>NW_008357924.1:427901-513174 GCF_000622305.1 Nannospalax galili
CATGTGCATGGAATACACATGCACACCTCTTTCTCTCTGTGTGTGTACATGTGCATGGGATACACATGCACACTTGTGAATAGAGGCCAGAAGTTGATATTAGATCTCTTGCTCTATTGCTCTTCACCTTATTTTTTAAGACAGGGTCTCTCACTGAACATGGAGCTTGCAGATTCAACTGGACTGGCTGGCTGGCCAGAAAGCCCCAGGGATTCTCCTGTTTCATCCTCTCAGGCACTTGAATTCCAGACATGAGTCACGCTTGGCTTTTTATATGGGTTCCAAATTTGGGTCCTCATGCTTGTTAGCAAACACTTTTACTGACCGAGCCATCTTCTAAGCCCAGTCTACTCATTTCTGAAAAAAATAAAATATTTGAATTGTTCCAAGCAAAGTTTAAGTATTTTCATTTGTGCTAGCCTTTCTATCACTGAGTATCTAAGAAAAGCAACTTAAAGAAGGAAAGTTTTTTGGGGCTGGAGAGATGGCTCAGCGGTTAAGAACACTGGCTGTTCTTGAAGAAGACCTGGGTTCAAATCCCAGTACCCACATGGCAGCTAACAACTGTCTGTAACTCCAGTTCCAGGGGATCCAACAACCTCTTCTGTCCTCCTCAGGCACTGCATGACACGGGTGCACTTACCTACATACAGGCAATACACATATATACATAAAAAAATGAAAAATGATAATTTTTTAAAAAGGGAAAGTTTTATTTTTGCTCATGGTTTGGGAGGTTAGTTTCTTTTCCTGTTGCTGTGATAAAATACTCTTGACAGGGACTGGAGAGATGGGTCAGTGGTTAAGAGTGTTTGCTGCATAATCACACACAGTCCTTTGGATCCCAGTACCCATGTAACTATCTGGATGCTCCTGTATCCACAGTGCCAAGAGGGATAGAGACAGAAGGATCATTGGGACCTGCCAGCTCCAGCCTAGCTGAGAAAACACAAGCCCACAGGGTCAGGGAGAGGCCCTGCCTCAAAGGAAGAGGTGAAGAGTGAGCAGAGGACACCCAGCACTCTCTTCTGGCCTCTGAGTGTACACACAGGCTCTCAGATCCACATATGTGCACACTCACACACATAGACACACACGCACACAAATAAATAAATAAATATAAACCTTTAAAAATAAACAAAAATATTCTGTCAAAAGCAACTTAGAGGAGAAGGGCTTATTCTGGCTAGTTCCAGGTGAGAGTCAAAGCAGCAGGAGCTCGAAGCAGTTGTCATATTGAATCCACAATTAGGAAGCACAGCACACGCTGCTTGGCTCCATTTTTCCATTTATACAGTTCAGGGTTCCAGCTGATGAATTGTGAAACCCACAGTGGACTGGCCTTCCCACTTCAGGTAACACACTCTGCAAACCCAAATCTCCTCCATTTATCCCCTCCCCCTCATGCTAACCCCTCCCCCATTCCTTCTATAGATTGTACATTTATGTTCTTCCTGAGAGAAGGGATATAATTTCTCATATTCTCCCAAGGGCCTGGCATAGAGGGGTTACAGTCTGGGAATTCAGACTTTAATTGTATATAGCCTGGGTTCAAATCCAGCCACCACCTGTATCTGTGCAGCCTCAGCCAGTGGACTCCAACTTCCTGAACTGTTTCTTCTTACATGAAAAATAGAATAAAAGTCCATATGTTACAAGATTGCGCTGAAAGTTAACTAAGGCATTCTCTGTGTCTGGGTCATAGTAAAAGTTTAACGTACCCTATTTATTTTAATTAATAGGTGGATGGACGTTTTAAAAGGTCAAGCAGTTCCGTATCATACCACTAGGTGTCACCACAGGCTTGGATAAAATAGTCCCTCTTGCTTCTCAAGGGAGGGCG
This sequence comes from Nannospalax galili, assembly GCF_000622305.1. Lineage (NCBI taxonomy): Eukaryota > Metazoa > Chordata > Mammalia > Rodentia > Spalacidae > Nannospalax > Nannospalax galili. The sequence continues at coordinate 429,745 of NW_008357924.1, forward strand.
CCCTAGCTACTAACTCTGTGCAAAGCGGCCTCCCAGATGGAAAAGCTGAGGCCAGAGCTGGGGGACCCTACTCTAGTTTGATGTTTGTCCGTAAAGGTCACAAGTGAAAAACATGCTAATCTGATAAATTCAAGAGACCAGGCTTTGAGGAAGTCAGTAGTCTTAAAATTAGAGAGGGAGGCTCTCATGGTGGCACTTGTAGCTAAGAGGAAAAGAAACCATGGCTTACTCAAGTCTTTCCAGTGCTATCTTCTCCTCATTATGATGCAAGAAGGCCCTGCCCACATGCCAACAGATGCCAGAGCCCTCTGGAACTTCCCAGCCTCCGGATTCATGGGCCAGATAAACCTCTTTCTTTTATAACATAGGAACATAGGCATCTCCATTCACACACCCGTCTCCTACTGGTAACATAACGTTCCTAAATATTGAATATTGAGCCCCAAATTTGTCATCCAGTTTCAACTGAATTCCATGACTCTGGTTTGCCAGCTAAATCAGAAACTTCAGGAACAAGAAAGGAAGGAAGCATGGTGACATGTGCTGGCACTCAGGAGGCTGAGGCAGGAGGATGATGAGTTTGAGGCTGACCTGGACTATACAGTGAGTTCCAAGCCAGCCTAGGCTACTTAGCAAGACCTTGTCTAAAAACAAACAACAAAAACAAAATGGCTAACCTCTTCAGAGGGGGGAATGTTAGAGGAGAAAAAAGCCCCATTTTAAAAAGGGGGGAGGGCTGGAGAGATGGCTCAGCGGTTAAGAACACTGGTTGTTCTTGCAGAAGACCCGAGTTCGAATCTCAGCACCCACATGGCAGCTAAAACAACTGTCCATAACTCCAGTTCCAGGGGATCCGACAGCCTCTTCTGTCCTCTGCGGGCATTGCACGACATGAGTGCACTTACCTACACGCAGGCAATACATGCATACACATAAAATAAAAATAATAAATAATAAAAAATACTCTTTGAAAGAATATTGAAGAAGAAGAGGAGGAGGAGGAGGAGGAGGAAGAGGAGGAAGAGAAAGAGTACATGAAGTTATCAGAAAAAACGTGACGGGGAGATATGGGAGGAGTTGGAGGGGAGGGAGTGGGCATGGATTTGATCAAAACACCTTATATGCATGTATGAAATTCTCAATAAAGTATTTTTTAAAATGGCAAGCTGGTCGTGGTGGTATATGCCTTTAATCCCAGCACACGGGAGGCAGAGGCAGGTGGATGTCTGTGAGACTGAGGCCAGTCTAGTGTACATAGTGAGTTCCGGGCCAGCTGGGGCTACAGGGAGATCCTGTCTCAAAAAGACAAAAGAAAAATTAAAAAAAAAAAAAAGACAGAGCTTGGTTTTTCTTTCTCTCACCCTGTTCTGTACAATCCAGAGAATGATTTAAACCACCACACTTTTGGTTTTGAAGGAGTGAGTCCATCAAGTATATAGCAAGTAAAAGTAAAAGAATAAACAGCAAGTGACAGACAGCCGAATGAGAGGCAGAACATCATCAGCCGCATGCTCAAAGCATCCAGCAGAAACCAACTGGGGAAGTAGAGGCAGAAGCTGACGCTTTCTCTCCATGGCTGAACTTCCCATGACTAAACTTCTGGCTCCTCTTTCCCACTGTAGGCACTTTAGTGATTTATCTTCTAGATGTTCCCAAAGGCACAATGTTCTCACTCTTGGACTATTTCGCTGTTCTCACCTCCCTGCCATAGTGCTGGGGGGGGGCAGCCCATCCCCCAACTTTGAGACAAACATGCTTCAGTCTGAGATGGTGAAGGGAACAATCCTGCTTCCAGAGCCAGCTTCTTGGTGAGTTCAAAGCACGTGATGGTTTACCAGTATAATGTACCTTACACCCATTCACCAGTTTCTACCTTCTCCTTCTGCCAGACCCTAAACTGCCCTGTTGCTGTGGCTTAAGTAAGAAATGTTCCCCGATAGGTTCATGTATTTGAGTACTTGGACCCCAGTTGTTGGCACCGTTTGGGGAGATTATAGGACTTTTAAGATGTAGAGCCTTGCTGGAAGAAGTATGTCATGGGGGCGGGTAGGCTTTGAGAGTTCATAGCCGCACCCCACTTCTTTTTTAAAATTTAATTTTTTATTGAATTTTTTGTGTATTTTATACAGAAAAATCATCTTTATACCCCCTTCCCTTTTGGCACCCTCCCATAGCCCCTACACACACACACACACACACACACACACACACACACACACACAGGAGTTCATACATGCTGTCATTTGTGTTAAGGCCTATTATGTAAAGTTAGTGTCCTGAGATGTCCCTCAGTTCAAATTCATCCACCAGGGTTTAGTCAGCCTATCTAGGGTCTCTCCTTTCACGAAGATCAGCTCTTCCTCACCCAACAGTAATCAGCTGCCAATAATTCTTCAACAAAGATGATTGGGGCTTGCTGTTCATTTCCACAGTTCTGTGCTGAGTTTTTGTCTGCCTAAGTTTGCATGGGTCTTGTGCATGCTGACACCATTGCTGTAGGTTTGTATGAGAAGGGTCCCAGGCACCTGTAGGACCATTTCCATAGGGTCATGCACCTCCTCCCTGGCTCATACAATCTTTCTGCCCCCTCTTGGCCCACCCCACTTCTAACTGCTCTCTGCTTCTCGGGTGCTGTTGAGATGTGGTCTCTCAGATTCCTGTACCTACCGCCTTCCCCATCATTATGAAAAGATAGCCCTCTGGAATCATAAGCCAAAATAAACTCCCTTAAGTTGCTTTTGGTTGTGATATTTTATCACAGCAGCAGAAAAGAAACCAATACAATGCCTGAGGCTCCAGCTCTAGTGGGGTCAGCAGGCCCAGAAAGTGTGAGTGTCTTGTCTTTATGTCATCCTATCTCATCAGGCCACAGGTGACACTGTCCTGTTCTCTGCCTCTCTGCTCATGTAGTGACAAAAGTCCTCTGGGCATTCAATCAAGCAGTATGTACTGAGTGTAAAGCCTTGGTAGAGGAGGTACCATTGGTCCTGAGGCTTTGAAGACTGATTGGGGAGGATCTTGACAGGTGACTACAGAGGAGGGAGCCACCCTTTCCAGAGGAAGAGTCCCAGGCTCATCTTAACAAGACTGCCTGGCTACCGTGTGGAGAACAACTGTTCTAGTCTCATTTCTGCTGCTGTTATAAAATACTCTGACCAAAAAAAGCAGCTTATGGGAGAAAGGGCTAATTTGGCTCATTACAGTATATCATGGCAGGGAAATCAAGGTGACAGGAATTCCAAGCAGCTAGTCACATCACATTCAGTAATGAACAGAGCAAAATGGACACATGAAAGTTTAGTGCTCATCTGGCTTTCTCTACTCATACATGGTCCAGAGCCCCAAACCAGGGAGTAGGGCAGCCTGCTTTCAGACTGTGTTTTCCCATATTAATTAAAACAATTATTCTAGTTTGCTTTTCTATTGCTGTGCTAAAACACTGACCCAAGGCAACTGGGTTGGGGGTGGGGGTATTTCAGTTTACAAGTTACTGCCCATCATTGAGGAAGTCAAGACAGGAACTCAAGGCAAGAACCTGGAGGCAGGAACTAAAGCAGAGACCATTGAGGAACACTGCTTACGGGCTAGCTCCCTCTGGCTTACTAAGTTACCTTCCTTATACAGACCAGACCAACCTGCCAGGGATGGTACCACTCACAGTGGGCTGGGCCCTCCTGCATCAATCAAGAAAATGTCTCGTAGATTGGCTACAGGCCAGTCCAATGGAGGAATTCCTCAACTGAGATTCCCTCTTCCCAGGTGTCTCGTTTGTGTCAAGTTAACAAAAACTAACCAACACGGCAATCAAGACAATTTCCCTACAGACATGCCCATACACCAGCTTATCTAGAAAATCTCTCATTCTTTCCAGATTATTTCCAGGTGATTCTAGGTTGTATTGGCAAGGCCAACCATCACAAGGACTACAGGAGGCAGTACAGAGAGGAGGCTAGAGTGGGCCCAGGAGGGGTGACCAGAACTAAACTTTGGCAGAGTATACAAAGAGGTTTAAAGGAAGTGGGAAACCAAGAGGAAAGGACAGGACTTAGGGATTGTGGGGTTGAGGAAAGCAGAGATCCTGGTTGGAAGTCAGGTGGGTGGGAGCAAGTTGGAAAGACAAGGTCTACTTAGTCACATCTTAGGGCAGAAGGCCTTCTGGGTCATTTGAGGCCCTGGAACCCCAAGTGGAGTAAGCCTGAGGGTGAAAAGGGACTGACCGAGCAAGGGGTTAGAGGCCCTGCCTCTCCTCCAACTTTTTGGAGGAGAAGAAAGTTGACCACTGGAGCTTTGCCCAGTGTACCTCTCTTCTCGCTCCAGGCCCATTAAACTTGGGGGTAGCTAACAATGCACTTTATCAGACATCCGGTTCTTACATCAGGGCCATTGAATGCTTTATCGCCCATACGTTCCTCTTAAATAAGACATCTCGATGGATTAATGTCTAATCAGCCAATGCCCAACATAACTGTGGTGTCATGCATTTGGTATTTTTTAATTTTCGGGATGCTACAACTCAGCATAGCCGTCAAGGCATGAAGGAGCCAATTCCAATGTAGCTGGACTTTATATCTAATTCCCTTGATCCGCATATTACCAATAGATGGCTCAGACCTGCCATGAAGGTACTAGAAGGTGGGATCTTCCAAAACAGACTTTCTGACCTTGGTTTGGCACCATATAGCTTTAAAAAAATTTTTTTTTCTTGAGGAATAACCTATATAAAGTTCCTTGGTCTTAGGAATAGACAGATGAGTGTTTCTCCATGCAACAGCCCACCTTAACAAAATCTAGGCTCCCTCCCTTCCTCTCTTGACCTCCACGACCATTGTTTCAATTACTATCACTGTGAACTATAAATGATGGAATCATGTGGTTTACACTGGTTCGGGTTCAACTCCTTTTAACTCATATCCTGTATATCAGATTAATCTGTGGTGTTTCATGTATCAGTAATTTGTTCTTTTATGCATAAAACACATTTGTCCCTCAAAATTTGGAGGGTATTGGTCCCAGAACCCTGAAATTTGAGGATGCTTAAGTCTCTCATATAAAATGATGCAGTATTTGCACATAACCTACACGTCAACCTATGCATTTTACACCAGCTCTAGTTGGTTGACCTAATACCATATATGTGCTATGGGTACAGTTATTAGATTATATTTTCTAGGGAATAAAGGCATGAACAAGTTTTATACATGTTTGGTATAGATGCATTTTTTTTTCCTCCCAAATGTTTGAAGAACATTTTCAAACCTCTCATGCTGTAGCTATATTCTCCTGTTGATGGACACTGGGCTGTTTCTAGACCAACTGAGCTGGGGATTCCTCTGCTATGAACAGTCTTGTACAAGTCTTCATGGAACCCCATAAGAGTAGAAAATCTGGGGCATGGCATAGGAGTGTGTTGAGGATAAGGAGATGCTGAGAGTTTTCTGAAATGGTTATGTCAGCTCTCTCTGCTATCAGTAGTGTACAAGAATCTTAATTACCCTGACCTTGCCAGTGCTCAGCCCCACGCCTAGCTAATCCAGGCCAGCTGGGGCCACAGGGAGACCCTGTCTCCAAAAGACACCCCCCCCCCGTAAAAAGACCCTTGCAACATGAACACAGTCCACAAACCCATCTCATTTCCAAATCCAAGGTGTTGCTTGTCTCCCACAGGAGTCAGCAACAGCCAGCCCCACAGAGCATTCCCTCCTGTATGAAACCCTGGACCAAACTTTGGGAGTGGGAACAAAAAGATCTCTAGCTGGGTCCTTCTACTGCTTCTCTGCTTCCTTTCCTGCTTCCATCCTGGATGACCACTGCCCACTTTCCTATCTACTTTCCATCCCCTTGTTTCTCACCAGCACCATGAAGAGTCACCTGTGTGCTGCCAGTGTCCCAGCAACCCTTCTGAGTGCCAGTCTCAGGAAACTGCCTCTCAGCTCTGCCCACTACATGATGCCCAGGCATTTCAGCCAATACTTCTGAAAGCCATACTTCAGATTGCTGCCTACAACCTGTTCTTTCCTCAGACTTTCACCCTTTCATACCCAAGGCCAAAGCCTTAGGTGTCACTGCCTGTGCCTCAGTGGCTGGCTGACAAGTCCAGTCTGATGCTCTGTTAGTTCTCTAAGCCACCACCTGTGTGAGTCATCATTACTTTATTCATGGAAAGCTGCAAGGGTCTCTTAGTGGATCTCCTACCCCCATCCTCATTTTCATGCCTTCTAAGCCAGGCAGCCAGTGGCTTTGCAGACACCCAAAGTCCTCTTCATTACCCCCAAAGGGTTCCCCATGCCTTTTAAGATACGATTCAAATCCATAACCAAGGATTGTCCTATTCCTAGCTTACCTCCCACTCTCCCTAGGGCTGTCACCTTCATAAAAGGCACACATGCCCCTCATTCACAACTCAATCTGCCAAGGGGACTCCTCCACCACTCCTGTTCAGACACCAGGATCCCATTAATTTCCCATAACCACATGCCTAATTATGTACGGATCTGATTTAAAGTATTTATGTTACAGTAACAAGAAAGGCCTGTTAGAGAAAAGTCCTGGTCAAAAGAATAAAATCTGAGCCAGGTCAATCACCTGACCCAGGGACCACCCCTCGGAGGCGTGTTCACCTTAAGATGTGCTAAAGAGATAGGAGGAATAATTAATGCTTTAATGAGGCAGTGAACTTTTCCTGCCTGGAATCCCTACGCCCTAAGGCAGAAGCTTATGGACCGCTCGTGTCTTCGTAAGTTCACCTGCTTTTGAAAAGTGTAACTTCTCTCCTTTTCTACTTTCTATCACCCTTCTAAGCATGCTTTCCTTAACACTCTGGGCCACCCCAACATTTTGAGTTTCTTTACTCTTTCTCTAAAACTTCCCTCCCTGCCTTGTGGCTGCCATATGTCTGACCCCCGTGCCGGCTTAAACCCGCTTGGGGCACGGTTGGTTTTTGTTTTGTTTTTTCTCTCCTCATCATCCTCCATTCTCTTCCTCTGGGCACACGCTGAGATTTACAGCTTGCCTGCCCAGAGAGTTTTTCTTTTAAACTCTAATAAAATTGTCCTTAAACTTCCGTCTGAGTCCATGCTTAAATTCTTTTATTAATGCGTCTAAGAATCCTAAAAGATGACCCCACTTTCCACTGTATCATTTTGTAGTAATTACTGAGTGACAGTCTCTTCTCTGCCCTTCAATACTTATCCTCTAGACTGAGAGCAAACTGGCGTCAGGAGCCTGTCTACCTCCTTACCCGCTAGCATTGCGCTTGCGCACGGTAAGTGCTCAGGAATGTGCCTAATTTGCTAATAGGGAACACACTGAATCATCCACCCCTTAACAACCTTGAGGTAGGCATTTCATCAACCACAAGGAACCACGTTCTGAGCCTCGGTCTTTGTCCTTGATTGAAAGGGACAAACTTTGAGCCACTATAAAGTTTTCCTGGAGTCCACGGACCCCACGGTGAGCAAACAACAGGGGAATCGACCTCATCAGAGCCACTAGGCAACTACCCCGCAGAGCACTCAGAGCAAGGATCACAATCTGCTGCATATGCATGAGGGGGCCATGGGCCCGAGGTTCGGGGCTGCCCACGCTGTGCCTGACTAAAAATTCTTTGGGCTTGAAGGCCTTGGCTCCCCATAATTTTATTTAAGTACGTAGGAAGTATCTAAAGGACTGTCCAAGGCGGATGCTCAGGGCAGAGCGGCAAAGAGCCACCCACTTGGGACACTCTGATCAGGCGTCTGCCATAGATAGCCCGATCGGGGTCCTCGGGCCGCTCGCCTAGAAGACCGAGGGGGCGTCTCCCCAGCTCCTGCGGCGTCGGTGGCGAGCTGAGGCGGAGGCCAGCTTGCAGCAGTGACGGCGACGGCGACAGTGGCGGCGGCGCCATGGCGGGGCTCGCAGGTACCGTGGCGTCGCCCGCCTGGGCGGGGTGAGAGGCCCTCGGCGCGAGCGCGCCGCCATGTTGGCCTTCCGGGGTCACCTTAGGCGCCGCTCGGTCCTTCGCTGGGGTTTCCTTTCCGCGGGGGGCAGGGGCACCCGGGCCCGGCGTCTAGTGACTCCGCTTCCCTCCGGGCTGGGCCTCGAGGGTCATTTCCCGGCCCCAAGGTGGGTCCCCTGGCTCCCCAGTGACACTCTGGTCTCCAAGGTCAGCGCGCTCCGGGTTGGGGCGGGGGGTGCGACCACCACCTCTTCCACCCGGGTTCCCCCGCGAGGGGCTGGGCTTCTGAGGGCCTGCCCCCCGCCCCCGCCACTTCAGTCTGTCTTTCCATCCGAAGGGGCGTGGGGAAGGCAGAACGGGCTCCCTAGCCCCTGTTTTTGCTGTCTGGGGTGCCTGGGACGCTCTGCTTCGGGTCCCGGGCACTTCTCACTGCCTCAAACTTTACATCCAGACCGGACACCCGTTCCCTCTCCTCCGGTGTGTGGGAAGTGATCCTCAAGGGCAGCTGGAAGAACGGAATGTCTGTCATCCCGTTGTAGCCTGGAAAGGAAGAATGGGGGATGGGGACAGTCGCTTTTTTCCTTCCTCCTTCCAAACCTCCTTTAGTTTTCTTCGAGGTCTCCTCTCCCTTTTCAGCTGGGAAACTGGGGTCTGTTCCAGAAAAGAAATGGCCTTTCTGTTTATAGGTTTGGATCGTCTTTTGTCCCTTTCAGGGAACTGATGTGTTGGGGACGGCTTCCCTGCCCTGCCTGACATGGTCCAACCAGCCTGTCAGCCTTCTGTGGACGCTACACCAAAGCCGGGACCAAAAAAATTCCAGCTTATGTGCTCATACAAAGTGTTAGAGCTTGCTTACTTGATTAAATCAGAAATTCACTAATGTCAAGCATTCCTGTTAAAAGGTTCTGTTTCTGGAACTTTGGTTGTGTTCCAGGGACCAGATCAATTTTATATCTGAAATTTGTTATCTTAGCGTCGCTGCCAAAACCAATTTAACCTCTTATCTGTATCATGTTGTTTTAAAGAGGAATCTGGGTTAGGCCATCCTCGTTTTGTTGTCTATCTTTGAAGCACATGCATTCCATTGCAAGCCTGTCACTAGTGTGCTCTACCTAGAGCCATGTGTTGCCTTCCTCCTTGACTTCCAGCTCTGCTTTGGGAATGCTCAGGAATCTGGATCCTGCTGCGGGGGGCAGGGTGATTTCCAGAAAAGATGGTGACAAACATGCCTGGGGGGGGCGCATACAGAAAGTCAGTGGTAACCCAGAAAAAGAGACTGTTGACAGACTAGTATTGTGTTTATGTGCATGGATACACATTGTTAAATCTCCTGGAGGAAATTAACTGTAAGTTCAGACTCTCCCTTTGGGGTGTTAGCTCCTGAGATCCATGTTTGAAAATAGGTATTAAGTGGCTAACAGAAAGCCTGCTCTTCTTAAAGCCCATGTGTAGCTACACTGACTGGCTCCACAGCCAAAGCTCAAAAAAAACTTGTTCCTTGTCCTGCCCTCAGACATCTCTTCCTTCAGTCACAGTTCAGATACTCTGTGGATAAAGATAACTGTGTCACCTAGTACCCAACCTTGAAAAGCTGTGGTTCTTGGTGCCCCCCCTACCCCACTGTCCTTGTGGGGTGGAGGTAGCAACCTTTTCAGGAAAAGGGGGCATTTAACTTTGTATATTAAGGGCTCCGCAATAAAAGAAGACCTACCATTGCTATCTGAGAATAAAATGCTTTCAGAGTATATAGTTTGTGGAAACGTATTATAAATAAGGTGTGTTTAGATGAGGCTTGCAGGTATTACACAGGGGTGGGATATGTACACATTATTTCTGCCTTCTGTAGTGGATTTAAATTGCTACCAGAACAGCAGGGCTTGGGGTTAGAGGGTGAAATTTCACAGTCACCAGGGCAGCCTTTCCCTGGAAGTCTTCACCTCAACCACACTCAGCACTCCTGGTGGATAGGTGGAGGGAAAAGACTTTACCATGGTCATCTAGAAAGCCCAGGGTTTCTCATCAGCCTCTTGCCCTGGAGTTGGGGGACAGACTGTGCAGTGTCCAGAGTAGCCAGACCCTTCCATGCTGTTTGACCTGCCTCACTTGGCATCTGACATGGGCTGAGGTTAGAGTGTATGAGCAGTGGGGTAACAGTGGGCCCACCTTTCCACGTTTCCAAGGGTGGGAGAGTCAGCCTTCATTGAGAACTCATTTTGAAATGTACCCATGGCTCAGTGGTTTTAGTGTGGCAAACAACAGAAATTCCCAATCAGGGAGGATGTATGGGTGCTGTCTGCCTGTGAACCAAAGGACCCTCCCCACACTCATGTTTTAGTAGCAGCTGTAGCTGCCTTCCTGAGGAAGCTGGAGTCCTGAGTACACATCCCATCCAAATCCTGAGGAGTCCTGACTCACTGATGTGTATGAGGGTCACTGAAACCTTAGTAGGAAACTAAAAGTGAAGGCAAGGAAGTAAGCTGACTCAGTAGCCTAGGCTCATTTGATGGATGGCAAATTCCAAACCAGACTGTTCTGTACTCTTGTCCCCCATGATTCTCTGGGCTGAACAAAGGTCTAAATGTTTTCAGAGGTACTGAGAAACAGACTTACTTATGGGCTAGAGACACATCAGAGTTCAAGAGGGTGAAGTTCTTTGCCTGAGTGTGTGACAACTGTGACTAAGGGATTTAAGGAAGTGTCAGGAGAGACTGATGGCCTTGCAATTCACTAACTTAAACAGGTGTGCAGTGACAGGGTTAGATAAAGCCAGAGAGGAGACTAAACAGGTGGCAGGACCATTTGGTGAGGCAGTCAGCTGACCCATGTAAGAAGAACCCTGGCTCACTGAGGAGGGAAGCAGAGCAGTCAGCCCATCCTGCCTGATGTAATGGGAGGGGAAAGTACAGGCCAGGAATGTGGTAAGGACGTTTAAGATGGGGAGGCCATCCTGAGAAAAAAAGTGGTATGGGATGTGGAGGGCCACCAAGGCCAGACAGGATGGCCTTGGAGTGATCCTGGGGCCTGGAGCATTGAGCTGGGTGGAGGAGGCACCTTGCCATACTTTCTGTCTCATGCTCATTCTCCAAGCCCTGTAGTCGTCTGTGTAGTGTCATGTCCCGTCCGTGTCCCCGTCCCCCCCCCCCGCCCCTGCAGTCAGTTCCTTAGGGATTCTGGATGGAGACCTGTAGCATAGCTTTATGCTCTCAAGTCAACTCCCATGGTCCTCAGTACCCCATTTTGAAGACCAATCCCTCCCATCTTTCCCAAATTAATAACTTCCCAAATTAATGCCCCCTTATCCCAAGACCACCAAGTAAAGGTACCCATCAACCTGGAGAGGGCCAATTGTCCTTTATTCCCCCACAGGTGAATGCCACGTTCCTCGTTGGGGAGGGGAAATAGTCCTTTATCTCAGGACAGTGTTGAAATGAGGCCGGATATGAGGGTTCCAGTTCATTCCTGTTTTGTTGCCCCCCCCCAAGTAATGTGCCACTCCACAATGGGTTCATAAGCCCCACCTTAGACACTTGGGTTGTCACAAAAGAAGCCACAAGAGACAACTCTTTGGTGCGCCTCCACTGCCCTGCAGAGCCCTAGGACACTGAGAGACAGAGGAGGTACCTTTTTTATTTTTTGAGGAGGGAGTCCCTGATCTCCAGGAGCTTACAATCTAGCTGGGGGAACACAACTAATGCACACAAACAATCAGTACAGTTAGCAATTACCACAATATTGAGCACAACTGCTGCTGCATGAGATCAGGGAGAGCAAGATCAATGAGGGCCCCAGGGGTCGGAGAAGGCGTTTTTGGTAAATGTGGGGTTCCTTTACTGTTTGAGAAGGTCCAAATCAAATGACACATTTTGGGGAAAGGGGCTTGGAAGGCAGGGGAAAGGGGGAATGAGGGAGCAAGGCAGAAATGCGCGTGCAGTGGGCAAGGGACAGTGCGAGAGGGCCCTGCTGAACTTCTTAACCCTCTTCCTCCCTCACGCCCTCCTGTCCTGCCCTCCTGTCCTGCCGCAGCACGCAGTTGACTCTTCTCTGCTGCTCCGAGATTAAGGGCTTCAGCTGGTGGTGTCAGAATGTCCATTCTGCTGACCGGTGGGATGTTTCCATCTCTGGTGTGGCCTCCTGGCTTGGCTGTGACTTGCAGGCTGCGGTGGTGCTGTTCAACTTGGACTAGATCAGAATGCGGTGCCTACACCCAGATCTCGAGGATTTGCTCCCCTCTTCCCCCTCCTCTCCCACCCGCCGGCAGTGGGACCGGTGCAGAGGGGGTTGGGAAGGGATCTGTGTCTTCATCATTGTCGGTGCTGCTTCTCCGGGGGCCTACTGGCCCCTCACTGACCTTGGCAAGTGCTCCTCTGACGAGGGAGCACAGGGGACCCCCCATTCCTGCGCGGCACTGGCTCCTGTGCTGGCCGAGATGCACAGGAGCATCTGATGACACGGCCGCCCAGGGCTGGGAGCTCGGCCCTCAGTTGGGGGCTCGCTGCCTGCGCTCCCCCAGCACCTGCCGCCCGGTCTGGGACACCGTGTACGCCAGCTTCTGCAGGGAGTACCTGAACACCTGCGATGAGAGACCCAGGACCCACCCTTAGCAGGGTGCGGTGACTAGGTCGCCTGCCGTGCTTCCTTGCCCTCCCCCGCCCCGCCCCTGGCCCCGCCCGCCGGTCCAGCATAGCGGGAGAGGCGGGCCGGGCACAGCTTGTCCACGAGTCAGGGCAGCTGGAGCTTGTCCAACTGTGCTGAGAGCTGCATGGCGGCAAGCTGATTGGACCCACAACTTAGGTATACCTCACTTCTCGCAATGGGCTGTGTCCCTGGAGGATTTCGAAAAGCGAATCCTACCCAGTAAATGCAGCATTCCAGGAACACCTTGAAGGAAATATGCGATTCCTTTGGCAAAGGAACCCTTTAGCAGGGAACGCTTCCTGCAAAGGGAGCTCTTGGGAAAGATGGTTTTGTGGACAAAGCGCCTTCTTCCGATTTATCTTTAGGAAAAGCACTTTTGCCGCCTTTTTTCCCCATAAAGTGATTTCTCCTTTTTTGGAAGCGCCTTTCCCCTTCCATTTTTCTTGTGAAGGGCTTTTTCCTCTCATTGTTTTATTCAAAGTGTTTTTGTCCAATTCAGTTTTTTTTTTATTGTTGTTGTTCCTTTGTCTAATTTTTTGCAGTGCGCTTTAATGCAATTTTTTTTTTACCAAGTGCTTTTGTCTGGTTTATTTTCCTGCAATGCGCGTTTTCTCTATTTTCTCCCCTTTAATTACTTTGTCTCTAATTTGTTGTAAGGTTCTTTTTATAAAGTTTTTTTTTTCTGATAAGTGCCTTTTTCTAACTTCTTTTTTATCCCATTCCACAAGTGTTGTGTGTGTATATATGTGTGTTTTTAAATAAAAATTCCCGCAATGCGCAATTTTTAAGGTAAAAATTCTTTTGGTGGGCGAGCTTAAAACTCACAACCAGGCGCCCCGCCTCCCTCCTGGGCTCGAGTCTGGGTATAGCGGGTTCGTCTTACCGCGTTGGTCGGGATCGTCCGCAGCGGGCGACCGCCGCACCCCTGAGTCTTTGTTCCCGGCCTGGCGCGGGCGCCTTGGGGACAGGGTCTGCGCGAGGATGTGGGCACGGGGAACGGGCGGGGACGAATGGTACCACTGCGGCACTTGGGTAGGCAGGGATCGCGGCAATCGGGATAGGATGGGTCGGGGAGGCGGCAATTGGGACGCGGGTTAAGGGTTCCCGGGGCGCACTTCGGGGACCCTCTCCCACCCAAAGCCCCAGTGTGCTCACCTGCAGCAGCACGCGAAAGATGTACCAGCCGATGATGAGCAGTTCCGCCGAGGCTGCTGCCACTGCCGCCATGGTTCCGAGAGTGAGTGGTTGAGAGCGAGGGTTCGCTGAGGTCCACTGGTCTCTGAGTCCGCTGTTGGGCGCACTGCCGCAACCGGGGTGGCTGTGCCTTAAGTACCCTCAGGCCACCTGAGTGCGCATGCGTGCTTGGGGGGTGTTAATGAGGGGGGTGGCGGGGGGCGCTTCTCATTCGCCAGGAAAGAAAAAAATCCATCTGCTCTTTCCGCACCGACCCCCACCTCCTGAGTCCCATTGTAGCCCCCTTCCAGAAGATTCCGCCATGCCCACAATTGAAATTTGGTGTAAAATGAAGGGGAATCACAACTCTTAGAGTTTAGAGTGAGGGTAGGGGTGTAAGCCTCTTGGTGAGGCACACCTTGGTCTGCAAATTGGAGCCCCGCGTCGGTGCCACGCCAAAACGGACCTACACCAGGATGGAAACCCGAAGTTAGGGAGGTCTATCTAACCCGCAGAGCAAAAAGTACTCCTTTCAGGAGCCTTGCCACGGGTCCCTGCTCAGCACTGCTAATAACCAGTGAGTTTTACGCCCATGCCATCTGCTTTGTGAGGGTCCCTGATCGCGTTCCTCTTCCCTGATTTTTCGCGTCCTGCTTCTTATCGTAGTTAGGAAATTGGGAGCTGCCGCGCGCGCGCGCGGGCGCTAGTGGCTGCGATTTGGAGCTGGACCCGTGCGCCAAAGCACTCCGGGAGGGATGCAGGACGGAGGGATGCAGGACGGATTGGCGCCCTTTGTGTGCATGAAAGGCTTACGCTCTACCAAGCAGTGTTCGGAATGTGTTTTGGGGATCGTTTTCTACGGGACAGATGATAGAAATCTTGGTCTTGTGCTCCCCTCCCCCAAGCCCTGGTAGGTCTGCCCGAGCCGGCGTGGTTCTTTGTACCCGTTGCGCCTGGCGGCTGGAGCGTAGAGTAGGATTTTACTACAACTTCCAAGGTTACGGCTACCATTGCCCAGTTTCATAGTGAAGCTAGTCCCTCCCAGAACGTGATCTTGCAGATCCCTAGTAGAGCGCGAGTTTTGTGGGTCTCAGAGCAATGGTGGCGGGGCGGGGGGGGGGGTCCTTTGTGGAGTATGGGCTTTGCAGGCAGGAAGACTAAATCGTGGTCTGCAAGTAGGGCCCAGTCCCACCATCCCAGTGGCCCTGGAAAGCACCTCTTTACAGCAAACTACCCGGCACAGAGACCAACTGGTATTTGTCCCTCTGTGGACAGGATATTCTAATTAAAAGCTCGTAGAGGTCAAGGTTCTATACATTGCCAGTAGCAGAAGGAGGTATAGAGGTACAGTGATTCAAGGAGTTCTGTTTGGAGAAAGTAGCAACCCCCCCCCCCCAATTGACTTTGGAAGAAGTTGGCTAGCTTGAGCAAAATTACAGGCTATTTGAAAAAAGCAAGCTTGGCCCAGGCTGCCTTCATAAAACAAAATAAAATATCTGATGGCACTTTAATTGTGCTTTCTCAGAGCTTGCCAGCATCTGAGGATCTGTTGCCTCCCATCTCCAGGTTAGCAGTGCACAGGTAACTGCTTTCACTTGACACACTCTTGTGGCGCACAGCAGCTGCATATCTGAAAGCCTAGTTAAGAGTCCTTCCTTACCACATGGGGGCACAGCACCAAGCCCATGGTGTCCTGTGGCAACCACAGGGCGGTATTGTGAGGTCTGGGCCCTTTGAGGACGGGCTACAGCCCCAGGAGGCGATACATGATCTCTGCTGGGCAGGACCCAGGCAAAGCCAGTCCACTGCGGACCGTTCCCTCCTGGGAGCCCCCAGTAGAAGCCCAGAGGGGGATACCCCAAGAGGCTGTCTGAGCTGATTTCTTGGATAAGAGTAGGCCTTCATGGGTGGGTAGGGAGGAAAGGGCATTCACGTTTGCTGTTGATGTAAATCATGATCCATTTTCCCAAATAAGTATACATTTTGTTCCTGTTTTTTTGTTTGTTTGTTTTGTCTGTCTGTCTGTCTGTTCTTTGTCTGTTGTGTTGACTTTTCTCTTCAGGATCCCTGCTGCCTTGGTGATCCCGGGCTGACAGCCAGAGAGCACAGCGGCTCAGCTCCTGGAGAGAGGGTCGAAGAAAGCAGAGGGCAGCCACCTGTGCCTGCTGGCTCCCATTAGGTCGGTTCCTGCAGCGGTGCGTGGCAGCCTTGGTGAAGGCCCTGCCCGGCAGAGATCATGTATTGCCTCCAGTGGCTGCTGCCCGTCCTCCTCATCCCCAAGCCCCTCAACCCCGCCCTGTGGTTCAGCCACTCCATGTTCATGGGCTTCTACCTGCTCAGCTTCCTCCTGGAACGGAAGCCTTGCACAATATGTGCCTTGGTTTTCCTGGCAGCCCTCTTCCTCATCTGCTATAGCTGCTGGGGAAACTGTTTCCTGTACCACTGCTCCGATTCCCCACTTCCAGAATCAGCCCATGACCCTGGTGTTGTGGGCACCTAATGGCTGCTGAGTTAGCTTTCCAAGGAAGCAGAAGACGGGAGGGAGACATTGACATAGGTCATAAAGCATTGGAGTTTCAAATCCCGCGGCCTGCGGGTGCCACATTCCTGACGGCGCCTTTTTGGCCTGTGATGTTTCATCCTTATAATGTGAATGATGGCACTGACCGGTGCTTTTATTGTAGAGTCCTGTAGTCGTGGGTGGTCTTGTGGTTGTGTGTTCTGTCAACATCTGGGTCCCGGCTGACAGGTTGGCCCACCCCCTTGCCTCATCACTGCAGAGAGTCTACATTCATCCTGGTCAACTGCCTCGTGTGACCTGGGCAGATAAAATGCCAGTCTCGTTGTCACCTCCATGACCCCTCCTCGTCAGGATCTCCCTCCTTCCCTCATCAGCCCCTCTCCTGAGTTCCCTGTAATTCTCCCCCATCCCTTTCCTTCTGGGGGGAGTACCTGTCCAAGACAGGGCTTGTTTTTGCACTTATCTCCAATTTGAAGAGATTGCTGATGCCCGAGAGCCTCGCTTTTCATCCTTCCTTCCCTGTTCAGCAGGTGAGATGGAATCACGTCTCAACTGTCTCCCACAAACCTCCAGTATTTCCTCTGCCTCATTTTTAAAAAAGAAGCAACAGAGAGATGTTGCTCTTTGACCTGGGTGTCTGGGCTCATGCATTCTAGCCCAGCCTCTCTCCCTTTGCCCTTCTTTCCTCCTGCCTCTCTCAGCCATCCTGAGGAGATATCTTCATGTCTCCTATGCATGCTCTGCAGGAGGGAGATGTGGTGTGTTCATGTAGACCCAGAGGTCCCTAGCTGAGTGAATGGGAAAGTACTGTGTGTTTCATAGCAGCCATGATCCCCTTGATAGGTGTTCGGGTATTTTTTGATGTGCCGTGTGTGTGTGTGTGTGTGTGTGTGTGTGTGTGTGTGTGTGTACACCAATACATGTGTATATTCCTTTTGGAGAAGCTTTACCGAATGTGTTCTGATTTTGAGATTTAGTAGTAGTAGCTAGCTGTAGTAGGTCTTGCTGCAATTTTTATTTAGCATGGGGATTGCAGTGACTAGCACAGTGGACTCCAAGGTGATTCAGACAAGACCCAGGGGAGCAGTGGCCATTGTCCTCCCGCCAGGAGCTTCTTCATTCCTGTGCACATAGACTGTACACTCTGAAGAATACATGGGAAGACTTGGTGACTTGCTACTTGCTCTTTATTTTTTTCCCCGTTCCCACAACAAGTGTTGGCAATGAGACTTGGTCCTGACTCCTGCCCACTGGGGATCAGCATGATTGTCCTTCTAGTCGGAAACGCCCCTCTTTCTTGCCTGAGAAGGGAAGGTGGTGGGCTGGGCACAGGACAGAACTGGAAGCAGACATCTAGAGAATGGGACTTTGAGGCCACACTTGTGAAACACTTGGACTGCTGTTCTAGAGCTTTTATTTCTGGTATGTTCGTTGCACAGCTGTTTGAAATGTTTAATAAAGCTTTATAAACTTTATGGTTTTATGTGGCTGTAGTCCATTTGGGTCGTGGTATTGGATTTCTGAGTTGATGGGGGGGCAGGGAGAAGCACACAGGGGCTGAGTCCTTGGCGCCAAAGTACCTTAGCCCGAAAATTTGATCTGTTCTCTGGAGAGCAGATGGTGGGGCTGGGGGAGGGGAAGCAGAGGGCAGACCAGGCGGTGAACAGGAGGGAGTCTGAAAGTTTTCAGAGATGAGACGTGGGCTTCTCAGCTCCCATGGCTTCCTGCCTGAAACTGTTTCCTCCATAGGAGACTTGAGTAACCAGTCTCTTGACAAACAAGACAGCTGGGGCTCCAATCAGCAAGGGTTTTTATGATGCTGCTTTTGAAGTAAAAATAAAAGTGAAGCCCCTTATGGCATTTCAAGTGGAGAAGTAAATAAGGTTAGCCATCCACCTAGTGGACCCAAGGCAATGGCTAGACACACAAGAGTGTGACAGTCCCATGCTGTAGGTGTGGCCAGGACCCAGGAGACAAAGCGGGGCAATTTGTCAAGGTCCTATGCTGAGCATCCTCTTCCACCTCTCTCTGTCCCTCAGAAAGCAGAACTGTTGTGGGGGGCTGCGAGGTGATACTGTGAAAGGTTTGGTAAATTCCAGGAAATTCACCTGTCCTGCCTCAACTTTCACTTTATTGTGTGCAGTTTCCTCCTGCTCTTTGGCATCTCCCCACCACCGCGTCCTCCCTTTTTAATTACTAGCATTGCTGATCTATACTCTCATCTTGTTTACAACTTACTGAAGAGCCAGGTATAGTGACTTAACACCTGTAATCGTAACACTCAGGAAATGGAGACAGGAGAATTGCTGTAAGTTCTGGGCCAGCCTGGGCTACAAAGTGAGACCCTGTCCAAAACAAACAAAAATTAATGACGTGCCTGTTTTAGAGGTGTTTTCTTTGAAAACCTTAGTGGTCATACCTACTTCTGTGGTGCTTTTTGTCTTCATTCTTTGCTGTGTGTGGCTGTTCAGGGTTCTGCAAAGCTTGGAAAGCTCAAGAGCTGGACATAGGGAAAGGCTGGTTTTTGTTCAACAGACCCTGTACCAGGCTTGCTGGAGATTTCAGGACAAAACCCAGGCCTGACACTCCAGGACCTCATGATTCTAGCTTAGTGGGGAGACTTAACAAAATAGACAACTGCAAATTCCAAAAACAAACCAAACAAATAAAAGCTTTTGTGTTCCTCTTCTCCTGTGGAGGCACCTGGATCATAAATGAAGCCAAGATCATTGCTTATTTTGCTCTCCCTCAGAAAGCAGCTTTCTGTTGTAGGTCATACAGCTTGAGAGTCACGGGCCTCCCTCCAAAAGATATGTGGCTCTTTCTGCAGGGAGCCAGGAGCCCACCCCTTGAAAGGTACCTGCCACATCAGCATTCTGTCTGCCCAGCAGAGCTTCCCACCCACCCAGCATCCCACCCCTCTTCCTGAAATGCTTTTCAGGAAAACAAAAAGATGTCTCCTGAAAAAGTAAGGCCACAAAGCCTCAGAGGAAACATGTACTATACCCCATTGCCCACTGTGGCTCCTGGTATGAACCAACCACAAGCCCCGTGAGACTAAGGGCCAGGCTTCTTTGGGAGGATGCCCTGCTCCAGCCCTCAGTTTCCTTATAGGTAAAATGTGAACTTGAGCAAAGATAGTTTTCCTAGCCCTGGTGTTCTGGGAGCTCTTTCTCCTAGGATCTTAGGGTCCTTGAGCCCACTTGAGGAAGGTGGCTAAGTGAGTTGGTGGCAGGGTACTTTGGAGACTGCATGCATGTGCTCTCTGCTTTCAGTGTACACTACCTATGTCAGGAAGCTTTCTGCATTTCTTGCTTTTCTTGGGTGCTGGCTAGTCTAGAGCCCTTCATTCAGCCTTCACAGACGCTGCTGAGGTGCATGCCAGAGTTTCTCTTAGCAACAGAGAAGGGCACAGTCCACCAGTGCTCCACCTGCTCAGGAGGCCTGCCTCCTATTCACCTCTCTAGTATTTGTCAGAATCTCATGCGTGGTGAGACCCTGGGACCACAGTGGACAGTTTCTGCTATCACAGTGTCCTCCAGGCTAACTGGAAAGGGGATAGCATTGAGCAGATCATTCCAAAGCACCACAAGGACTGTGGCAAGTGCTGTGAGAGTCTCAGGAAGGAGCAGGTGCAGGCCACGGAGGACTGACTTTCAGGCTGAGACCTGAAGATGAAGAGTAAACATTTGAGCAATGACATAATAGATGAGATGCTACTACTTACGATCCAATCAAGCATCTCTGTGCTCACAGATAGACACGGGGCTGGAAAGTAAAGGGAGGACCACCAATATCTGGCTGCCTTAGAATCAGAGTCCAGAAGACTTTTGGGGAAAAAGAGGTCAGTCTATTTAAAGCTTGCACACTAACCACTAAGGGACACTAAAGGGGAGATTTAAAGCAGAATTGCTGTTGGCAGGCCCCAAAACAGCCCTAAGAGCTCCAGTTTCCAGCCTACAGGGCACATTCACAGTAAGCAGCATGTGAAGTCAGATTCTTTCCGAGGGAACAGTACGTTTAAGCAGTGGAGGCATGGGGCTGCAGCAAAGGCCACCTCTGTCTTGATCACTGGGAGTGAGGAGAAAAGATCTCAGAAGTGGCAGCAGATGAGGCAGGGAAGTCAGGGCTTTGCAGGCCAGATATTGGGGGAGATGGAGTCCATTGAATAAAACTTGGATTATGCATCCTTTTCTAGGGGAAGGGGAGAGGCTGGACAAGCATCCATATAGAAGACCTTGTCTCCCTTTGGAACCTGGGAAACGGACTCAAACACGGGGGTCAGGAGTAGACTGCTGCAAGGCTTCAAGGAGCCCCAGGTCCTATGCCCTGCCTTTGTGACTGACTGTGCTCTTCCCCCAGCCTCAGTTTCCTCACCTTAAAATGGAGGTCATTATCATCTGCCTCAAGGCAGTCTCTGCCATGCCACTCCCTCTGTTCTGTAGCCCCCCATGTGACCCTTACTAGGCTCTCAGAGAGCAATCCCTGCCTCCTCTGGGAGCAGTCCAGACGGGGATATGTGTGAGAGTGTCTCATCCTATCCTGTTGAACAAGACCCTTCTCCAAAAACAAATCCTCTGGGTGCTTCTGGCCTCTCACCCCTTTTCCTGGGGAGCTGTGGATAGCTTGCACTTGGACAGCTCTCTCTTCTACCATTCCCTGCTCCACACTGGTGGTAACCTTCTAAAGATGAGACAGGGAGACAAGAGATAATAGGGCCCTGGGCTCGATTCCCCACTGCTTGGCATGTGACCTTGTTCTCTGCCACTCATACTCCTTGAGGGCTGTTTCTCCATTTATTAGTTAAGGAGAAGAAGTCTTTAACATTTCTAAAGCCATCTCCTTTGAGACACTGGTGACCTTTATTCTTGTTACTTTAGTCTTGGAAATGTTGGCTGAAAGAAAGTGTGTTAAGACAATGCAGTATTTAATCAAAGGATTTTGCATTAAGGAATAAACTTCCAGTTTTACTCGTGGGTGCAGAAGTGCCAAGAATATTCATGTATAGCCAGGGCAGATGTAGAAGGGCTCGTAAGAGAGGAAAACAGTCAAAGCATCAGTGGTTCCCTAGTATCTGTGGTCCCAAGGAGGGCACTGAAGTCCTGCATGACCCTTAAGCATAGGGGCCCTGTCACTTGACCAGATGCAGAGCCCCAGGCTTGGCACAGCTTCTGTTGTGTTGGTCGGTGGCGCCGTGGGTGACTAGGTAGGTCTCTGTCGATTAGTGCTAGACTCCTAAAGGAGCTGACAACGGGCCTTTCCTGAAAGGAAGGGGATTGCATCCCAAGACTCTTCTTGACAACTCTAAAGTGATGGTAATTACTTTCCAGACTAGTATTTTAAACAGATATGTGAGAACCTCACAAAAGCACCACACCCTGGCATCTTCTCTGGCAGTAGTGCACACATGGTAAAGCACACATGGTAGGTACCCAGCAGAACTGGATGTCAGTGGATTCCTGGTTATGGTTAGGGTAACTTCTCTCTACCTGCCCCATGCCCTCAACCCCACATGGAGAGTTTTGGAAGCTTGATACTATTATGGGCCCCTCCCTGTCTCTGGGCAGGTGGGTGAGCTGGCAGCAGGGCAGAGTACAGACTCCTGTTCCACAACCAAGCCCAGCTCTGGAGAGGTGCTGTCAGCTGGCCCACAGATTGACAGGGCCATTGGCCCCTGACTCCTGAGCTCTGACACCACAGACTGAGCTGCTTGTTGTCATGGCTCATTTCCGTCATCTGTCTTCAAAGATCATGAACATCTTCACCATCATGATGGTCTCAGAACTGCCTTCCCTTCAGCCTCACACCACTGCCACACACACACTTGTCCCTGGGATCACTCTGCCCAGATGGACCTACACTGCCCTCTGGGCCCACACCCTTTGCCAACTCAAAGGAGAGACCCAGCCTCTGCAGCCCCCAGGCTTCAGCTGTGTACTGTGGGGGTTGGTCTGCTGCTCACAGATGGACAGGGCTCTTGAGGGGGGCGCTGCTTTTCAGTGGATGACTTTTGAATTTGTTTTCACTTGTCAAATATGAACAGTTATTTCCATATGCAGCTGTTTTTATGGGTGCCATGTGGTTCCATTTTGCACTGACAGGAACTAAGGCCTACAGGGTGCTTAGCAGACACCCAGCTACTGCAAGTAATGACCCTCACAGCTGTGCCTGCCTGACAGATTGGTGTGCGATTGTGACTGATATTTGAACTAGTGAGACTGGATTGGGCCTCCTTAGCCCTCCTTAGTTGCCAACACCTCTGTACCTCTAGACCTGTCTCTCTGACCCCTCAGTCTTTCCCAGTCCTATCTCCTCCTCTTCATTTGAATCTAGTCATCTCTGGTTGCTTAGTTGCACTGATGTCTCAGCTTCTAACCCAAGCCCTTTCAATCCATGATCCATATGATTGCCATTGGTTTTCTTACCAGCCTAGGTCATACTCTGTGGCTCATGGCTCACCCTTTGTCTTTCTATATTACTCAGGGGTGGAGTTCTATTATTATTAATGGAGCTACTACTGTTCATGGGCTGGCTGTCACCTCCCCATGTATCTACTCTACTCTTAAGTACCAATCAGAGGCAACCACCTGATCTCTCAAAGGAGATGGCCTACAAAGGTGTCAGGAATGGGAGTGACAACTACCACCAGCATGAGGATCAAGAAGGAATTCCTGGGTTGGTTGAGGGGTCTTCTCATCTCTCTTTGGATTAGCAGAGTGATAGAGGCCGATAAGGCATTGCTGTGTGAGAGGAACAAGTGACAGTGGGAGGCAGATAGCCACTCCTGGCTTTGAAAGGTAAGAGCTAGAGAAGCGGAAGGGACCCCTTTTGGATGGCTTTTTTTTTTTTTCCGTTTAGCTAATATCTGGCAAGTGCTTTTCTAGATCAGCTATGATGAGCAGTTTATCAGCAATATCTCCTGGAATCGTACAGAGCTTCCTAAGGTTGGCACAATCATGCCTGCTGACAGAAGGGCTTCCATTTAGCCAGGAGGAGGGGCAGAGCTGGGATGTCGTCATCCCACCCCCCCCCATCCCATTGCCCTGCAGAGCATTACCTGAACCACAGTCCTCTTCCATCAGATGTCAAGAGTGGAGGAAGCAGGTGGAGAGCTGCTGGGATGAAGAGCTGGGGCTGGGGTGTGAGCATATATGGCGATTATTAGGGCTTGAGGACTGAGACACAACTGTTCAGAGAGAAAGAACTCAACAAGAGCTGCTGACTTTATAAACATTAAACAATAGAAATATTAACCTATTAAAAACTAGGGGTGCAGGAAGGAATTAGATACTGTAAAAGTATCTGAGGACACCCTCCCCCCAAGCCAAAAAGCAATGAAATGCCATCAGGAAGGCAACTGCCAACAATGCACAAGGGCAAGTGGTAGTCCATGTCCCAAGATGCCTGGAGTAGACTGGACTATTTGGGCTAGTCAGAGTTAACCAAGCATACAGCAACCTGCTCACCCAAACCCAAGAGGCTTAGCACCAGGCCAATGACTTGTCCTCACACCATTGCTGGGAGGTGCCACGTAAATATTTGCCAGTATGAAGTAAACATCTGAAATGAGAAGTTAGATCAAATTGAACCAGGCACGGAGGTGTATGCCTGTAATCCCAGGATTTGGGAGGTAGAGACAGGAAGATCAGGAGTTCAAGGTCAGTTAGAGGCCAGTGTGACCTACATGAAACTGTACCTCAAATATAAATCAATCAATCTGTCAGTGTTTAAGCTGCTACTGATGGAAGGGAACTAAGAATCCTGTCTTTTGGCTAGCTGGGTGGGGCTGACTGAGTTATTCAGAATTGATATCCACTAGTGGTCAGGACTAGAAAGACCAACCCCTCCTTTAAGCAGAGTTGTGCATAGTGTTTGGAAGTGTTACACATTCATGGGTCTTGAGATCTGAGGACCCCCACCCCAGGTAAACTCACCCAGTCTTGAATGAGTTTGCTTCCATCACCTCAGATTCTCAATTGTCCCCATTTTATGTAGGACACCTCCAGTAAGAACTGGCAGAAACAGCCTGTCTTCCCTGACTCGAGCATCCCTTTCACACATTTTGCCACTCCCCTAGATAAATACAAATTTGCTGTCCTAAGTCTTTTTGCAATCCATGTTTCCATTATTTTCAATCAAGATTAGATAGACAAAATCCCCATTGGATGTTTCCCAGTGACTTGCTGTGAGTTACCTGCACTCACCATGCCTGTTTCCTCATCTATAAAAGGAAGCAGTTGAACTAGATTATCCCTGAGTTCCTTTCCAGCTCTAGCATCACATCCTCAGAAGCCTGGATCCCTCGGACAGTGTTGATTCGGGCATGGAGACCCCAGACTGCATCAAGTTTGCGTTTCAGAGCATGGAAGGATCATGAAGACGGCTGCAGCTCCACAAAGGTGGCCTTGGCAGGAGTTGGTTCAGATGATACTGTCGCAGATGATGAAATGCCTTGGCAGAGCCATGCAGGTATTTCGGTACAGGTAAGGGATAGGGTGGGGCTGTCCCTCTTGTGACTCCTTAGTAATGTATCCTTACAAGATTGGACATCTCCAGACTAGTGGATGTCAGTTAGATGGGTCCATTCTCATTGGCAAAGTAGGTGACCTGTCTTTCCACACACTCTACTGGCAGAGCTGCAAGGCTTTCTTCTCCCACCCTGAAATGCCACCTTGTGTTCATTGTCTTTGTTTCTAATCACACTTTCTGGTTCTCTGTTCAGGGGGCATGTTCTCTGAGAAGGTTGTGGCTATGGACACCATAATCAGCAAGGAATAGCTTAACTAAGAACTGGAGCAAAACGAGAAGGCTTGTTTAAAACTCAGGTTCAGATTGTTGATCCATTGTTCACTAGAAAGAAAACTTATTCCAGAGTCACCTCAGAGCACATATCCTACATCAAAAATAGTTTTAAGGGAGTGAGGAGATGGCTTTTTTTGATAGTGCTTACATAGTTTAATTGAACCCGCCTTCAATCTCCAGCACCTTAGTAAAAGCCAGGCATAGCCACACACACCTGTAATCCCAGTGCTGAGTTAGAGTACAGGAGGATCCCGGGGGCTTCCTGGCCAGTCAGTCTAGCCAAATTGTGAACTCTAGGTTCGGTGAAAGACCCTGTCTCAAAAAAATAAGGTGGACTGGGCCTAGAGAGATAGCTCAGCAGTTAAGAACACTGGCTGTGCTTGCAGAAGACCGGGGTTTGAATCCCAGCACCCACATGGCAGCTAACAACTGTCCATAACTCCAGTTCCAGGGGATCCACTAGCTTCTTCTGTCCTCCACAGGCATTGCATGACACGGGTGCACTTACCTACATGCAGGCAATACATGTATACATAGAAAATAAAAATAATAAATATTTTTTTAAAAGTAAGGTGGACAGAGATGGAGGAAGGCACCTAACATCTACTTCTGGCCTCCACACACACATACACACATGAACACACACAAAACCAGGTACACCCACATATACAGGTGTACACCCACAAAGGTACAATTAGAACTCACAGGAACCAGTCCTGAAACTGGGACTGGAATTCTAGGGACTCTGCTGAGAAGACTGAAAAGAAGGGACCATTGGAGAAGACCACAAAGCACAGAGATCCCAGAATCCAAGGAAAAGTCTAGAAAGATGAGTGGCCACAACTGGGCCATATGCACAGAGGTCAGGGGAGGCCAGGACATGACTTTGGACCTTTGCTGCCACAACTCTGAGGACAGGACAGAAGCCCCAGGTGGCCAACAGTAAGCCTCTAATCTGGCTAAGAGAGCAGGAGGAGGGAGGAGGGGGCTCCAGGAGCCTCAGGGCCAGGAAGGCTCCCATGCTGGAGGACCACACTGGGACAGGGGAGGCTGGGCAGCTGGGCTTGAAGAGTGGGGACAGCAGGCAGCGAGGGGCCCCAGAACAGTGGGATTAAGTGTTGAGGTGAAGGGATTAGTTGTGTTGATGGAAGGAACAAAATTCAATCATGTTCCTTTTTCCGGGGAATCTGATCTGCGTGTTTTTGGGGAGCTTGCTTCCACCCTGTGGGTCCTGACTGCAGCTAATTAGCCGTTGACTTCATCTTGCCTGATGGCCGGGGTCGCGTCTTACACATTCTTTGTACTCTAGGTACCTAGCAACAGGCAGTCAGCGAGGTAGGGGCTGAATAATTATTTTCTGCCTCAACTCGGATGTCTGAAATGGAGCTTCAGGTGTTTTCTTTCTGTTAAAAGGCTTCCGTTGGCATCATTCAGGGAATCGACAAAGTTGTAGAGTCATGGTTGCACTGTCTGGGTCTCGGAATGCTCCCTGGCCTCTGGGTGTAGTTCCTCATAGTTTGTACACTGTCAGAGCCATTGTCCTGTCTGATCATCACAGCCTGACTGACTTGTATGTCGTGAAGCAGACAGCACTAGTTACATTTCACAGGGAAGGAAACTGAGACCCCAAGAAGCAGAGCAGAGGGAGAGAATGATAAGCTGTGGAGAATGTGGGCACTGGGTCACAGTCTTGAATGCTCTGGTCTCTCTTAGATAGTGGATAATGAATTTAACTATTTCTTCCATATTGAACAGAAATCCAAGTGAGCCTTGGTTTAACTGACTGAGAAAGGGCCTCATGCTACCCTTTGACAAGACTCAGTAGTAAGAAGTGTACCTAAGGAGGGAAGTGTAGCTTCTGCATGATAGAGCAGCCTGGGTCCCACTTCAGCCACATGAAATGGGGACCAGGAAATCCCCTTAAAGGTCATACACGCCTGTATAAAGGAGAAGGATACTAGAAAGCCACAGACTTCTGACTTCTTTCACCAAGCATTCTGTCTGTCCAGAGGCTGGAGAGTACAGGATAGAGAGAGCTCTCAACTAGACCAGTGGGGTTGGAGATAAACAGATCAGAACATTGTGGTAGATGGAAATATCGAATACTTAGAATCCTTAGCTGTTAAAAGTCAGGCCAGGGGTGTGCCTTGGGTGCAGCCCTGGGTGGATGGTAGAGAAGCCCCTGGGTTGGGACATACAGCTTTAAGAGTCAGTTAAAGGCACTGGTGAGTGGCTCACATGTAGTCAGGGTGTTGGGGATCCAAACATCAGGTACCTGAATCCAAGGTTGTAAGACTGAAGAAAGATGCAATTAGTCGTACTGGTATGGGACCATTACCACTCAGCAGTGGGGACTCAGAAAGGGAACTTGCTGGGGAGGTAGAGAGAAAACAGCAGAGGGCCCAGGGCAGGAAAGTAAGTTAGAAACATTTAAGGAACTGATCAGGGTAGCAGAGAGGGAAAGGTCTGAGAGATGCAACAAACTAGGAGAGGGGTTGCCACGGCAACCAAGATAGTGAAGGGTTTCAAGGAGAAAGTAATCAATACTGTCAAATGTGGCAGTGAATTCCAATCAGATTGAAACAAATTTTCTCTTGGATTTCAGGATTTCACTTGTTGTCGCCTTAAAAAGAGCATTTGGAGGGTCATAGGGACGTAAATTAAAATACTGTCGATGTGCAAGGACATAAGGCTGCCAACTAAGAGTCCTTCATGGAGTTTGGAAGGAAAACTTAGAGATGTGAAAAGGGGGAGTAGGGGGCAGGGGGAATGAGCAAGTTCATAGGCAGACATCAGCTCCCAAACGTGAAAAATGCTCAGTGAGCAGTCTGCACGTTCACATATTCCAATGTAGCACCTACTGTGTGCCAGGCACTATTCCTACCACTGTGGATCCTTTGGGGGAAAAAGTCAGACAAAATCCCTAGCTAGTGGGGTTTGTATGGTGGTAGGAGAGACACTCATCACCGTGCAATGTCCCACAGTAATGGGAATATGCAGAGGACTGGAGGATGGAGGACCAAGAGCTCTGCCCTGGTCTCACTCTGAGAGACCTCACCAAGAACTTGATGCTGCAGACTAAAATGGAAGAGAGAGAGAGTTTCCTGGGAAAAAAAAAATAGCATTTGGGGTCAAGGGGACATCCTATGCCAAAGACTTGCCGAGAAAGGACAGAAATGGACTGCAAAGAGGCAGTCGGGGGACTGAGCTGAGGAGAAAGAACCAACAGGATCCAGGCCTTCTTAATCTCAGTCTGAAAGAAAGAGTAGTGCTGGCACATGGATATCCCAACTGAGAAACCTGAGTAGTTGAGGTTAGGGATGGAGGCATCAGTTGGAATAAGGTCCCAAGGGGACTGGGATTGAATGCAGAGGAATATAAATCAGTTTGGGGTAATAATGTGTATATGACCAAATGGGGCAAAATTCAATTATTTACCTTTTAGAGAGCAACCTGATCTCCATTTTCTTTTGGGAGCTTTTATCTGAGCTGTGTCCTGCCTACATGTCTGATTAGCATTGGTTTGATCCTGTCTCATGACTGGGGTTGGGTCTTAATACTTTTTTGTGCAGCCCACAGTGAGCTTTGGGGTGCCAAATCAACATTTTCTGGCTTAGAATGGAGTACCAAAGTCAACATTCAGACTTCTGAAAAAGTCAGACAACTTGTTATGGTGCTAGAAAGAAGAATTGGGGTATTTAAGTCTTCAATGGTGGGCATTTGGCAAGTGAATGGAGAAAAAGTAGAAGAAAAAAATCTGCCTTGTTCACTCTTATGAGCCCTGGGTTTACATTCATCATCCCCTAGAAGAGTTTCTGCAACCCTCCAGGAAGGAATGGAAGAGAGGCATGCCAACACCACACAAGTGACAGGAGATGTCTGTAGACCTCCATCTACCCAGTGTGATAGGATGAAAGAAAGAAGCAGGCTAGGAGGTCCTGGAGGAAGCAGGTCTGCCTGGAGTCCTATAGATCTAAAAATGTCCTGTCAGAGTGTCCCACCTTACTGCATTGGTGTCAGGTGGGACTCTCCCCACGACAGATGTTCTGTGTTTGTGTGTGAGTCCTGTATTATGGTTTCCTGTGCTTCGGTCTTCACTCCATCTGAAATATACTTTTGTGTGTGATGTGACAGAGGTAGCTCTGATTCAGCTTGCCAAACACTACTCACTGGTCCCTCACTGTCTTTTCTCCCAGTTCCCTGTGTCTAGTCTCTTCATGCTGTTGGTCTGTCACCGCTGAGCCAATGCCATATTTTAATGAGCAGAGCTTTGTATAGTGTCTTAATATCAGATATGGTAAGTACCTTTGCCCTGCCCTTTATTCTTTTTAAAAAATTACCTTGTTATATTGCCAGTTTACTTTTATATATCTTATGATTAGCTTGTCAAAGTTCCATGGTGGGGGCAGGGATAGGATCTTATTAAGTGAGACTGCATTGGAGGGAAAAATAGCATCATTACGGCGCCATCAGCTTTTCCCATCTGTGAGCATGGCGCCTGTCTCCCATACTCAGCCTTGCTTGTTTGTTTTGTTTTGTTTTGTTTTGTTTTGTTTTTAATGCCTTCTAATAAAAGCTGGCCGTGCTGGTCACAGAGGTTCTTCACATTTCTTAATGGGTTGACTCCTGAGTAGCTTATTAGTTTTGTTGCTTTTGTGACTGGAAAACTTGCCCAGTTTTTCATTTTGCTTTCCAGATTTCAATCAATTTGCTAATCACTGTGTTCCATTCACAGACACACGGAATGAACGTGCTTTGCCCCTGGACACATAAATGAGAACACAACACACATGTAAATCAGAGCTAATTGGCTGGAAATGAATTTGAATGTTTGAATTAAGTTTCAATTATACAAGTAAAGCCTGAATGCATTTTCTTTTAAATACAGATGAGCAAGTCCCTCCTGGCCCCTGACTTCCACCTTGGGCCTTGCCCCTCCAGTAGGCGGGAACTGCTCTTAGTACTCACTGTTTGTCCAACATGTCTGTCCTATTGTTTCTGTCTATCATGTTGGCAGGTGGTGTCCACGCCAGAGGTGCTTCTGAGCCCTGCACCCTACAGGACTGGCTTCGAGTGGCCGCCCACATCTGCGTTCGCTCCAGTGCTCCTCAACTGGTTGGAACCAATTTTACCGCCTTTTATTGAGTTGTTTTCTATTGACTGACTATTGAAATGCTTCCAGTGCTCTTCATTAAGATGCCCCTCCAGGAATAGCCTGGCATTGCCCCTTCTGCTCATATGAGAGTATTTTTCTGAGACAGAGCCTTAGAACTGTGGGGCCACAGGGAAGACACCTCCTAAATTCAGACAGAAACAGATAAAATGTCCTTCAAAGAGTCTTTCCAATTCACTCTGCTGCCAGAACTGCTCCAAGGTTAATGTTTCCACCAACAGGGTAATGAAAATAAATCTCGTTAGTGTGTATTTTTCTGCATCACTAGTAAGGCGGAAGTTTCTGTTGACTTTCATTCATACTTTCTTCGATGACTTGCTTGTCTGTATTCTGTGTCCCGTGCTTTCTTTTCTTTCATTTTTCTGAGAAAACGAAAGTCTCTCTATGTAGTCTGTGCTGGCCTCAAACTTGAGATCCTCCTGCGTCAGTCTCCCAAGTACTAGGATTGCAGATGGGCCGCCATATCCTGCTTGCTCCCTTCCTTCTTTCCTCCCTCCCTTTTAAAGCTATTTTTTCTTTTCTTGGTTCCTCTTTATGTATTTCACGTATCTCATATTCTAGCGCTTTGTTGTAGTTAATGCCAAAGTTTTCCACATCGTGCTTTTTTGCCATTTAATTGAATTGCTTTTAGAGAAATTTAAAATTTGATCCAATCATATGTGTCATATATAAAGAACAAATTCTACATGCATGAACCTTACCATCACCCCTCCTCAACACTAATTGTCTCAGCACTGTCTATGGATGGTAGACGACTTCACTGATTTAAACTTACTACCTTCATCTGCCACCACCCCCATGTGGTATGTGTCAGGCTGTCTCTGGCCCTCCGATGTGCCCGTCTGTTCTCAGGCCTGATGATGAGCTTTGATACCAGTCAGGACAGATTGATCTGCTTTGTTGCTTTTATAGAATCATTTCGGTCGTTCTTGCATGGTAGCCCTTCCACGTTGATTTTTTAATTAGCCTGTCAAGTTTCAAGAAAAATTTTGCTAGGAAATTTTGTCAGGGTTACACTGAATTTACAGATAAATCTGAGGAAAATCGACATCTTTGTCATGCAGTCCCCTGGCCAGTACATATTGTACCCTCCCAGTTCAGATCATCGAGTGCATGGCTGGTTTGCACTGGGTAAACTCTTGTCTGTTTCTTGATAGATTTATTCCTCAGGCCTTTGCAGGGCTGCCAGCAACTGTGAACGGGGCCCCTCGGCTCTTCTCTACGTGGCCCCTGTTCTCCATATTCCATCTCAATCTGTTTACTAATCACCAGGCTTGCTCTGCAGACACACAAAGTAAATGTTCTTCCTCCCTGGGCACAAACACATGAGCTCGGCCAAACACACAGAGCTGACATAATTAGCTGAAAACAAATTAGAATCTTTTCAAATTATGTTTTAATTAAAGAAGCAAAGCATGAATACATTCTTCCATTTAGAGGTAGAATGACCAAATCCACCTGTCTTCTCCTCAGCTGCCCAAGAGCCCGGGGTTTTCTCCTCCAGGAAGCCTTAGTTAAGAGTTTCTGGATCTCTTTCCAGAGTCACACGCAACATAGCATCGATGCAGGTATTTGGAGAAAATGTTCCCCCCATGGTTGATGTACAGTATCTTGCCGTCCGCCTAGGTCACACTCCTGTGTTGCGTGTTTTCCCTTTGAAACACCCACAAGCCTGCAGTAAGTTTTTTCCTCTTTGTTGGAAAAAGTCATCAGAGAACACCAAGTCACATGTTTCAGAAACACTCCTTAGAAGACCTGGGTTCGATTCCCAGCACCCACATGGCAGCTAACAACCATCCATAACTCCAGTTCAAGGGATCCAACGTCCTCTTCTGACCTCCGTGGGCACTACACAACACGGATCCACTTAAATACATGGAGGCAATACACATACACATAAAATAAAAATAAAATATCTTTTAAAAAGAAGTTCTCAGAATAGTATTGGGAGCCTTGTTCCTAAGCTGTCCACAGTTTGAGTTTTTGGTTTGTGTGGTTTTGAGTTTTTGAAACTGGGTCTCATGTATGCCCGGCTAGCCTCAAATTTACTGTGTAGCTTAGGATAACCTTGAACTCTTTTTTTTTAAAAAAAAAAAAAAAAAAATTTATTTTTTTTTTTAATTATGTGTATATGTGGGAGGTAGATGGGTATGTGCATGTGAGTGCAGGTGCCTGTGGAAACCAAAGGTGTCAGATCTCCCAGGAGCAGGAGTTACAGCTGAACCACCTGTTGTGGTTGATGGAAGTCGAACTGAGGTCCCCTGGAAGAGGAGTATGTGCTCTTAACCTCTGAGTCATCTCTCCAGCCCAACCTTGGACTCCTGATCCACCTGCCTCCACCTCCCAAGTGTTAGAATTATAGACCACCATGCCCAGCCAAATCTAGAATCCTATCTTGCCTTATGAAGGCCTCTCCTAATACCATCTTCACAACCATTTTTTAAAATATTTTTATTATTTTATGTGTATGAGTATACTGCCTGCATGTATGTGAGTGCACCCGTGTCATGCAATGCTGAGGAAGTCAGAAGAGAGCTTCAGATTCCCATGGAACTAGAGTTAAGGACAATTTGTAGCCACCATGTGGGTGCTGGGAATCAAGCCTGGGTCCTCTGCAAGAGCAGTCAGTGCTCTTAACCGCTGAGCCATCTCTCCAGCCCCTCAACCATTTTTTTCTACATTTTCTTTCTAAAACTTTCTGCTTGCTTTCTTGGATTTGTTTTAAAATTATTTTCCGGTTTTCATATCTAGCAAATTACTGCATGTGAAGGTTATTTAAAGTGTGTTATTGGTATTTAATTTGGATACATTTTAAAATAGATAACTAAGCTTTCTAATTGAATTTACTGGCTAATCTGTCATTTCCCCAGTAATTTAAGCTTCCTGCCTTTGTCACAGCTCTGGGTCAGGGCTCTTTCTGTCCACCCATCCGTCTGCTTGAGGGTGTTGCTTTAATAACTGCAAAGGCACTATTAGTTCTGCAGCCTTGTCTTGGTCAGTCTTGTGTATTTGTCCCACAGTTTAGATTTTAGAGCCAGCTGGTCAAGTTTTAAAAGAATTGCTAGGATTTTATTTGGGATTGCACCAAATTCATGGGTGAGTCTGAGGACAGTCAGCGTCTTTATCCTACAGTCTTCCCCCCAGTGTGCCTGCATGTCATGTCTACCCAGTTCAGATCCTCTTCCTGCCTTTCAGGGACAGCTTGGTGTTTTTCTACCCATGACAGTTTTGCCTGTATCTTGACAGATTTATTCTTAGGCTTTGCTCTCAGTCCTCAGCTCTTCTCTGCGTGGCCCCTGTTCTCCATATTCCATCAACCTGTTTACTAATTGCCGAGCTTGCTCTACGGACACACAAAGTAAATGTATTTCCTCCCTGGGCACAAACATGAGCGCAGCCAAACACACAGAGCCTGCATAATTAGCTAAAAACAAATTAGAATCTTTTCAAATTATATTTTCATTAAACAAGCAAACCCTGAATACATTCTCGCTTTTAGAGGCAGAGTGACCCAAATCCAGCTGCCTTCGCCCCTGCCAAAGTCCTGCATCCCATCCGCTCCACAGCTTTGCGTGTTGCCTCCCTGGGAATGCATAGGATCCATGCAGGTGCTCTGACACTGAAAGAGTTTACTGTAGCTACATCTTCACTCCCTCTTCTGACTTTACAACACAGCCATGCTGTCCCCTAAAGCTCTTACCCTTTAACACAGCAGAGTATTCATTCCTGTCAGTGCCCCACATTTCCCGCCTCCAGGCTCTATAGATGTTTAATCACTTCCCTTTCTCTCTGCTGTTATGAGTAATGATGGAGAAGTGGGGTGCTGGGTCTCCCAGTGTGTGTCTTCAGTTTTGGCAAACTTCACTGGTGCCCTCCAGGCTTTCTGTACCATGTAAACCCCCAGCAAGAGACTAAGAGGACTCTTGTCCCCACACCATAAGCAGTTCTTAATATTTGCCAAGCAGATGGGTGAAAAGTTAAATCCTTTTTTAAATTTGTATTTCCCGTTTGCCCATGAGGTTTTCATATGTATGTTGGGCATTTGTATTTTCTCTGAACCGTCTGTTTATTTTTGCTTACTTTCAACATTAAGGTGTTTTAGCTCATTGACTTGTAGAATTTCCTCATGAAATCTGGGTAGTAATCTTTTGGGCTTCTCGACAAATGTTTTTTTTTCTAACCTGTCTGTTGCCCTCAGCTCTCTGTAGAATCTTAGGTTAGAAGTTTCTAATTTTGTTATAATCCAATTCCTCAATCCCTTTGTTCTTTCTTGAATATATATCATGTTTGGTCCTTCCCTACGCCTAACATTTAAATAGAACCTTTATTCTTTTCTAATGATTTCACAGTTTTTGTTCTTGGCTCTTTCACGCATCTGGAATATATTTCTATGACTGAACTGAGACAGCCTCTAACCTTTCTCAAAGCGGACAGCCAATTATTGGAACACAATGGATCAACTAGTCCATCTTTCTCTGCTGCTCTGAAGTGCCGCTCCCTCGTAGAGAGGCCCCATAGCTAGGTGGCTCTGAGGCCCCTGGGTTTTTTTTTAACCAATTATTTATTCCTGTCGGTACCAGACTATTTTATTTGCTTTTGCTTCTTGCCTTCTGATATCTGTTGAGATGGCGCATCTCATTGTACTTTCTTCACAGCTGTCTCAGCTCACTCCTCCACACAGATTGTAAAAGCTGTTTGTCAAATACTGTGAATTCAGAGATTAATTTGGGAGAAACTGACATCAACACAATACTGTGCCATTCACTCTAGGATGTGGTAGAACTCCAAATTTGTTCCAATCTACATCCTCACACAGTTTTCCCGTAGGAAACTTGCCTGTTTCCTCGTGGGTTTATTTCCATAGTTTCTGTTACTGTTGAGAATGAGTTTCTCTACCCCGCCCCCATTTTGTTTGGCTTTTGTTTGCTACATTTCTTTTTAATCTACTTTCTAATCACTGTACTTCATTCACAGACACATATAAAGTAAATGTTCTTCCTCCCTGGGCACAAACATGTGGGCACGGCCAAACACACAGAGCCGGGATAATTGGCTGAAAATAAATGGGAATTTTTTTCAGATTAAAGTTTAATGACACAGCGAAACAGGAATACATTCTCCTTTTTAAAAAACAGAACACGGCAGAAGCTGAGTCCCTTCTGGCCACCTGCTGCCATCCCATTCCCTTCCTCCTCCCCAGAGGTGGCACTGCGATGGGCTCAGTGTGTACTTTTCTAGACCTTCCTAAAAGCTTGTAAATATATAGCTAGTCACCCACAGGAAATACAGAATTTTGTCATCAATACTCAGTTTTTATGCTGAGTGAATGCTATTACAGCTGCAAAATGGAATGCCACTATTGCCACACATCGTAATGTGGTAGTGAGGGAAGGGGGCAGGGGTGGTACTGCCAGGGACAACAGTGGGGGGACAGAGCAGCTGTGGACACATGGTGGATTGGACCAAGGGCCAAGTAGATTCATTACAATTCCAAAGACAGTACCTTCAAACCATGTGTGGACATGAGGATGGAAGGGAGTCATTTCTGAAGGACTCAAAACCAGCTGTCACATGGGACATAGTGGCTCTTGGGAACTAGAAAAGGGTATTGTGTATGCAGCTTTGAGGACTCCCAGGAGCCAGCTTCAGCTGGGATTAGGAGGGGCAGCTTCAGGGCATCACTGTCCTCTATTGTTAGTTTCTTGGCTGTCCCCCTTTCCTTTCTGCCTAGGTGCTGCTGGGCGAACACGTGTGACGTTTGGACCCCTGACAGCCATATTGTGGTCAGGCGGGGAAGGAGACGTGGAGCTCTCTGCTGGGACCACTGACTTCTGGACTTTTCATACTGAAATGAATAAATGTTCTTTTGAGCTACTCCTAGGTACTGTTCTGTTCTCATGAACACACCCTTCCTAGTACAAGGAATCTTAGAGCTGGGCTGATGACAGCCATAAGGAGTGGAGTCACACTCGCTGACTGAGAATTTAGAGGCCCTTCCTCTTCCAGCTCCACATCTCACACATCCCTGTCAGCCAACCTCCCCCTCAGACCTACTGCTTCTCCCTCCAGTGGCATTGGTGGCTACTGGTGTTTCACCTAATTCAAAGTCATGGCCTTAAAGATACCAAGGGTGTCTTGAGAGGCTAAAGCAGGAGGACGGTGAATTGGAAGACCATAGTAAGACCCTATCTCAACAAAACAAAAAGACACAAAAGTGCAGGAGTCAAGTCAGTGTGGGGAACCTCTCGTGTGTCCTCTGTGAAAAAGGTGGCAGTAGCCACCTTAGCATGTCCTGGGGTCCAAGGAGATAATGTCTGAAGAATGCTTAGCCCAGGGCTAGCACCAAGCAAGTGCACTATAGTGTATGGTACCAGCTCCAGGATTCTGGGCAGTGCCCTCATGGCATAGGCCAAGTCAGCAGCCACCCCTGACCAATCACCAGTGGTCAGTAAAAACAGTTATGTTATAGATGAATTCCATTCCAAACAAGTTGGAATACAGAGTGATTTCCTGGGAGGGTGGACACAACATGATGGCTGTGGCCTGCTCTGTGCTGGGAGGACACACAAGCCCTTCACTGGGCCCCTTCCTCCACCAGGGCCCCTCAACCTCACCAGCCTATCCTGGGAGCTTTTGGTTATCCAGTGATAATACTGCCCTGGACACCGCAAACTTGGGGGAGACCTAGTATCCACATCTCCGTAGGTTTCTCCCACTAATTGTCTAGGATTTTACTTCTATTTAGGCAGGGAGTGTCTGTTGTTCCCTTTTTAAATTGTGTGTGTGTGTGTGTGTGTGTGTGTGTGTGTGTGTGTGTTTGCACACGCATGCTACAAGCCTTCCCCCTTGTTTATCCGTTTTTTTGAGACAGATCTCTCACTGGGACCTGGAGCTCACCAGTTAAACTAGGCAGCTTGGCCAGTGAACTCCAGGAGTCCTATCTCTGCCTCCCAGCCTTAGGATTACAAACCAGGGCTACCACACCCAACTTATAAGTGGATGCTGGGGTCCAACTCAGGTCCTCATGTTTGTATGACAAGCACTTTGGTGACAGCCCTCTCCCTGTGCTCTTCCCTTTTTGCTGTTCATGGCATCAGTTTTAATTTCTTGAGTTCTTTCCTCCTTCCAACAGCCCAGCCACACTGTTAACACCTTCCTGCTGCTAGTCTCGGGAGACTAGAACTACTGCACCCATGCTGTAACAGCCCAGAACCCCCAAGGCTCCAGTCAAACTGGGAGCGCAAGGACCCTACAGCCAGTCTCCCTCCCTGTATGTGCTTACTCCTCACATCCAGAGGAGAGGAGCACCTCCCCCTGGGAGTCTAAGGTGTAACTGAAGGAATGTTCTGGGGTTGGTGAGACCAGGTCACAAGTTTTGCAGCCTGGTTTTGGAGCTTACCTTATGCAGCCCAGCTGTGTGCTGTGAGAAGTCTAATGGTGGTGCATTCACACATAGGTGGCTTGTGGCTAGAGTTTCCAGCCAACCTGCCTGGTCCTGTTGAGCCTTTTGGACACCTAGCCCTGTCAACATTTTGAGGACTATAGCCCTGCTGTCATGTAACCACAGCTGCATTAGTTCAGGCCACTTTAGTTTCTATGCCACTGAAGTTTTGGGTAGCTTGTTTCGCACCAAAACAAAAATTGACAAGGAGCAGGGTGACCATCAAATGATATAAATGTGTGTGTATGTAACACCTGAGTGGACTGTTAGACTACAGCACGCTAAGTGTGCCAATAGAACATTTGTATGGCACAGAACTTTCCAGAAGAGGTGATCATTGGTCTGACTTCTTAAAAATGAGCAGGTATAAGTAAGGTAAAAGAGACAAGAAGGACATTGTAGGCTGAGCAAAGAGTACCCACAATGCCCTGGAATTGAGAAGAAGCAGGAGAGCTTGAGAGTGATGGTGGTGCTGGAAAGTAGGTGAGAGTAAGACTCATGAGACTAAGTGGGCAGAGCCCAGGCCCTCAGAGTCTTGGATGGCACCATGTCAAGGCCTCAGACACTGTCCTGCAGTCAGTGGACCGTAGTGACAGAATTGTGATTTAGGAAGATCACTGTAGTAGCAGATGTGAAAGCTCCACTTGGAGGTGGCTGTCTCTAGGTAGGGAGACCAATTCAGAGTAAAGTTAGCAATGTGCATCTTCTGTTGGATGTTGAGGTGAGAGGGCAGGACCAATAGGATCTCTCTGTGTCTCAGGGGGTCCCTTGGTGAGTAGTAGGGGTACTGGTGCTGGAGCACAGATCAGGAGCCAGTTGTAGGAAGGCACTCGTAGGCTCAGTCACAGGCAGAACAGAAGGCAGGGGCATAACTAGGTGGAAGCCAGCAGGCAGTGGTGTCCCCTCCTGGGTTCCTGGAGGGAACCGACCCAGGGCCAGGGGTTAATTAATGGGAGTGAATCCCAGGAATCAGTGTGCTTGCCAGGGAGAGGGTGGGAGAGAACCCAAGGCTGAATTGTAGTTGGAGATACTTCAGGGACGATGGAGGTGTGGGCTGGAGACAAAGGAGAAAGAGAGGAAGGGCCTGAGAGATGTGACAAACGACTAGGCGAGAGGGTTGCCATGGCAACCAAGGTAGTGAAGGATTTCAAGGAGAAAGTAATCAACACAGCTATATGCCCCGAATCTCAGAAAAATAAGAAGCAAACAAAGTCCTTTGAATTTAGCAATCAAGGGGCTATTGTGGCAAGATCTGTTATGAGGGGAGAAGGACTAAAAGCTAGCTTATCAGAGGTGATGGAGTGGATGGTGGAGGAGTCAGGTGGTAGCAAGAAAAATATGGGTGATCAAGGGTTTCTGAAAACAGAGCCCCGTAGAATTGAAAGAGGCACCAGCAGAGAGAGAGAAGATGACAGGAAAGATCTGAAAGTCAGCTGGGGTCCGTCCCCTGAGCATGGGAGAGTCCTCGTGGCACTGTTTCTGCCCCCAAAAGGGGGTATGAGGTTGTCTACACTCGGATTGCCCTGTGGTTCAGATTAACTTAAAAAGCTGCTTAGGTGTGCACTGGCCCTCTGAAGCTGCTCTCCACCCTTCCTCGGCCTTGTTCCATATGGCCAACCTTAACACCACCAGGCTTCTCACCCTCTGGCTTCCAGTTGCTTGTGACCAGTGGAGGACCCAGTAGGAGACTGCAGAAAGGGTGGAGGATGGGATCCCTGGCTGCCTTCCTGTTGTGGGGTGGCTTGCTGGCTTATGGCCACAGTGCAGTGCCTTTCTGTCCAGATTCTGAAAGCCCACACCTTCCCCTCTCCAGGCTTAGAAGTGTGATAACTTCCATCTGTCACTCAGTGGATGTGCTCTTATCTCTGGAACCCTTGGCCCCAACATGCTCTGGGACTAGTCCTTTCATTAGAGTTTCAGGTAAATCTTTTGGAGTACAGCGACTGTCTCTCCTATAGGACAGCAGGGGACTGAGTCAGGGAACCTGTGGTCTAAACTCTGTGACAAGTGCAGTGGCAGGGTACACAGTTGCGAGTAAAATTGCCTGTTTGTTGCCTGTGCAGAATTGCCAGGCAGGTGGGAAGGCAGGTGTTGATGGAGCAAATAAAGAAATTCATCATTTTATACTCTGACAGGTGCCACGAGGAAAACCTCTCAGAGCAGAGAGCGACATCTGGTCAGGGGAGTGAAAGTTAACCGGGCATAAGAAGACCACATAAGGCAGTAGCCAGAGAAAATCTGAGGTAGGAAGCAAACTCCAGAAACCAAAAGAAA
The DNA here is from genome assembly GCF_000622305.1 of Nannospalax galili. Classification (NCBI taxonomy): domain Eukaryota; kingdom Metazoa; phylum Chordata; class Mammalia; order Rodentia; family Spalacidae; genus Nannospalax; species Nannospalax galili. The sequence goes on from NW_008357924.1 coordinate 469,697, forward strand.
GCTATCATGCTAAGGCACTCACAGTAAGGAGACATGATATAGAAAACCCAACTCAGAAATGTTAAAACAATGAGAGTTCTTTTCACACAATGAGGAACCCCAGGGAGGCAGCTTGGTGTCACCAAGTGGAGCCATGTACTGTCTACCTTCTACTTCACTCAGCTTCAGTATATGGATCCCTAACTCCATGGTCACAGCATGGCTGCAGTCGCCCCAGGTCTTGTAGTCACCACACCATCAGCCAAAAGACTAATACACACACACACACACACACACACACAGTCACTTTTCATTGATCATATTTGTATCAGGTGTTACTCGTAAACCAATCACTAGAGAAAGAAGTGGACCTGCCCACCATGACTGGCATTTGTCAGTCATAATTTACCACCTGAAAGGGACAAGGCCCACTGGTCTTCTTGAAGAATCTGGAACATGGCTTCTGTTTTCCAGAACCAAGGAGGAGAGACTTGGGTAGGAGTCATGCTAGCATGATGTTTGACCAGGCTGGAGAAGTCAGCTCAGTCTTCCTATGAAAGCTGCCGAAGGTTTGAAGGAAGAGGTGGAGTACAAAGGTGTGCATTGCAGACAGAACACTGGCTGCTCTGTGGGGTTGGGTTAGAGAAAAAGAAGGTGAGCCTAGAGCCTGGTGACTGCTCAGACTGAGGGATTGGTGATGGAGAAGGGGTCAGATAGGCAGTAGGACCAGCCTACCTCACAAGGCCATGCGACAGGTGAATGAGGAGGAGACTGGAGTATCACCATGGTGCTGGTACCGTCCTCCAAATGGGAACACCAAGTAACACCAAACTGGGGGAAGAAAGGTTAGAAACCTGAATGAAGAGTCATCAGCTGGAAAAAACAGCAAGGTGTTTAGTTTGGGGGATGATGCTAGTGGTGTTAGGATGTCAGAAGTGTGTATGTAGGGGTGGTGTTGGGGTATCTGGGTGATAGGGTGTCTGGGTAGTGTTGGAGTGTCTGGGTATTGGGGTTTCTGGTTGGTGTTGGGATGTCTAGGTGATTTGGGGGTATCTGAATGATGTTAGGGTATCTGGGTGATGTTGAGGGATCTAGGTGGTGTCGGTGTCTGTGTGATGTTGGGATGTCTGGGTGATATTAACATGTCTGGGTGATATTGGGGTTTTGGGGTAGTATTGGGATTTATGGTGGGTGTTAGAATGTCTGGGTGTTATTGGGGTATCTGTGTGGTATTGGGGTGTCTGGGTGGTGTTGGGTTATCTGGGTGGTATTGGGGTGTCTGGGTGGTGTTGGGGTAGCTAGCTGGGTGGTGCTATGATGAGTGACATTGAGGTGTCAGGGTAGTATTGGGGTGTTGGGATGTCTAGGTGGTATTGGAGTGTCTGGGTGGTTTGGGGGCACCTGGGTGGTGTTTGGGGTACCTGAGTGGTATTGGAGTGTGAATGATATTGGGATGTCTGGGTGGTGTTGAGATGTCTGGGTGGTATTGGAGTGCCTGAGTAGTGTTTGGTTAGATGTGTGGGTGATGTTGGGATGCCTTGGTGGTGGTATTGAAATGCCTGAGGGAATTGTTATAAAATTCTGCTGTTCAGAGGAGAGTAGACTGAACATGGACAGGTTACTGTGACAGAGAAACATGGAGTTATGGGTCCAGGACTCAACACTGTTTTGGGGAAGTCACCTCCAGAAAGTGAACAAAGCTTTAGTGACAGATAACGTTAAAGGAAATGGTCCCCAGCAAAACAGAAGGGTGGAGCCTGAGAGGCAATGGCAGATAATACAGGACATGGAAGGAGAGGGTGGGGAGAGAGATTCCCAGAATCCAGGGAAGAGTCTAGAAGGATGAGTGGCCACAACTGGCCCATATGCACAGAGGTCAGGGGAGGCCAGGACATGACTTTGGACCTTTGCTGCTACAACTCTGAGGACAGGACAGAAGCCCCAGGTGGGCAACAGTAAGCCTCTAATCTGGCTAAGAGAGCAGGAGGAGGGAGGAGGGGGCTCCAGGAGCCTCAGGGCCAGGAAGGCTCCCATGCTGGAGGACCACACTGGGACAGGGGAGGCTGGGCAGCTGGGCTTGAAGAGTGGGGACAGCAGGCAGCGAGGGGCCCCAGAACAGTGGGATTAAGTGTTGAGGTGAAGGGATTAGTTGTGTTGATGGAAGGAACAAAATTCAATCATGTTCCTTTTTCCGGGGAATCTGATCTGCGTGTTTTTGGGGAGCTTGCTTCCACCCTGTGGGTCCTGACTGCAGCTAATTAGCTGTTGACTTCATCTTGCCTGGTGGCCGGTCGCGTCTTACGCATTCTTTGTACTCTAGGTACCTAGCAACAGGCAGTCAGCGAGGATGGGGCTAAATAATTATTTTCTGCCTCAACTCAGATGTCTGAAATGGAGCTTCAGGTGTTTTCTTTTTGTCAAAAACATTTAACTCTGAGGTGACAGGAAAGAGAGGCATTGTGATGGTGGAACTGGAAGGGGGGATGGGCACAGCTCATGGCTAGGCTCTGAGAGAGAGGTTAGTGAGGGAGGGAAGATGAGGAAAGCTCATTCCAACACAGCTAAGTTCTTCCCAGCTGATTTGGTCATCAGGCCAGGCTTTGTCCCACTCTTTTACCACTCTGTTTTTCAACAACCCCATGGCTTTCTTGAACTCACGCACCTTCTGGCTGCATCTGACACAAGACCATCCTTCCTGAAAATGTCTCTCTTGGCTTCCAGGTTGCTATATCCTAGCCTTTTCTGCACATGGCAGAACCATCAATCTAGTTCCACAAGCCAGAGCCCTCAGAGTGACCCTGACTGTTCCTCACACAGGGCTCCATCCAACCCTGGCAGTTCCTGGGCTGGCCCTTTCCACTGCCTACCATCCTGACTGCAGTAGCCTCAAGCCTTCCTATCCTCCTGACACTTTGATATTATTCAGAAGGAAAAGCACATGCCTAAGTGTTCAAATTGGATGGGTCTAGCCTTCAGTTACTTCCCTCTGCCCATAGGACAAAGTCCCATCGCCTCTACACACACCCCAACTATCAGGGTTCACCTAGACTGCCTGTCTGCCCCTGCTAGAAACTCCAGTGTCCAGTCCTCTGCCACAGTGAAGTCCTCCAGCTCCTGCATGCCCCAGTTAAACAATGCCCCAGAACATGAACTTCCCAACCACCCTCCTCTCATCTCTCCTGCACCAGCACATGTGGGTTGAGTGAAGGATGAAGCTGTGCTAACATCCTACCTGCCAGGGACCTCACAACTAACATCCTACCTGCCAGGGACCTCACAACTAACATCCTACCTGCCGGGGACCTCACAACTAACATCCTACCTGCCAGGGACCTCACAACTAACATCCTACCTGCCAGGGACCTCACAACCACATTTTACAGCCAAGGAAGCCAAGAGTCCAGACAGCCAGTGCTGTGCGGAGACCTAACATGATGCCCAACTAGCAGGGCAGGACCCAACTCCACATCTCCTGATCCTGTCTGCGAATTCATTGCTGGACCCATCACTGGTCTGTCTCTGTGGAACACAGTGACACAGTCTGTCTTCCAGGGAGAAGGAGCTAGAAAAATGTGTCTATGTGTGAAAAAACAACACTGTGGGAAACCTAAGGTGAGACACCAAGTTGGAAATTAGATGTAGGAACTGGACACACCAACAGCTGAACTGACAGGAAATGGAGACTTCAGAGTTCCAATTCACACAGATAGTGTGGTGTAACGTAAAGCACAGAAACCTTTTTCTTAAAAAAAATAGAGAGGAAAAGAAAAGTATTCCACGGAATGGACTAGAAGCCTGGAGCCAATCCCGGAGTGTCTAACATTGTGATTTATGAGAGCAGAAGTTCCACAAATTAATGGGGAATGGAAAGATTTGTCACCAAACGAAGCTGTGCAATTATTTTCTCTCTTTGAGAAACAAAAAAACCTCACAATTTTTTATCTCCCTTTATACCAACTACCTAAATCAATGTCAGGTGCGTTAAGTGCAAAAAAAGTGCACGTTAATAACTACACAAAGTGGAGATGATTCATTATCCTAGCTGTGGTGGAGGAGGCCATTGTAAACTTCACAGCCATAGAGAGAGCTGCAGTGGAAAATACAAATATAATTGACTATAGGGAATGTGTGTCGAAAATTCTCATAAATAAAACATTCACAGAGACAGGAAGGATTTTCATAACGAAATGTTGGGGCAATAAAAAGTGTTAAGAGTCCGTTTTTGAGAGACGAAGTTCAACAGGCAAATTCAGTTGCAAACGTTGAGCTTACTTATAATAAAATGAATGTAAATGAGAATGCCGAGATCGCACTGAGGCCCGTCTGAGGAGCACCTTACAAAGCAAACTCACAGCTCGCTCAGCCCTGTGGTGGCGGTGGCATGGCGTGGGGCCTCCCTAGCACAGCTGGCAGGACTGAAGTGGTAAAACCTTTCTAGGAGGCGATTTGCTCGAGCTGTGTGAAGAGTCTTGAAAAGATTCAGACTGTTTGACTCAGTAATTCCATTTACAGGAAATTCATCCCAAGAAAATGATTGAAAGCCATTGCCCCAAGATATATGCAGAAAAATGTGCCATGTACCTTGTGACTTTAGTGAGAAAAGCCAAAAAGAAAAAGAAAAAGAGAGATAAAGGAAAAGAAGCTGTCAAAATCTCTAGCTTCAGGGGAACGGTTAACCAAATTATGTTCCATTTATTAGATGGATTATTAAGCAGCCATTGAATGTAATAATTACGAAGACTGTTGACTAACACAGGGAAATGTTTAGCATATAATCAGTGTAAAAAGATGATACGGGATTATGTATAATAAAAACATTCAGCACAAACAAATATGTAAAAGGAAATATGCTTTTTGAATATACTTCACAGACTCCAGCAGTGGATGCTGGGATTGCCATTGAGTTTTCCAAGCTTCAGGCTTTAGTTAGTCTCTGATTTTTCTGCTGTGTTCAAGTATCACTGTTTTATGGCAACTTATTTCAAAAACACAGACAAGAACAATGTAATGAACACAATACAAAAGACACTTACCATCTGAGATCATGTATTACTTTTATAATAGGAAAATTCAGGCTGGGTATGGTGGTGCATGCCTGTCATTCCAGCCCTAGGAAGGGTCGAATGAAACTGTTCTCTTGAAACTGTCTCAAAAACACAAACAAAAAAATAAAAAATAGAGAAAGGCCGGCTCACACCTTTAATCCCAGGCAGAGGCAGGCAGATCTCTGTGAGTTCAAGGCCAGCCTGGTCTACATAGTGACTTCAGGCTAGCCACAGGGCTACGTAGTGAGACCCTGTCTTCAAAAAACAAAATGGAGAGAGAGAACCCAAACAATAGGAAAAGTCAGAAGGAGACAATAAAAGGTAATGTTAAGAGAACGGTATCCATACAGGCAAGGGGCAAGAGAGATGGGTAGGAAAGGAAGTGGTCCGGTCTGAGGGAGGTAGGCAGGGCCGACTCTCCTTAAAAAACTTGGAATGAGCATTTTTGAGCTCCTGACAGCCGGTGTCCACTGTCTGAAAGGCCCTTCCTAGTCTCTGCAAGTTCTCCTGGGCCTGTGGGGACTCTAAGGTCTTATCTCTCTGTGTGCCGTTGCCGCAGTCTTTAATCACAGTCACGTTGTCATCTGCTGCCTAGTAGGGTGAATCCAGACCTTTTCCTCCTACTGTGTTCCCAGCCTTGTTTTTCTTTCTCCACATCATCTTGGCTGGTTTTGCCCATTTCCTCTACCATATGGCTTTTAGAATCAGTGTATTAAGTTCCATTAAAAAACCCTACTGGGATTTTGATTAGGAAGGCATTGGGTTTGTTCATTAATTTGGGGTGAGTTGACAACTTCACAATATCAAATCTTCAGGACCCTAACATTTCAAGGGTGGTTGAGTCAGAAACTCTGATTAATGAGACTGGGGAGGAAAAGTCGTCATAGAGATGGGTTAAAAACAAGAAGAGGGGGTTGTCATGGAAACCAAGAGAGCCAAGCATTTCAAGAAGGCGAGAGTGATCAACAATATCAAACCCTGCAGAGAATTCCAATAAGACAAGGAGAGAAAAACACCCACTCGAGGTGGTAATTAGGGGGTTATCGGAGCCCGCAGCAAGAGTGGTTTCAGTGGTGTGATAGAGCAGAACCCCGACTGCATTGCCTGAGGATGATAGATAGTCAGCCAATGAGGACAGCCCTGGTGCAGAAGTTTAGATAATTAAGTTCAGATAATTAGAAAAGTTTAGGACTGGATTGTCTGGAAGCTAGAGAACAACATGTGCAAAGTCAAGAGGAAGTTTGCCACTTGGTTTCCTGCATGCTCTTGGGGCATCTACAGTGTAGCTAACTGATGGGAGATCATGGCAACAAGGTGTCTGCCCTCATGAAGCTTCTATTCATGAGGAAACAGATTTGAGTCTCACCACAATAAATAACATTTACAAACACGGCAAGGGATCTACTGAGGAAACCCTGTCCCCTTGAGATGAAAGATCGGGGTGGGGCTTGTCCATCAGGCTGAGAGGAATCAGAGCACAGCAGTAGGGAGTCAGCTGGCCCAGAATGCTTTGGTGACTGGTACAGATTCACCTGTTGAGATGATCTTTCTAGCTTTGAGTGAAGGAAGTATGGTGGGCATGCGGTGGGGTGGGGGGGGGCGGCTCAGTCAGGTCTGTAAGAGGGCAACTCCCTCCCATCTGTCACCCAGACCTGGAGTGGTGGCAGCTGATCTGGACAAGTACAGGAACAGAAAAGAGCCGAAGGATAGGGTGCCTGTGGGAGGTCAAGGTTTCAGAGGGGATGGAGTGGAAAAGGCCAGGGGCCAGATGGAGAACTCGGGGGGGGGGGGGGGGGGGGGCGGGGTGGAGAGGGGGGGGGGGGGGGGGGGAGAGATCAGGTTGGGGAAAAAGCGTTGTCTGTGGAGTTTGCTCAGTATGAGAGGCCTTGGGGACTCAGAAACAGGGCTTCAGGGCAGGGAGTGAGGCAGCCAGGGTGACATTAAATAATAAAGTGCAGGGCTGGGGAGATGGCACAGTTGGCAAAATACTTACCATGTAAGCATGAGGACTTGAGTTTGGATCCCCAGTACCCATACAAAAAGCAAGGTAGATGGACTGCACTCGTCTCTAAACCCAGGGCAGCAGAGGCAGCGACAGGAACAACCCTGGAGCTCACTGATTAGGCAGCCTAGGCAAATGGGTGAGCTCTGGGTTCAGTAAGAGATCCCAGTCTAAAAATGTAAAGGGTGATCCCATTGTCAACCTCTGACCTTCATGTACACATACACACACATACAAAGCAACTGTGGAGGACGGAGACCGAGCCCAGGCCGGCACAGACTGGAAGAGGCCAGATTTGGGAGGGAGAGACATGAGGAAGGAGCAGAAAGAAGAGAGCAGGAGAATGCTTCTAGAAGGGCAAAGGGTGCAAGTGGGGAGGTAGAGGAGGCCAAGCCTGACTAGCGGCTCTGGACGTGGCCTTTGAGGCCAGTTTTCAGGTTTACAGAGGACCCAGGGAGTTGGGGGGTGGTCAGGAATGAGGGTAACCTGGGGTCTACCTGTGCAGGTAAGAGGGCAGAGAAAGGATCAGAATAGTTTTGTTTGGTTTAGGTTTTTAATAAGAGAGCAGTATTTGCACACAAATTTTCCCAGAGGAAGACACCTGTGAGACCTGCGTGGTTGCAGAGCAGGGCCATTAGATAAATGAGGTCTCGGAGGAAGGGAGGCCCCGCAGGGAGGCATTTGCCTCCTGGGATAGAGCTTCATGTGTAGCCTTTTACAGAGCAACCTGCACCCCACTTTCTCCCAGAGAATATATATCTGACTCTTTGTGACTTAACTATGTCTCGCTTTGGCATGAATCAAATCTTTCCCACAGCCAGGACTCTCTCGTTCATGTTGGAATTATCCCCAGCCTGGGACAGCTGATGGGCAGCTGCCAAATAAATATTTCTGGATTTGAAATAAAATGCCTGAAATCGAAGGTCAAAAAATTTTAGCCCAAAAGTTTGCAATCCATGGAATGCACAAACATGTATCTGCCCAGCTTTTCCTGGCTACCCTGGCCCCCAGCTCACTGGCTCTCTGCCCATCCCCTACTGGTGCTGCAGATACCCTCAGATGCCCACTGCTCCCCCACAGACTGCATTGCGGTCCCATCTGCCTTTGCTGTAAGCCCTTGGTTAGTCTTGAGGCTTCTGTTTCTGGGATCCCCCAGTTGTGGCTGGAATTCTATCCTTGTCCTACTTAGAGACAAGGGACGGGCCTTTTCTGGGGTGGGTATGGTTGGGGTCCAGGCAGTACCAGAGTTCTAGTAGAATCTTTGTATGTTTCCGTTTTGCCCCCATCTTGCCCCTTTGAGGGGCTTAAGTTCTGGTACGGTGATTCTTTCCATAAACACTGACATTTCTTTTAGCTTTGACTCCAATCTCTAAGCTTTGGGGATCTCAGAACCTTTGCTTTCTCAAGCCCCAGCTCCAGCCCTGAAAAGCTTTGGCCTTCATGTCCCTGGCCATGGTGTAGACAATACCCTGAACAACTGCCATCTGTGCCCGGAGCTCACAAAAGCCCACCCAGGAGACTCAAGCCCAAACAGGGGAAGACCTGCCCCACAGAACAGCGTACCCACGAAACCCTGACAGAGGGTGGAGAGTGAGGAAGCAGACAGAGGTGAAAACCAGAGTGCACAGAGGAGAAAAATGTCCCTGCACTCAACACAGTTGAGAAGGACCTCCCTCACTGCACACACCAGCAGTGAGGGAAGAAAGGGTTAGTCCATAGAAAGTGCAGGAAAGATCCCTACATTGTTCGGAAAAGCAAATCCACTTCGTAGCTCACGTTGTACATTAGCATCGAATTCAGATGGATTAAAGAGTGCAATTAAAAAAATCACACTTGAATAAAGTCGAAAGGAATATTCGTTCAAAACTCCAGCTGAGACTTCTAAGCTTAAAAGGAAGCAGTCATGGAGACAGAGACAGAGAGATTGATTTAAAATTTCTAGATTTAACTGCAGGGAAATTGAAAATTAAATTGAGGATCCACACAGAGGGTTAATATCCTTGGTGTTTAAGAACCCATACAAACTGAGTTTTAAAAATTCAAGTCACTGCTGGGTAAATGTGAAAGGGTAGGAACACTCAATTAACAGAAGATTAATTTTTTATGGCTCATAGGTTGAACCTATTTTCCAATATCTAATTATTTTTTAAAAAGTAAATTAAAACAACAGCGAGATAACACTGCCCATTGCTGAGTGAAGAGGAAAATTTTAATGAGAATACCCCACGCTGGCTAGGGTGTGAGGAAACATGCAATACCGCCAATGGGAATGTAAATTAAGACCGCCTTTGACCCAGTAATTACACTCACGACAGTCTGTCAGAAGGAAATAATCTCAAATTGACAAAAGATTTATGTACAAAGAGAAGTGTGGCCTTGTTTATAGTAAAAAATGAAACAACCAAAATAACCAACTATCGGGAAAATGTTAAGCAAATTGCTTTATATCCACTCACACAGACGATTCTTCATCGACTAATTGCAGATTTTACAAAAAGCTCTGGAAAATTCTTATAATATGGGGGCAGAGAGGGATAGATAGATCAGCAACTATACATTCAGGAAAAGACGGGGAGGAATTGTGCTGGGGTCCCTAAGTGCAGGGGTGACACTAGGGACACGATGGTGTGACAGATGACGGAGCAAAGCAGCAGTGCTGAGCAGGTCCTGACCAGAGTCTCAAAGTCCAAGCCTTTATCACTGGAGGAGAGGGTGCCCTAGCCTTGTTTCAGCCTGCTAGCTGGTTCAGCCTGCCCCAAACCTTAGAAGAAGGGTTGCTGGGGGACTGAACTCAAAGGCGAGCTATTTGATCAGTGTATCCAGAGTACAGGGCTTGAGGAGGTGCCAGAGAGGAGAAAGGTGGCCAGTCTGGCCAGAACATTCATGCAGGCCCTCTGTAGCAGGACACTCCCTTTGGAGGGAGTCTGGAATTTTATCCTAAGAGCAAGGAAGGGCCAGGGAAAGTTGGAAGCGTTGTGGTTTGGAGTACAGAGTTAGAGGCGTCTCTCTTCTTGACAGTACCAAAGCCCCACCAGCTCAGGCATAAAAATAAAAGCAAAGCATAAAAAGGAGAAAACCTGAAACTGGAAAACTGCTAGAATAGAACATTCGAGAAAATCTTTAGGACCCAGAGTTAGGCAAAGATTTCTTAAACACAACATCATAAAGAGAAGAACATGACAAAAACATGAGCCATAAAAGAACAAATTGATAGGGCCAGTGAGATGGCTCAGCAGGTAAAGGCACCTGCCTGCCGACAAGCCTGACAACCTGAATTCGATCCTTGGAACCCACATTGTGGAAGGACAGAACAAAATCCTGCCAGTTGTCTTCTGACCTCCACATGGGCACACTGGTTTGCATGCACATGCACACACACACACACACACACACACACACGAATTGAACAAATACAAAAATAAATGTAATAAATTTAAAGAACAAATCGATAAATCAGACTTCATAAAAATTAGAAACTTATGCTATGGGTATAGTTCAGTGGTAGAGCACTTGCCTACCATGCCTAAGGCCCTGGGTTTGATGCTCACTCAGCACTGCAGGAAAATAAAAAATAAAAGCTTATGCTCTTTGAAAGAACTACTGAGAGGATAAAAAGACCAACCACGGACTGGAAGAAAATATTTGCAAATCATTAATGTAGTAAAAAAAAAACTTGTATATAGACTATATAAAGAGTCTCAAGACTGAAATTTAAAAAATACTCAATATATTGGAGCTGGAGAGATGGCTCAGCAGTTAAGAACACTGGTTATTCTTACAGAAGACCCTGGTTCGAATCCCAGAACCCACATGGCAGCTAACGACTGTCAGTAACTCCAGTCCCAGGGGATCTGACAGCCTCTTCTGGCCTCTGTGGCATTGCACAACATGAGTGTACTTACCTACATGCAGGTATACACATAAAAATAATAAATAAAAATTTTAAAAAATAATGTGAAACAAGCAAAAGATTTGAACAGACTTTCACTGAAGATCAACAAATGACAAACACCCCAAACTGTCCCCAACTGGGACATGACTGCTGAAAGAAGCTCTATGTCTAACAGCCCCTGACTGGATACTCAATATCATTAATCAGTAGAGAAATGCAAATTTAATCCACAATGGGAGGGTAGGGGATGAGAGAGATGATCTAGTAGGTAAGAGCACTTGTTCACCTGCTGCCCAAACATGAGGACCTGAGTTTGGGTCCCCAGAGCCCATGTAAAAAACTTGGTGGTACACTCTTATAACCCCAGCATTGGCGGCGGGGGCAGAGACAGGAGGATGATTGGGGTTTATCAGCCACCAGCATAATTCCAGTTTCAGTGAGAGACCCTGTCTCAAAGGAATAAGGGGAAGACTCATAGAGCAGGACACATGGTGTCGTACTCTGGCCTCCACAAGCACCCATTTGCACATACATGTATATATACACAAAGATAAACACACAATGGGGTACCTACTAGAATGTCTAAACTTTGAAACACTGGTCATGCCGAGTGTGAGTGAGGATGTAGGGCCCCTGGTGTTCCCAGAGGTTGGAGGGTAGGAATGTAAAATGGTAGAACCACTTTGGAAAACTGGTTGGCAGTTTTAGATCATGTTTATGGTTGTGGTCCAGCCATTCTTCTAGAAATTAACCAGAGCCATGAAAACATGCACCCATATGCAAACTGGGACATGACTGCTGAAAGAGGTTCTATGTCTAACAGCCCCAGACTGGAAACTCACCACAACAGATAAGCAATCTGTGGTATAGTCACATAATGGGATGCCAGTCATCGATAAATAAGAATAAACCATTAACACAACAATGTGGATGAGCCTCAAATAATTATGTTGAAGAAAAGAGCCAGATAAAGCAAGATTACCTGCTCTGTGGGCCATTTACATAAAATTCTAGAAATTACAGTTACTATGTAGTTGCAGGAAGTAAATTCATGTTGCCCAGGGAATGGAAGAGGCGGGTAGGTAGGATGAAAATAATATGGAGGGATCACAAACACAAGAACTCTTTGGAGTTGGTGGTATGGTGGTCTTGACCTGTGAGAAGTGTATCCAGGTGTCAAAATGCATCAGATTGTGCACTTTAAATATGTGTTTGTTAATTTGCATATAAATTATACCTCAATAAAACTATTATACACATGCATACATACAAAACAATAAGATAGGTTTTTAGAGTGGCTGAGTACAGGGATTCTCCCCCTAAACTCACCTCTGAGTTGTTTCCCAGAAACCCAGAAAACTCTGCTCTTCCTGAACCAATAAATTCCTCTTTTGCCTAAAAGCTGTTCCGATCTTGGTGTCTGTTGCCTTCAATCAAAACTGTTCCGGGGGGAAAAAGGTTCTGTTACTCAGAGAATGAGGGGAACACAGGTGGGAAGTGGCGCCTCATTTCTGGGCACTCAGAATCAGAGGTAGGCTATTGGGAAAAGACTTCCTGGAGAAGGTGCTGCTAGATGGGTGTTTCAAGAAGTTGGGGCTCGGGGAGAAAGACCGGAAGGGCTCTCAGGCAGAGGAAACAGTACAAACAAAGACACTGAAAGCAGGAATTGAGAGGGGGTGCTCATAGGCTGCTAGATGGTCCTGGTGTTTGGGATGAGCTAGGGAAGGTGGGAACAGAAATGAAAACATCTGGAGAGAGCATCTCCTGAAAGTTAATGAACTTGAATGTAACCTCATAGGCAGTGGGAAGCACAGGCAAGGGTCATGGATTATTATGAGTGGCTTTGCTTTGTTTTGCTTTGTTTTGTTCAAGGTCTCATGTACCCAGGCTGGCTTCATATTCACTTGTGTAGCTGAGAATGGCCTTGAATGCCCTGTCTTCACCTCACAAATGCTGAGATTACAGGCAAGTACCACCATAGCCAGTTTATGCAGTGCTGGGGCTCAAACCCAGGGCTTTGTGCATGCTATGCAAGCGCTCTACCCACTGAGCCACATCCCTAGCCCCCTGGGTTTATGGAGTCCTCCCTGGGTCCTGAAGAAGGAAACAGGCTGGGAAGAGACCATGACCATAGCCCAGAGTTGACTTTGAGAGGCCTGTGGATATCTGGGAGAACTGACTCAGGTCTAGCAGCTTGAATCTCAGAGCATCTCAACTGGAGACAGAGTTGGGGTGTTCATAGTATGACTGGCCATAGCCCCGGCCAGCATCTCTGGACCACCACCCCACCATTTCAGGGCCTGGAGGAGATGAAGGCACTTACAAGAGCAGCAGAAAGAAAGAAATGTCAGTACCACTTGGCCACGTGAACAGCTCTGGAGAGCAAGTTGCTATGGAAACCGAGCTAGTGAGATGCTTCTAGGAGAATGGGATCAGCAGGACCAAATGTAGCAGAAAATCCAAACTGATGAAAGCTGAAATTTTTCTTTTGATCTGGCAATTAGTAGAACATTGATGAGCTTAACAAGGGCAAGTTTAGGGGACCATGGGCAGGGGAGGGCTGGAGGTGGGGAGAGTTAGTGATGGGGTGTACACGGGAAGGCAGCAGTGTCAGGCAAGACTCTTGAGTTTCTGGCATTGAGAGTTGACGAGACAGTAGTGGGTGATGCTGTGAGAATGTCCACAGGTAAAAGGAAGGCCAGGCGCTCACAGGACATTGGAATCTTACAAATGCATTGTATGTGTAAATATACTTCACACTGGACTCTGTTGTGAGAGTTTGACTTATAACAATAACAACAACAACAATTTTTTTAAATCCCAGGCTGACTTCAAACTTTTATGTAGCCAAAGACGACCTTGAACTCCTGATCCTCCTGACTCCACCTCCCCAGTGCTGGGATTCCAGACTTATGCCACCATGCCCAGGTTATGTAATGCTGGGGATCAGACCCAGAGTCTCATACATGCTAGGCAAGCATTCTACCAACTCAACTACAGCCCCAGCCCTCATCCATTTTATAACTACTCAGGAGAGTTCCTCTTCTATCCCGGTAAGAGCACAAAAGTGGAGAAACCATCCCACAGCAAGGAGGACAGACTTGAGCTGGGTAGTCCAGAGACGTGAATTCCTGGGGTTCCATTCGGTTCCTGGGGTTTAAAAGGTGGTATATTCTTGATATAGCTGGATTTTTACTCTGAGGCTCAGTCATAAGCACAGACCCCAAGCAGGAAGGACACTGATGTGGCACGTACACTGGAGGTCCCCAGGTGCACAGGGGAACTAGAGTGCTAGACATGGTAACAGCAAGATTCCAGAGGCTAGGAGAGAGGGACAAGACAGGGTCAGAAGACAGATGTGGGCAGAGGGTCCTGCCAACTTGGGGAGCAGAACTCCCAGAAGGCTAAGGGGCAGTGGCCCGTGCCCATGGAGGTCTGGGAACTGGCTTGCTCACAAAGTGGCTTTGGGGACCTTCGCCAGAGCTGCCACAGGAGAGACTAAGGAATGCTGACCAAAGAAGGCACTCAAGACCCTGGCTGGACAAGCAGGAGGGACCAGGGAAGCAGGGTCCTGCTGTGTATCCCAGTCTGGCCTTGAACTCACCTCCTTTCCCCTCCATCTCCTGAGGGCTAGGATTGCAAGACACTAGACTTCAGATAAGTTTGTTGTTGTTGCTGTTATTTGGTTCACTTTTTTTTTTTTTTTTTTCGAGACAGGGTTTCACTATGTAGTCCTGGTTGGTCTAGAACTCAGTATGTAGGCCAGGCTGACCTCAAATTCACAGAGAATTAGCCTGCCTCTGCCTCCCAAGTGCTGGGATTACAGGCATGTATCACCATGCCTGGCCATATAGTTATTATTTTTGAATAGAAACTCTTTTTAAATTTTTTTAAATACTTTGAAATAAAATATTTACCTGGTTCAAAATTCTAAATCAATGCTCAATGAAAAACTGGCCTCCTGCCCTTCTTACCCATGGGTCTCCTTCATAAAGGCAGCAAGTGCAGAAAATGAAACTCATACTGTGGAATTCTGGTATCTGGGAATAGAAAATAAATTTCACCATACTGACACTCTTCAAGGAAGTATGATGTTAGAGTGAGTGATGGAACAGAGACCAGCAGGCTGCTGGGAGTGGGGTTAAGTGTGGCAGTGGGAAATTAGTTTTGGACAGGAACATGTGTTTCATTGAATGGCACAAAATTGAATCATTTTCCTTCTGCCAAGGAACGTGAGCTAGACATCTTCTGGGGCTCAACAGTGCCTGGCATCCTCAGTGTTTTGCCCTTCTCCACAGCTGGAGCCCCTGTCTTCACCTTTGGAAACCCCCGAGCACCTGGCAAGCTTGATAAAGTCAGGTGGATGTCGAATAAACACATTCTGACATGAAGTAAGATGTCGGAAATGCAGTTCAATCTTCTTTCTTTAATTATTGAAAACAATTGGAGTGTCGGGATGTTGACCAGAGCCTCTAAGGTTGAGCGAGAGTGGGGCTGTGCTGAAGAGGGTCCTTGGGTCCCAGGCTGCGCACAGGATGACACTGTCCTCAGGACCTCTGGGGGGGCCCTCTTATGACATATAGGAGTCTGCCCCTTGGTCACAGTGGTATCCCACCCTGTGGAAGCAGGTGTTGGACTGGGGTGAAGGCCTAAGGGTTAAGGGACGGCACATCAGACAAGAAGGCTCTGTCCCCCATGCTTCCTCTTGCCTCCAGCTGTGACTACAGGCAGGTAGCTTCCCTACTCTGGATCATGGGTAGGAACTTGGGAAAAAACTGGCACAGGGCAGGCATGGTCACCTTTTCTATCTATTGTGATGCCCTGGTTCCCAACTAGAGCCACTGTCCTGGACATACCAGTCATGGAACCAGAGCAAGGCACATGTGAGGGTGTAGGGCATTCCTGAAGACAAGCTCCAGGGGGCTAATGGATAAAGGCTGAGTCCTGGGTCTTCCAAAAAGGAGCCTACCATGGAGCCAGAGCTGGTCCACAGGGGGTCCTGTGAGAATGGAAGGGGGAGTTCTAGGTAATAGACTATGGTGGTGTTTCCAGAAGATGGACATTGTCTCTGAGGACTGTGAGCTGCCACATCAGGTGGAGGGTCAGTAAGGAATGATGCCCCTGGGTACAGCCTCTAGAAGGCTTAAGGGAATGTGTGAGAGCCACAGGCAGGAGTGGGATAGGTGCAACTGGTCAGAAAACTGCTCAAGAAGAACAAAAAGGGAGAGAAAAGGGAGGCAGAACCCAAAGGACACAAGTCCTTGTTGAACGTGAGAGGTGTGCGTGAGCATGTTCTGAGAAACAGAAGCCCAGGACACAGAGCAATTAAGGATGTGACAGTCAGTGAGCAGATGGAGCTGAGGGTACAAGCACAGGGATTATCGTCAGATAATCACAGGGGTTAGGTTGAGCCAGACTTAATTAAACCGGCTCCCTTTCACAGGGAACCTGATCCTGCTGTCCTCCCAGGGACTTAGCATTCTTCTGTGGAGGAGGGTGGCACAGTAGGCACCCTCCTACTGGGGCCATGTATTCTCCGTCTTCTCCCGCTTCCAACCACCTGCATTGGTGGCTGGATGTACTGGGTTGGGTAAACACCTGGAGAACCAATGTGTCACGCACACATCTGGCCAGTGTGGCTCACTGAATCTTTAATGATGTATGCATATGGCCTCTAGATCAAGATATAGGACATTTCATCCCTCTAGAAGGTTCCATTGTACCCCTTTCTACTCAGTACCTGCCACCCAAAAGGAATTACTATCATGATTTCTGTCACCAGATAGCTTTGTTTGTTCTTGAATGTCATGGAACCAGTGACTTCTTTCATGAAATGTACATCTGTGAGATTTACCCAGATGTAATTTGTTCTTTCTCATGTGTGTGTGTGTGTGTGTGTGTGTGTGTGTGTGTGTGTGTGTGTGTACAGGAAGACTAGAGGTCAGCCTCAGGTGTCATTCTGAGAGAGCCATCCTCCTTGTTATTTTGAGACCCAATCTCTCATTGGGACCTAGGGCTCACTGATGAAGACAGGCTGGCTGTCCAATGTGTCCCAGGGATCTGCTTGTCTCTACCTCCCCAGTGCGGGGATTGAACTCAGGTCTTCATGCTTACAGCAAGCACTTTCCTGGCTGAGCTATCTCCTCAGGCCCTGTTCTCTCTCATTCCATATAAGGTTCTTTCCTTTAAATGCACTAATGGACCTACTTACCCACCTCCTGTCACTGAGTGGGTGGTTTTTCTAGGGCTCTGCTGTGGCAGGTGAAGCTGCTGTGGGCACTCTGAATGCATCCATCACTGGATGACCCTGTGCACTCAGCTGTGCTAGGGTCAGAGCGACTGACTCAGAGGGTATATATACACTGCTTCTGTGGATATTGGCAAAGCTGTTGTACCAGTTTGCACTCTACAGAGAGGAACTTTCTTAAGTTGGTTTTGTTGGGATATAGTTTATATACAGTGACCTTTACTCTTTTCCTGCACAGTTTTAACAATACATATAATCGCACAGCTCCACACAATGAAGATGTGAACACAGAACTGAAGGTGCTGTGGGTGCTTCACCAGAGAAGATCACTCAAAGTTTTACTGAATGAAAGTCGTCGCTGGCCAGCAGCTACTACACAAGGGTGTCGGAACCCAAGTGTGTAGCCCTGAGTCATCTCTAGGGTAAACTTTTGTACAGAGAAACTATAACCAGGGGTGAATAGTTTAAGCTCCCAAACTTACAGGTGCAAAGCTCCCTTAATTTCTATTCTATTAAGCAACAATTACTATTCTGCAGAAGCAAGCCAAGCATAACCTACAGAAGCCATAAATCTGCAATTAGCAGGTGCACCCCAGGACATGCTGACCTGTTCCCAAGACAACCGGGGTCCATACCCTGGGCCAACTTCCTGATAATTTCAGAGACTAGAGTCAGCCTAAACTTTAACATGGCATAGCTATGGTCAAGAAGGTACCTTGTAACAAAGGTTAGGTCATGCATGTGTGTAGCATATTACTGACCCTGGGCTCCTCCAACACTACAAAAAAATAAAATAAGATTACATAGGAGTTCAATATGACTAGCAGGGTCTAACTGGTCCAATCCCAAATTTATTATTATTTTTTTAAAAAGCAGGCATGGTAGTAACCCTGTAATCCCAACACTCCAGAGACAGAAGCAGGAGGTCAGAGTTCCAGGCCTTGCTTAGCCTACTAGCAAATCTCAAAAAGCCAAAAGTGGGGGCAAGGCAGGGATTGAGTTTTTAAATTTTTAAATTTATCTGTATTTTCATGCATATGAGTGTTTTGCCTGCATGCATGTAAGTGTGCCATGTGTGTGTGCAATGCCTGTAGAGACCAGAGAGGGCATAGGATTCCCTGGAACTGGAGCTATGGACAGCTGTGAGATACCATGTGGGTGCTGGGACTCCAGTCTGGGTCCTCTGTAAGAGCAGCCAGTGCTCTTAACAACTGAGCCATCTTGTCAGCCCCCAAAATTGAGTTTTTGTTGTTCTTTTATCTATTTGCTTATTTTGCACTACTGAGGAATAGGGCTTTGCATATGTTAGGCAAGTCCTAGACCACTAAGCTATACCCCAAATCCTAATTTATTTTTTCATTTTTATTTTTAGCAAGGTCTTACTAAGTTTCCTGAGAAGGCTCTGAATTTTCAATCTTCCTTCCTTGGACTCCAGAGCAGCAAAATAATAAGCTTGGGCCACCACACGCAGTGTCAGCAACTCCAGTGGGGAAACATGAGTGCTCTCCTTGCTCCCCACACTTATAGCACTTCATGGTGTCAGTTTGGGGTTGGGGATTTTGCACGCTTCAGCTGATGAGAACGTGGATGCTCAGATGTTCTGTGACTATGTTGGGTCAACCAGTACTGTGTGAGCAAAGGAATGTTGTGCTAGCAGATGTGTGGTCCAGGCTGGAGGGGAAGTTGGACTGCAGCACCCTGGGGTCTGAGAGGAGCTTAGTGCACTCACCAAGGCCATGGCCTAAGAACACAATGGTGGATAATGGAATCTGAATAGAATTCAGAGCATATTGGAGCTGGTGACTCCTCAGTTACACGGTTCTCAGAAGAACACTCTGGAATAGGAAAGTAAGCACCAGAGATTTATCCAGGAAGTGGACATGTGGCCCAGAGAATGAAGCAGGAAAGGACGTTGGCCCTGGGAAGCTCCCCAAAGGAGTTCAGCATCAGCCTGGTCCTTCAGGAGGCTCTGGAAGACCTGTCACCTCTGAGATGCTCCCCCTGGGAGCAAGGAGGCTGGGCTTCCACACCAGGAGGCACCGGGCAAGAGACTGGGGACCCTGGAGGTGTTATTCAGATTGGTACCTAAGGGGAAAAATGCTCCTGGCATCCAAGGTGGTCCCAGGCAGCTGCAGGTGCTATGACAGAAAGCTAAATGCATAGTCAGATTGGGAATGAAAAACACAGACTAAACAGGTCTAGGGGATGAAGACAGCATCTGCAGCATCCACTGCACAGTGTGGAACCATTCCTAGAATAATGACTGGCACTTAATAGATGCCCAGTAAGCGCATGAAGGAACCATGAGCTGGGACACTCAGGAGGAACAACTGGCTTGGGAGTTTGATGGGGCCTGATGACACAGAGGCAAAATGTGCAATAGGCACTTTAACTCAGGGTCTGGCACTTGGGAGACGATGAGGGTAGAGGTGGGCCAAGGCTCCCAGTGAGGAGAAGGCCTTGAAGAAGTAATAGAAAGAAGAGATGATAGCAAAGATGAAGCCCCAGGGAAGAGGACCCAGAGAAGGTGATGGACACGGTAGCTAGAGATAGACAAGATGAGGGTGCTGGGAAAATACAGGGGTCACACACGTATTGGAGGGAAGAGGTGCTTAGGGGACTCAGACACAAAAACACCTAATGACATTGGCCAGGGAGGTTTCACATTCCTGAGAGCCCAGAGTGATTTAGAAGGGTCTGCCTTGCCTGTAAAGCCAGGCCTCGGCCAAGCAAGCCTAGGCAGGGGGTGGGGCATCTGAAGCTGGCTGGAGACCACACAGTGACAGTAACAAGGCCCAGGCTGAGTGTGGGAATTAGACTGAAACAGTACCTTGGTGTTGGGTTGAGCTGCGCGGTAAATTAATTAGACCCTCAGTGAGTAACTTCATCCCCGTGTCCTGGGAGAACTTTATGGAGGGGTCCCAGAAAAGTCAGCTAAATCCTGTCTGGGGTCCCCAGCAGTTGTCCCACTTCACTGTGGCCCATGTTGAAAGTTCCCAAGAAGGCGGGTGGGCAAGAGAGGCCTGGGAGCCTGGTGGCATCTCAGAACATCTCAGGTACAGAAATTTTCTAGAGAAGCTTGCCCAGAGAGGTGAAGGCCATGATGGGAGCAACTAAGCATGGCTATGGCTGGAAAGGAAGCGGGGAAACTGCAGGAAAAGACCCAGGAGGAGACAGACAAACAGCTGGCCTGGGGCACAGGAAGGTTCTGTCCGGTGAGTGACTGCAGAGGCTTGATAGGCAGGATCTGGACACAAAGGCCTTTGTCTTCCCACTCAGGGGCATAGGAGTTTCAGGACAACAGCTATGGGGATGGAAAGGGAAGGAACTGGGGAACCAGAGCTGAACTGCACAGAAGACCCAGCTGAGACTGAAGGGAATTAATCTGTGTTGGTGTCAATCTAATGTGATTGGTTGAAAACAGACGCTCCTCTGCAGCAACGTAGCCGCCATCTTGTTTATTCTGCCTGGCAGAGGAAGCCACGTGACTGAGTGTTCCTGCATACTTGGGGAAGCCCTATGGCCCTGGGGCCTTGTGGAGGCACACGCTGCAAAGGTATTACAGCTGTCCCTGGCTCCCTAGCCCAAACACACACAGAGGCCACTCCCTGGGAGCCCAGAACTAGGCTTGGCTCAGCTGGACAGAGCTTGCTCCCCAAGATCTCTCAGTGATGATGTGTGAGTGGTCCAGGTTACTCAGGGCTTTGAACAGCAAGTGTGGTCATTTAAAAATACATCTACAAATTATTTGACAGTCCTCCCTTCTGAGGCCTCTTGTGACCAGGACTTAGGGAAAGCAGAAATGACAAGATGGTATTTGGAGTCGGGATTTCCGCTAGGGGCAGCCAACATTCATGCCCTGGACACACTGAGGGAGCCCTTGAAGAAAAGTGCAGGACAAGGAGCAGTCACATGAGGGAGCCATCCTGACTGGAGCGCCCCAAGTGCTGGTCAAGAGGTCAGTCATTTTGGCCCTAGCCAACAGCTTCAGAGCCAGAACCACCCAGGCCTGTTCCCAGCACCGTGTAGGCACTGTTTGTTCCTCTAAGGTGGTAGCTTTCAGGGAAATTTGCTGCACAGCAGTAGACAAATGACACATTTTGGATCTGGAGATGGATAGCTACCATAATGTAAACCTGAAGTATGGGAATGGCCTTGGGGCCACAGCACAGAGAAACTGGAACCATTTTTAGGAAAAGGATCGTTTGAAGAGTCCTAAAGAAAACTGTCAAAGGATATTTACTTTGAGGAGTTGGTGGTGGGGGCTTAAAAGCAAAAGGGGAAATCTCACTGGAAACAGAGGAGACAGGATCCTTTCAGGCAATGGTGGAGTCTTGTATCATCACTGCTCACAGGAATGTGAACAGCAGGAAATGGGCCTAATGAACCAGGTGATCTAGTTACGGAGGTTTCCAGGCAGAGTGTTGAAGATCCATCTGGTTTATTTTTTATGTTTATAGTAAAATGGGAGATGAAAGAGATGAACTAAACAAATAACTGTCAACCTGGAGAAGCCAGGCCTGGATGGGCTGAGAGTCCAAGCCTCTCCAAGGAAGGTGAAGCACTAAGGTTAAGAATCAGCTTCTGGGGCTGGAGAGATGACTCAGTGGTTAACCAGGGAAATCCTATGCTCTCTTCTGATCTCCAAGGGCATTGCATGACACAAGTGCGCTTACATACATGCACTCATACACGGTGTGGTGGTTTGAATGAGAATGCCCACATAGGCTCCAAGTATTCAGACATTTCATCCCCAGTTGGTGCCACTGTTCTGGGAGGTCTTGGAAGGTGTGGCCATGCTGGAGGAAGCACCTCACTGGGGGTGGGCTTAGAGAGTTCCTTAAGCCTTGTCAGATATTGAATCACTCTTTGCTTCCTGTGCCTGCTTGAAGATGTGAGCACTCAGTATCTGCTGCTCCGCCTTCAGCCACCTCTGCCTTCATGCCTCTTAACCATGACGAACTCTTGCCCCTTTGGAACCATAAGCTAAATAAACCCTTCCTTTTATAAGTTGCCTTGATCATGGTGTTTCTATCACAGCAACAGAAAAGAGACTAATACATAAGAACAAAAACAATAAATAAAATACTCTTTTTTAAAAAAGAATTAGCTTCTGAGCCAGGCATGGTGGTGCATGCCTTTAATCACAGCACTCAGAAGGCAGAGACATGGATCTCTGTGAGTCTGAGACCAGCTTGGTCTACACAGTAACTTCCAGGCCAACCAGGGCTACATAGTGAGACCCTGTCTCCAAAAACTAAAAAAAAAAAATAATAATAAATAAATAAATAAATAACAATCAGCATTTAAATGGGGTGTAGCTCATTGTTAGAGCACTTGACTAATTTGTACAAGAAGGTGGGTTTTATGCCCGGTACTGAAAAAGAAAAGAAACAAGCAAATAAAGGTGTTTGAGCAAAGATGAAATCCAGAGAATCTCAGTCCAGTCTGTGTTACTATAAAAAAAATCCCTGAGACTGGGTACTTTATATTTTTGACAGATTTATTTATTTTATTTTTTAAATTATATGTATGCATGCTTGTCTATGTGTAGGTATAAGTCCTTATAAGTGTGGTGCCTATGGAGGCCAGAAGAGGGCATTGGATTTTCTGGAGCTAGAGTTATAGACAGTTACGAGATGCCTGATGTGGGTACTAGGAACCAAGCTTAGGTCCTCTGCAAGAGTAATATGTGCTCTTAACTACTGAGTCATCTCTCTAGTCCCTGTTATTTCTTTTTTAAAAAATATTTTATTTATTTTTATTTTATGTGTATGAGTGTATTATACGTGTACTCATGTTGTGCAGTGCCCTTGGAGGTCAGAAGAGGGTATAAGATACTCTGGAACTGAAGTTACAGATGGTTGTCAGCAGCCATGTGGGTGCTGGGAACTGAGCATGGGTCCTCTCACCCGTGTCGTGCAATGCCACAGAGGTCAGAAGAGAGCGTCAGATTCCCCTGGAACTGGAGTTAAGGATGGTTCATAGCTACCATGTGGGTGTTAGGAATCAAACCCGGGTCCTCTGGAAGAGCAGTCAGCTCTTAACTGCTGCACCATATCTCCAGCCCCCCACCCCCCCAACCCCATTTATTTCTTTAGAAGAATTTACTAACTGACAGTTCTGGGGATTAAAGAACATGGACTGGGATATTTTGGCCTGAGCATTTCTCAGAACTCACAGGCAGGAAGACTCAGGTTTGACTCCCCCTTAGTCTAGTCCTTGATGGTCACCCAGGGCCCTTAGCCAGGTCCTAGTGCAGGATAAACTAACTCATGAATGAAGACTGCTGGGGACCTATCCTAAAACAGTTTACCCAAAACTGTTAAAATAAACAAAGCAATTAGCAAGTCATTTTCTTGCATGCCACTCTTTAATGGAAGACAACAAAACTCTATCACTAATGTCCAGTGTCCATCACAGATTTCTAGACAGGCCAAGAAACAAACAACAGCAAAATAAATGTGGCCCAGAACTAGGAGAAAAATTAGTAAATAGAAAAAGATTATTAAAACAGAGAGGTCAGAGGAAAGAGGCAAGAATGTCAAAGTACTTTTACCTCTGTGTGCTTAAAGAAAATCTGTATTCCAGACAGGGGTAACCTCAGACAGGGCTGGAATTTGGCTCCAGGAACATCTTCCATTAGACACTGTTAGATGCGTATACCCAGAGCAGCCAGGTGTCAGCCCTGAGATCTGACTGCCCCAAGGAGGCCTATGTGGCTAGAGCAGCTCCAGCCAGGAGGAGAAGGGAGGGGAGGGAACAGGGACACTACTGTGTAAGGCCTGAGGCCATGTGGAAGCCCTGGGAGAGCTGGATCAAAGGACATTAATAGAGAATGAAGACAGGGTAGGAGCAGGTGTTGGGGAAATCAAGGAGGAAGCCTTTTCCCTTCTCCAGACACAAGATGCTGGGACCTGACCAGGAGCAGGAGCTGAAGGATCTTGGAGTAGCCTCTTGCAGGGAGACATGATAGAAAGTCAGGACATATGGGCCCTGGGAGGCAGGAGCAGGAAGAGTCAAAGATGACTTGGGTGCCTGCTGTGGGCTTAGGTGGGTAGCAGCAGTGTTAATGAGAATTGCATTTCAGAGTGTGAAGATGACCCAGTGGGTCTGAGGCACCTGTGGAGGGATTCAACCTAGAAGGAGAATGGGGGTGCTGACTGTAGAAACAGTTGGGGGTATAAGCCCTGAGGGGAGGGGAGGATGAGCTCATCCCAGGAGCATGAAAGGCAAGAGAGGACACACTAACAGACTCTCCCCCAGAGCAAACCAGACTCACTGTGGGCAGCTGGAGGGACAGACCACCAGGTGAAGCCCATAAGAATGGTGGAGGGTGAGAGCCACCCAAACTATGAGGCAGAGAGAGATGAGCCTGCATGCACAAATGCATGTACAAATATGAATGCCGTGAACACACATGCACATATACCCTGTATACACACACGTGCCCATGCATGTGCCCTACATATGTACTGTGTCATGCACATACACTGCATGCCCTGCACACACACATGCACAGCTGCATATGCATGTTTGTATACCTGTGCACATAGAATTATGCATGTATATATACATATGGTAACTATACACATAGGCTCACATACCCTTGCTTATACATACATCCTGTATCCACAGTGTATATACATACACAGTACAGTACATATATATACAGCACAGTCTGCATTACACACAGCATACCTTACATGCACATACACATACAACAAACCTCACATTCACATACACATGCACACACCCTGCATTACACACATGCATACAATACAGCTTGCATGGACACACATGTACACACAGCAGGAGAGTTCAATATGGCTCCTGGGGAGAGAGCAGTGGGTTCAGTGGGGTATGTGGCTGAATGAGGCAGGGAAGGGAAGAAGAGACAGATCACAGGCACACCCTGGTGTGTAACACAGGGAAGGGGTAAGAAAAAAGTAAGAGAAGCAGCTTAAGTTTTACCGTGGCTCCTGGTTTCAGAGGTTTTTAGTGCACAGCCAGCTACTCTGCTATGTAGGTCTACAGTGATGCTGAGCATTGTGGCAGCAAGAGCATGTGGACAGAAAAGCTGCTCACCCCATGGTGGCCAGGAAGCAGAGAGAGAGAACAGTAAGGGACTAGGAACAAGGTACCCTTCAAAGGTTCACCCCTAGTGACCTACTTCCTCCAAATAGATTCCACCTCCTAGATCCCATCACCTCCCAATAATACCACTGAGTTTTGAACCTGTCTGTGGATCAGCCACTGATGAAGTCAGAGCCCCATGCTCCAATCACCGCTCAGTTGATTGAACCTGCCACCTGGAGAGAGTGGCCTTTTGAGAGTGGCTTTTTGAGGGCCACTTCTGATCCAAACCTTGGCACAGAGAACCACATATGTGGGCTGTCCCAGATGCCAGGTTCTGGAAGATGTTCAGGGTTCAAGGTAGGCAGACCAATGAATGGCAGGGTGAGTTGGAGAATAGGGCTTTCAAGTCCCCAGCAAACGACGACTGAAATGAGAGAGGAAAACAAAAACAACTCCATGCAGAGAGATTCATAATTGGGGCACAGGGTGGGGAACATAGGCTCTACTATGACCCGGCATAAAGATCAGATCTACAAGGTAGGCCGACAGTGGGAGAGTGAGGAAAGGCAGAGAGACATGTGAAGAGAAGCGGACATGTGCACAGGCAGTCAGACAGGTAGACCGCAGAGAACATGTCACCCAACAGCAAACACTGGGGACCCAAGACAAGCACAGTACAAAAAGAGACTGTGCACAAAAGCTGCAGTCATCTCATCAGTGGGGCAGGGCCCCCAATGGTCCCCAGGAGGATGTCAGCTTAATCAGGAGGCAGCTGCTGAAAGGTGATAAAGAATGAGATGGGTCAAAGTTCTGACCAGGAGGAGGCCCATGATGCACTGCTGAATGAAGTCAATTGCCAAATTGATGTTTAGACTGAAATGACAAGGGCAGACCAACAGGAAGACAGCCGTGCTGCTAGCCTGCCCTCCCTCCCCTCCCTTCCTTCCTTCTTCCTTTCCTTCCTTCCATCCATCTATATCTATCATCTATCAATTTCTATATTTATTACTATGTACCTATTTCTATTTATCTCTAACTCTATCCATATATTATCTATCAAGCTATATATGTCTTTATAGCTATATATCTATCATCTCTGTATCTATCTTCAGATCTACATATCAATCATTATCTACCCACCTATTTATGTACCAGGACAATTCACACCAGTCTAATAACTGTGACTCCTACAGGACGATCAGTTCCAACCCTATACTTGGGGCACAGCTCAAAGCAGACTTTAGTATTTCTATAATGTTTTTAAAGTTGTTTTCAAGGCAAACATGTTCACACCACCACTGAGATAACAATTAATTCTTCAAAGGAAAGGAATCAAAGAGGAAGCAAAAGGTGGAGAAGACACAGTAGGGGAAGAAGCTGGTCACAGACAGATGCTGCCACCCTCCTTGAAGGTGCTCATCTCTCCTCTGTGCCAAGACCGAGGGACAACTCGGACAGACCCTGCCTTCAAGATGCTCATGGTCTGGTGGGAAGAAAAGATGCTCAAATGCACACCTGGGGCTGGCTGTCAGAGATGTTGCTCCTGTGGTCTGGCCTTCATCTTGGAGGGTAAACTGATGAGCCAAGTGAGGCCTTGAACTGGGACCAAGTGCAAAGGCCATTGTGGACAAAAGCCAGAAGGCGGTACATAGCCTGCACCTCCCTGCCCCCTGCAGGAGGCTCCTGGTGGCGGGGGACAAGGCAGAAGTCCCAAAGCATGCAAGAACTCAGACTGATCTGGAAATCCATGAAGCAGAAACAGTTAGCTTGAACTTTCCCAGGGGTGCAGTGGGAGCTGAGCAAAGGTTGGGCCAGCAAAGGGTGAGCTCCCAGGTGGGAGAGTTAGAAAACTGGTGTGGACCTTCCCTAAGTGTGGGTGTAGACAGAGGCAGCACCCAGACGGTGTGGTGGTGTCTGCTAGGGACAAGTCAGTACCCCTGGATATTGAGGACATGGCCTGGCAGTGGTGGTAGGACTGGGTGTGACTAGAGGAAACAAGGTGGTATCTGTGGTCTTTTCTCTGGAGTGGGTGGTTGGGCAGGTGAGAAGGGTGAGAGGGAAAACCCTCAGGTGTGCCCTTGTCCCCGGTGTGCTAAGGATATTGATGGCGCAAGATAGAGTCTGGCACCCACAAAGGACAAGAGACAGCAACTGATGTCTTGGAGGGAGGTCGCCTTCCCTTAGGAGGCATCAGGGACACCCAAAGGACAGGAGAAAAGGCAGGAGCACTCAGTGTCTGGGAGGAGACAGGGCAAAGGTGCGTTTCCACAGTCCATCAGTGCTTGATGGGTCAGAGGAGGTGAGGATGAGAAAGGCCAATGAGATTTGGCCACCAGTCTCAGGGATTTGTTCAAGATCCTGGGTGGACTCTGGGTCAGGGGATGCCCTGGGCTCAGTTATCAAGGATGGCATGGGTTTGGATTGAGAAAAAAAGAAGTGAGGTCTCAGGGCTCCTTCCCAGTCTCTTCTGTGGGTCAGAGAGAATGCAGCAAAAGACCAGCAATGGCTCACCAGAAGACAGTTCTCCAGAGGACAGCTCTCCCATGTTGGAGAGATGTGGGCAGGGGAGGAAGGCAAAGGTGGGTGGTGGCCAGGCAGCTGTGCTGGCCACAAGAGGAGAGGAACGAAGGATCGGACTAGAGTTTTGGAGGGAGGGCCCACACCAACCTGAGGGAAGGTGGCAGGGAGGTGCATGACTGAGGAGGACTGGGAGCCTTAGAGGAAGAGAAGAGAGGATGGGGGTGGGGGACTGGATGGGGCTAAGGAGGGAGACAATGGCTCTATGGGTCTGGGGCCTGTACTGAAGGACCCAGGGCATATGAGCACAGGCATGAGGGGGCACATGTGTGGACTGAGTTCCTGGTCAGGGCAATATGGCCAGAAGCACATGAAAGGGGGGCAGAGAGAAAAGTGAGGACTCAGCCCTGCAGAGCACTGATGGGGGAACAGATGTTTAAGGGAAGGGCTGAATGAGTGGCCAAGATAGACCCAGGCAAAGCACACGCAACACACCATACACACACACACACACACACACACACACACACACTCACTCACAGACACACTCTTGTGCAGATATGTGACTTATGCACATGCATGCACACACAATAGACCTGAGAGTGGCTTAGAGACTCCAGGAGCCCCTGTCACTCATTTTCTCATGATGATAACTGGTCTTTCTTGTCCCTGAACTCTGCAGGACATGGCCCAAGGCTTTGGAGATCCCGTCCTTAGAATTCCCAGGGACCTAGTAGACATGGGTGGACAGCTGGTTGAATGACAGCAGAGGCCAGTTCACCTGCTACATGAAGCTGCAGCAGGGGCTGAGACTCCTGCAGCGTTCAGAGGGAGAGCTGGCATAAGGAGCACAGGCAGAGTGTGGGTGGCTAGGCAGGGGTGGTCACAGGCCATTTAGGGTTCCTGGCTGAGGCACGCCCTGCATTCATGATAACAGGAAAGGAGCTGTTGGGGTTTAGAGACGATGAGATGAGTCTGAGGCCCCAAATCTGTAGTGTGCATCAGAGAACAGGGGTAAAGTGGTTTTAAGGTACAGGAAGAGATTGAGGGTGTCTTCACAGACAGCAGCAGGTGAGCTTGTGTAGGGAGCAAGTACAGTGTGAGAGGAGGGGGCCAGGGAAGGACAATGGGGCAAAGGATAGACAGACCTTGGTCTAGTGCTCATGAGCCACTCTGGTGGGACCCAGTCCTAAGCATGCCTCTGAGAGAGGTGTCTCACATTCAGGGGCACACACTCGTGTGAACAGGAGCATGCTGGGAAATGCAGAGAAAGGCAAAGCTCTACAAACTCCAGAAAGAAAAAGAAAGGAAGGAAGGAAGGAAGGAAGGAAGGAAGGAAGGAAGGAAGGGGAGAAGGAAGAGGAGAAGGAAGGGGAGAAGAAAGAAAGAGAAAGAAAGAAAGAAAGAAAGAAAGAAAGAAAGAAAGAAAGAAAGAAAGAGAAGGAAGGAAAGAAAGGAAGGAAGGGAGCCAAAGGGGAAAGTGGCAGACACACATTTGCACACACATCCACACATACAAACCAAGCAGGAATGACGCACGAACTCCAAGCCAAATCCAATAACACTCTCTGGAGAGTGGAGGGAGCGAGGCTGAGCGAGATGAAGGCAGAAGCCGCAGGGGTGTGCAGGGTGGAACATCAATAATAAAGTTACAAAAGAAATTGAAGAGGGGAAGTGGGACCCTCAGGGAGGCGAGAGGCAGACAGACGCTAAGAAGCAGACACACGTGTGCGCACACACACAGAGGATGGGGAGGTAGACTAAGAAAAGGCCTAAAAAGGGAGGTCAAGGTGTGCCCATACATACATCCACCCAAAACAGACACCAGGTACGACCTCCAAGGTCAAGTGCAGAGAGGAACGTGAGGGAGAAGACAAAATGATGGGAGGGAGGTGATGTGTGCATTCTCAGACAGACCCACAGACAGAAAAGAAATCACACATGGTGGACAAGTTCTGGACAGCACCCCAGACCCAGAAGAATGAACACACAGAATGGGAGCAACCTCTTGGGCCCTGCAGAAAAGAGAAGAGCACTCAATGCCCATCTTCAGAAGAGCAAAGCAAGCCCTCTCTCCTTTGGAAGGGCTCCAGTAGGTGTGTAGACAGGCACTCTGTGTCCTGCAGTGTATTTGCAAACTGCTCTGGTGTTGGGGCGGGGGTCCCTGATTTGTAGGTTATGCCCATTTCTGTGCTGTAATTGCCACCACCATGGTCAGTTCAAACCATCAAATGCACCAGTGCTGAGTAAGTTGGGAGATGTGCAAGGTTGGCCCCTGTGTTCTGGCTGCTAGGCAGCACTGTGCTCCAGGGTCAGATTCCAAGATATCACCAGATGTGGGGATGGGGAGATAGTCCATCAGATAATATAATAGTGCTTGCTGCGCTAGAAGGACCTGAGTTTGAATCCTCAACACCCACAGAAAAGGTTGCACATGTGCCGGCAACCATTATGGGTAGCAGGGCCAAACAGAAGGATCACTGGGGCTTGCTGGTTGCCAGCCTAGCTCCAGGTTTAGTGAGAGACCCTGTCTCTGGGGAATAAAGTAAAGCGTTATAGGGCAGGACACCCAGTGTCCTCCTCTGTCCTTTACAAGCACAGGTGTGCACACATGCACACACACACACACACACACGTGCTTATAGACCACACACAGGCGCTCACACACACACACCCCCACTGGCTAACCCTGCACACAGACTCCCCTTGTTTCACTTAACAGCAGCCCTGGTTCACATAATGAAAAGATACTACAGGGTGAGTGTTTCACTAACTGGTCACTGTGGCTTCCTTTATGGTGGTAAAAAAAACTTCAGTCCTGGATATCATGTTTAAATGTCTTACAATGATAAATTTTTAAATCTCATAGATGATTAAAAACTAATTTTTTAGCACTCAGAAAACTAAACAGGAGGATCTCAAGTTAGAGGCCAGCCAGAGCTTTGGAGAAACACCTTGTCTCAAAAAAAAACAAAAAATAAAACCTAAAATTTTTAAACTTTAAAAATTTTTTTATTTATTTTATGTGTATGTGTGCATTGCCTGCATGTAGGTAAGTGCACCCATGTCGTGCAATGCCCACGGAGGTCAGAAGAGGCTGTCAGATCCCCTGGGGCTGGAGTTACGGACAGTTGTTAGCTGCCATGTGGGTTCTGGGATTCGAACCTGGGCCTTCTGCAAGAACAGCCAGTGTTCTTAACCACTGAGCCATCTCTCCAGCCCCCAAAACCTAAAATTTTAAAATCAGACTGAAAAATAGAGACAAAGGGGGAGCGTGAGACTGCAGAGAAGGGGAGCCCTTCAGACCCTTGGACTCTGTCCCTGTGCTGTCGTCACAAGTGGTTCTCAACCCTCCATGGATGATGACCCTACACTGGAACAGCTCACAGCCTCCAGAGAATGGAGAGTGTGTCCCAAACGCACATTACTAGGTGCCTGCATGGCAAAGTTTTGTTTAAGGAGGACAGAGGGCTCCCCCGTGACACCCAGGAATCTTGCTCAGCGGACCTGCAAGAACAAAGGAGGAAGCTGTCCTTCATAGGCAGCACAGTCAGCATGACGGTGGATACCAGCTCTAGTGGACCAGCTTAGGGCAGCAGACATCGTGAAGAGGGAGGTTGGGGCCCTAGGAGTGCAGACACAGGGGTGGATGGAAGGGAAACAGAGATAGCCTAGAGGCAGGCAACAAAGAAAGGCTGGGATAGACCTCCAGCATCAAAGGTCAGTGATGAAGGGGAAAGATGATGGTATGGAAGCTTTGTCCAACCTCCCAGTAGGGCACAGAGCACCCGCTGTGGTGGGCCACAGGGATGATAGCTGAAGGGGTGGGGAGCACAGAACCAGCTGGTGTGTTCTGTTTCCAGCTGCTCTGAATGGAGAAAGGACAGGGAACAAAAGGTCAAGGTCTCCTCAGGTGGGAGAGAGGTGAGACTGTCCACCTGCTGAGAAAGCCTTAGAGAGGAAGGGAGGAGGAGACAGCTGTTTCCAGGGCAACAGCACGGTCAGGGAGCATGAGGTGATGAAGTTTCCCACAGAAGCAGAATCAACCATGGGTTAGAAGTCAAGGCAGGTGGAGAAGAAGGCGCTTAGCTGCTTCCCATCCTGGATCTGGAGATATGGGAGAAATAAAGAGTTCCCAGGGACTTAGTGAGTCTGTGCTGCTGGTGGTGAGCAAATGCCTGGGGCCTCAGTAGTCAAGTCTGCAGTGGACTCAGAGATGTGGGGTATCACTTGCTCTCACACACAGTGTGATGCTGAAAACAATGCTTAAAAACACAGGCTGTACTTATCACCTTAGATTCTTACTGTAGGTAAAGGATCTGCTTCCCCAGGGATTCCAGTCCAGGCTGTGTCCTGGCCTGTGGGATCTATGTCCTCAGGGAAACAGCCAATAGGTGGGTGTTCATTGTATGCTGGCTGGATGGATGCATGATCAGATGAATAAATGGATGGATAGATAACGAGTGAATGAGTGAATGAATGGATGGATGGATGGATGATAGATCAATGGATGGACAGATGGGTAAAAGATGGATAAATGGATGATAGGTCAACAGATGAGTAGATGATGGGTGGATGAAGGGATAGATGATTGATGATAGATGGTTGGATGCAGGAGCAGATGAATGGATAGGTGGACAGTAGGTGGATATATGAACAATGGATGGATGAATAGTGGACAAATGCATGAGAAGATGAATGAATGAAAGAACAGACGATGAAATGGGTGGATAGATGGATGATAGATTGCTGAGCAGATGAATGGGTGATGGGTGGATGAACAGATAGATGGATAAGCAGATCAATGAAAGGATGGATAGACAATGTGTGGGTGAGTGGATGATAGGTGAATGGATAGATGGATGGATGATGGATCTATTTAGCATTGAGAGGAAATATGGGATAAGGGCAGTCAGAAATGATTCCAGGCACCTGACTGTTGAGCCCTGGGTGGCAGCAACACCCAGTGTCAATGAGAGTGGAGATACATCTGACTGACACAGAAATAATGTGATGGGTAGACAAACCAGGTGCTTGAAGGAAAGAGCTGGGGGTCTAGGCGCCAGGACGGGCTGGGCTGGGTTGATATCAGCACAGAGGACCCTGGGAGATCCCTTCCAAGGGAAGCATAGCAAGGAAGCAGAGGACCTGGAGCAGGTTCAAGAGCTGTAAAATTTAAGAAAGAAGAAAGAAGAGCTGGGGAAGGAGATGCAGGATGGAGTCCCTGGCATTGAGCTAATGTACCAGTTTATGGGTCTACAGAAGGTCATGAAGATGAACAGGCAATGAGTGTGTTGGGTGGCACCCCAGGCATCACACATCAGAGAGAAAGAAGAAACGTCATGCATGCTCCTAGTGAGACTGTAGCCAAAAAGGACTTGAATCCTGATGCACAGCTGTCATGTTTCTGTGGCTAGATGACAGTTGGATGATGGAGAGAGGGAAGGAGGGCTAGAAGGGTAGATGGAAGAACAGAGTAAATCAGGGGTAAAAATACAACTGTGCAAAGAAACCAGAGCTAGATGTAGTTGCACACATCTGTAGCCTCAACACTCAGGAGACTCGTGCAGGGGGATTGCCACAAGTTTGAGGCCATCTCAGGCTACATTCCAGGCCAGACTCCAGTGTGGCAGCTTATGCAGCTCATTGAGGTAAAACCAAGACTTCTGTTCGGGAAAGGGAGCGGGAGCCAGAATGAATGAACTCAAAAAGAATTTCAGAGCTTCAGAGCAAAACTTCACAAGCTCCAAGAGAGATTCAGGCAAAGTCAGTTCTCTCTCTCTCTCTCTCTCTCTCTCTCTCTCTCTCTCTCTCTCATACAGGTAATCCGTTCTCTCTCTCTCTCTCTCTCTCTCTCTCTCTCTCTCCAGGAATGACGCACAGCCTCAGAGCAAAATTCAATAACTCTCCTCTGGAGAGAGGGATAGAAAAGCAATGAGCAAGATGAAGTCAGATCAGGAAGAGAAGGGGGGCTATATGTCAATAAGAAAGTTAAGAAGGGGAGTAAGTTGCACAAGCAGACAGATGCAGCAGAGTCCCAGCTAGGCTCTAACAGGTGCCTCACACTGCTTGGCGCACCAGGAGCATGGGCATACTGTGTTTCTGCTGTCTGTGTGGGTGAGTGGGTGAGTGAATGGATGGAAGGATGAAAACCTGACAAAAGGCTCCGAGAAAGTTCTGGATACTTCCACTTACTGGTCTCCACCTTTCTCTTCACTCCAACAGGCTGATCATATAGACAGCCATCAATGGGCTCTGCTTGAGTCTGGCCAGTGGTACCCTGGAAGGAGTGGGAGAGCAGAAGAACGAGATGGGACTGCTGGAGACATGCTCACCGTAGGTGTCAGGCCAGCCAGCCTCTCTGTTTTCTTGCAGGTCTTGGTCATCACTGTCCTCATCCCTCAGCAAGCAGAGGTGGTCCCAGTCTCACTGCTGTTAGCTCACAGTTCTGCATGGTCTTTCACAGTTCTTCTGCTCCCACATCTCGCAACTTAGACCTTTGTAAATTAATTATTTGCAAACGTTCCTAGGTTCGAGTGTCCCCTTGTTTTCCTGTTGGGACCCTAACTAACACACACATGCACATATACACAATCACCACCACCACCATTACCACCAACACTACACTGGGACAGAAAGAATGATGACCACATCTAGAAGGAACAGGGAGAAACCAGAAACTGAGGGGGACCAAGGACATGAAGAATGACTCAGAACTCCTGGGAGGACTTTACTTTTTATACAAAGATGATGCTGTCACATGTCATTTAAGTAATTAAATAGTGAGCAGGAAGCCAATGTATGAATGAACCCTGGGCCCTGGGAGGGAGACAGCAGTCAGGGCAGAGTGTGGACCATTCTAGGGATACTGAGATACTGTGAGTAAGAGAACCCTCAGAGGGCGGGTATGAGGAAACCAGGAGCAAAGGCAAGTGGGAGGACCCATCCCAGGACTGGCAGGGGTAAGAGGTCTTAGCAACTGGGGGGAGGATGGGAGAAGAAAGATCTGGCTAGTGGCAGATTCCTCAGGACCCCATGGTGGCTCAGGTCAGAGGAGGCAGCCAAAGTGTGGGGGTTGGGGAGTGGTGGGTCAGATCCCAGCATCCCTTGGACTTCTCTGTGGCCTGGAAACCAAAGGAAAGAGTAGCCAGGAGCAGGTAAAAACAAAAGGTCAGTAGAGGGGTTGGGGAATGAGTGAATTCTGGCTCCTCTTCAAAAGCAAAGAGAGGGAAGGTGCTGGCTATCTGCAGGGAGGGGTGGCTCACAAGTGAGAAGAGGGCAGGTGGGGTGCAGTGGGAAGGCAGGCCTGGCCCAACTGGGGGCAAGGGAGGGAGGAAGGCAACTCCTAGGCTGCTATAGCTTGACCATGTGGTAAACGCTCACTGTCTTGTGGGTTATGGTAGAACCTTTAGAGGTAGGATCTAAAGGGAGGTGGGTGTGGAAACTAGCCCCCTCCCTTTCCTCTCTCTCACTTTTAGGTCATGAATTTTCCTGTGCCGCATGCTTCAGCCACGATAGACTTAAAAACAAAAGAGGCCTTCAACCATGAACTGATGCCTCCAAAACTGAGGACCAAAATGACTCTTTTCTCCTTATAAGTTGATCATCCCCTAGGGTTTGATACAATGTTACAGGAAGGTGCCAGACAG
The DNA here is from genome assembly GCF_000622305.1 of Nannospalax galili. Taxonomy (NCBI): domain Eukaryota; kingdom Metazoa; phylum Chordata; class Mammalia; order Rodentia; family Spalacidae; genus Nannospalax; species Nannospalax galili. The sequence goes on from NW_008357924.1 coordinate 505,107, forward strand.
GCTTAAGAGTGTTGGGATGTGTAGGAATGTGCCTAGATCCTGGGTGTAGAGGCACAGGAGGGCACAGGCAACACAGAGGTAAGGGTAAGGAGTCTTGGGAGCCTCATGCATGGGTGATGTGATCCAAGAAGAGTCTATGAGTGAAGAGAGGCAGGAGAGGGAGGACCCTGCCTTCCTGTGGCATTTTGATTCTGGAAGGATGTCAGGGGAGAAGTGGGTGACACAGAGAGACACACCAAATGTGACACTCAAAGGATGATGGATACATAGTGGATAGATGGATGTGGATGATGGATGGATGGATGGATGGATGGATGAATGGATGGTGGATGGATGATGGATGGATGGATGGTGGGTGGGTGGATGGATGGATAGATGGATGGATGGTGGATAGAGGATAGATGGATCATGGATAGATGGTGGATGGATGGTGCATGGATGGATAAATGGATAGTGAATGGATGATGGATGCATGGTAGATAGGTAAATGGATGATGAATGGATGGTGGATGGATGAATGGATGGCAGATGGATAGTGGATGGATGGTAGATGGATGATGGATAGATGGTAGATGGATGGATGTGGATGATGGATGGATGGATGGATGGATGGATGAATGGATGGTGGATGGATGATGGATGGATGGATGGATGGATGGTGGGTGGGTGGATGGATCGATGGATGGATGGATGGTGGATAGAGGATAGATGGATCATGGATAGATGGTGGACAGATGGTAGATGGATAGATGAATAGATGGATGAATGGATGGATTGTGGATGAATAGGTAAGAGATGGGTGGAGAGTAGATAGATGGATGGTAGATGGATAGATGAATCAATAGATGGACAGTGGATGGAGGATAGATGGATGATGGATGGATGGATGGTGGATGGAGGATAGATAGATGATGGATAGATGGTGGATGGATGGATGGATGGTGGATGGATGGATGGATGAATGGATTGCAGATGGATGGTGGATGGATAGTAGATGGATAGATGAATGGATGGATGGATGGTGAATGGATAGATGGATGATGGATGGGTGGTGGACAGATGGATAGTAGATGGATAGATGAATGGATGGATGGATAGATGGTAGATAGAGGATAGATGGATGATGGATGGATGATGGATAGATGGTGGATGGTAGATGGATGGATAGATGGTGGATGGAGGAGAGATGTATAATGAATGGATGGGGGATGGACGGATGAATGATAAATGATGGATGGACAGCTGGAAAGGCAGACAGATGAAGCAAGACAGAAAATGTTGGAAATAAATCTCTCTTTTTTTTTTTTTTTGGTCTTTTTGAGATAGGGTCTCTCTGTAGCCCCAGCTGGCCTGGAACTCACTATGTAGACCAGGCTGGCCTTGAACTCACAGAGATCCACCTGCCTCTGCCTCCCAAGTGCTGGGACTAACACATGCTGAACACACACATAGCAAGACACAAGAACCCACATAAAAATGTCAGGGCTGGAGAGATGACTCAGCAGTTAAAAGCACATACTGTTCTTGTGGAGGACTGGAGTTCAGTTCCCGTCACCCTCACCACGGGACTCACAGCCACCTGTAAGTCCAGTCCCAGGGTATCCAATATCATCTTCTGGCCTCTGCAGGTACCCACACTCACTTGCACATATACACACAAACACACAGACTATACACAATTAAAAATAAAAAAACTCTTAAAAAATGCCTGACATAATGACTCATGAACTTTAATCTCAGCACTGGGGACGCAAAGAAAAGTGGATCCCTGTGAAGGCGTGATGGCCACAGCCTAGCCTAATCAAGCCAGCTCCAGATCAGTGAGAGGCTTTGTCTCAAAAAACAAGGTGGGAGCTGGAGAGATGGTTCAATCAGTAAAGTGCTTGCCACAAAATCATAAGCGCCTGAGTTCAGATCCCCAGCACCCATATAAAGTCAGGCCCCTATAATCCCAGGGCAGAAGGGGCAGAAACAGGCAGATCCCTGGAGCTCCAGGCTTAGTGAGTGACCCTATCTGAATAAATAAGGTGTAAGGACTGGAGAGATAGCTCAGTGATTAAGAACATGTATTGTTCTTCCAGACGATGCGGGTTTAGTTCCCAGCAACCACGTGAGGTGGCTCACAACCTCCTGTAACTCCAGCTTCTGGGGCATCTGACATCTATGGCCTTCCTAGGCACCTGCACTCATGTTCACATATACACGCATACACACATAATCAAAAATAAAAATAAATCAAAAATAAAAATAAGCATGGTGGTGTACACCTTTAATCCCAGCACTTGAGAGGCAGAGGCAGACAGATCTCTGTGAGATGGAGGCCGATCTGGTCTCCATAGCAAGTTCCAGGCCAGCTGGGACTACTGGGAGACCCTGTCTCAAAAAGTTATTAATTGATTAAATCTTAAAATAATAAGGTATAGAGAGACTGACGGAGATATCCAATGTCAATCTATGACTCACACACACACATACACACACTCAAATATGTAAACACACACACACACTTGAATATGTAAACACACAAACATGTACCTACACACAAACATATATACATACACACACGTATAACCAAGACCAGCATGAATGACTCCTAAATGGCACTTGAGGTTGACCTTTGGTCTACACATGCATATGTGCACATATGTGCACACATATACACAATAAAAAGAAGAAGGAAGAAAAGAAAGACATCACGAGTCCCAGAAAAAGAGAAAGTAAGGGGGGAGGTAACACACACACACACACACACACACACACCACGGGACACCGCAGGACTGATGACGCACAAGATGCACAAATGGCAAAATTCAATACAGCTCCTCCGGTGAGCAGGAGGGAGTGTGACTGCAGCAGACGAAGACAACGGGGGGTGGTGGCATATCAGGGAGGAGTGTGAAGAGCTGGGGAGGGGCACAAGGACTGGAGGAGGGCGACAGGTGGACGTGCAGTCCCCAGCCTGGCTCCAAGGCACCCTGTGCTTTTGAGGGGGTGGATGAGTGACAGTCCAGGTGGTTGGAAAAGTCTGAGCAAGACCCTGGGGAGACAAAAATCCCAAGGGCATCAAGGTGCCGGAACTCAAGCTGCTGCCTACTGTTCTCTCAGTACTCCTGTGGTTCTAGAAACTTCTTCAGTAACTTATCCAGTGATAAGTTGGTCACAGCTCTTTTCAGAGATTCCACACTCTCAGCTCCCATGCCTTCACCTCAACTCCTTGCTAAACAGACCCTCCTCAATTGTCCTTAATTTGAGGGGACATCTGGGATGGATGCTGCTGGGACCTGACTGAGGCTCAGGTCCAGTGAGAGAGGCCCTCAGTCATATACCCCAAGGTCTGTGCATCTTTTTCCAAATCTGTAAGTCCTGGTAGATTTAAAAGATCATTATTTTTTAGGGGCTGGAGAGATGGCTCAGTGGTTAAGAACACTGGTTGTTCTTGCAGAACTGGGTTTGAATCCCAGGACCCACATGGCAGCTAACAAATGTCCATAACTCCAGTCCCAGGGGATCTGACGGCTTCTTCTGACCTACGCAGGCATTGCATGACATGGGTGCACTTACCTACATGCAGGCAATACACGCATACACATAAAATAAAAAAAAAAATTTAAGATTATTATTTTTAATATTTTATCATGTGTGTATGAGTGTATTGCTTTGCATGTATGTAAGTACCCCTGTGTTATGCGATGCTTGCAGAGGCCAGAAAAGGACATTGGATTCCCCTGAGACTGGAGTTACAGTTGTTAGCCATCATGTGGATGCTGGGAATTGAACCTAGGTCCTCTGCAAGAGCAGCCAGTGCTCTTAACCACTGAGCCATCTCTCCAGCCCTAAAAGATTTTTTAAAATTTAAAAATTTTTTTTTTGGTCTTTTTTGAGATAGGGTCTCCCTGTAGCGCCAGCTGTCCTGGAACTCGCTATGTAGACCAGGCTGGCCTTGAACTCACAGAGATCCACCTGTCTCTGCCTCCCGAGTGCTGAGATTAAAGGCGTGCGCCACCACGCCCAGCAAAAGATTATTTTTTAAAAGAAGTATGAAGCAACAAAAAAGGGAAAGACCCTTGAGAGGAAAGCAGAGCACTGATCCCTGACCCTCTGTCTCTCCCTCTGTCACCAGCTCCCTCTTCCCATTGAATATTGAGACATCAGTCTGGCCCTAGGGGATGAGACTTGGCTAGGAGAAAGGCTCCCACATGCAACACTGTGCTCCATGCTCCCAGAAGAGTCCTTGCTCCACCCATGGGTCACAGGGGCTTCTCTGCACATGGTATGGACTCGGAAGAAGAGGAAGGGACGTGGAAGCCACTCTGAAGGGATTCCCTCTCGTGCTTTTGTTCCTGGAGCTCAGGTGCGGGATCTGGACAAGACTTGAAGGCAGAGGGAAGAGCCAGGACGCCAGAGTCAAGACAGGGTCCTGAAGGAAGAAGCCAGAAGCTCCCAGAATCCAGGAACCATTGGGAGGGCTCATGGGGCAGAGGAGTGGGGAGAGCGGGGAAATGTGTTGGCAGTGTGTCAAAGAGCAGGTAGGGGCATCCTTGCCTGAATACTCCAAGGGTTTGGGGCAGGGGTCACAGGGTCAGAGGGGAAAGGAGAGAGATGGTCAGTGCCCAGTATCCCTCCACAGCCCATCTATGGACAAAGGAGAGCAAGGACTACAGAGGCTGAGCATGTTCTCCTGTAGAGAGAACCCAGGAGGTGGCAGAGGACAGTATGGCAATGGGATGATGATGCTTTGAGGACACCCAGAGCAAGTGAAGGGGAGGAGAACTGCAGGAAAGCAAGAAAAGAAAGAGGGAGGAGGGAGCGGCAGCCCTGGCTCAGTGAGTCTGTGAAGCTGTACCAACATCTACACAGAGGCAATGGACACATGGGGTCTGGGGCTACAATAGGCACCGAAGTGAGGGAGCACCTTGCAGAGAAGCCATTGAACTCTTAGGAGTGGATGACAATGGGAGGACAGCTCAGGGAGGAAGAGACAGGAAAGAGATGCACCCTCCTCCTGGGAGCACCCTCAGTGAAGAGCCAGGAGAGGGTGGAGGGTTTGGAAAAATGTTCATGACAGACACCCCCTGCACACATGACACAAAGTCCTGAGGACCCCCGCCAGCCGCTCGGTTTGCAGGGCAGCTATAACTGGCTGTATTCGCCCTGGACTCTGAGCTCCTGAGGAGCTTGGACCAGGGTCTTGGGGCCTGTGTCCTCAGCATTGTCCCAGCGGGTGCTCAGTGAGAGTTTGTTGGATGAGTGGATGGATGGGTGATGGATGATGGAAGGATGGATGGATGGATGGATGGATGGATGGAAGGATGGATGGATGGATGGATGGATGGATGGAAGGATGGATGGATGGATGGACCACACACCAAAACTCTCATGGCTGAGCTCCAGCAGGATTTGATTGGAGTGAGAAGGGGGTTGCTGAGATTCCCCTCAGAGGAAAACTTGATAAGAAGAGGGGACAGATGGGTGGTAGGTGGTAGGAGTAAGTGGAGTCAGAGATGACTTCAGGCTGTGAAGCCCCAGGTGGTGGTGACGCTCAAAGCTAATGAGAATGTCCACACACCAAAACTCTCATGGCTGAGCTCCAGCAGGATTTGATTGGAGTGAGAAGGGGGTTGCTGAGATTCCCCTCAGAGGAAAACTTGATAAGAAGAGGGGACAGATGGGTGGTAGGTGGTAGGAGTAAGTGGAGTCAGAGATGACTTCAGGCTGTGAAGCCCCAGGTGGTGGTGACGCTCAAAGCTAATGAGAACTGGGTGAAAAACAAGAAATGGTTCTGGGGGATAGGGAGGATGCACAGGTTGGAGAGCAGGCAATCAGCTCCTGTGAGACCATAGGTAGCAGGAGGAGGTGGGAAGGAACAAGGTCTGGGCTGCAGGGACAACAAAGTATCCATGCACAGGACTCTGAAGACTTACCAGGAAGTCAGAGAAGCATACAAGAGGAAAAAGACCAGAACAGGCACCCAGAGCCTTAGACATGAGCTGTGTGAGGTAGTCAGGGAAGGAGAGAGGGGAAGAACAGAAAGAGCCGAAGAGCCCGAGAGCCAGCCATAAGCTGGCGCTCCAGAGGGTCGCACAGGCAGATGGATGGAATCACTGTGGGCAGAGGTGGATGCCAGTCATGACTGATGCATGTACAGGTGTGCTCACTCACAAAGTAATATCTGGAGGACATGAAAAACCTCACAAGCTTGAGGAAAAGAGAGAAGCTGAGGGGAAGCTATGCATGTGTGCAACCCCTCACCCCGACCCTGCACACACATACACACAAGGAGCAGGGACAACCCCAGACTCAGAGTGCAATGGAGCTGTGCTTCTCAGGAGAGTGGAAAACAGCACAGCTGAGTGAGAGATCAAGATAGATGCAGAGAAGCTTGGTGATGTGTAAATTAAAAAGTCAGAACATTAACAAGAGGAGAAGGGGGGCCTTCAGGGAGACCACCAGGCAAGCAGGTGAAGATGCAAACGAATCACACCACACACACACACACACACACACACACACACACACAGCTGAAGCCCCAGCTTACAAAAGGTTTGGGGTAGTTTTGTGGGTAGGTGAACAGAGTCTGGAACAATGAAGAAGAGGATGATTGTAGCCCAGTGTGAAAATGAAACCTGAGCAAGAGCCTTCAAGACAGGACTCCTGAAATCCTAATTTTGATTATGACATCAATTTCTTGATGAAGTCTCTATGGTTATACACACACAATGGGGAGCAGGTAACACACACACACACACACACACACACACACACACACACACACAAGAACTAGGACAAGGTCCAAAAGGGAATGGGAAAGATAAAGGAGAAACAAGAGACTCGGACAAAGAAGGAAAGAAGAGCACTTAGAGACCAGACAAATACACAGACACAGCTTGAGGGGATCCCAGAACTCAAGAAGGAGAGCCAGGAATCCTTGGTTTAAAAAAAAAATGTGACGACCCGCTGGCCTCTTGACTCCCCCAGTCTCATTCACCCTCCCATCTCCCCGACCTGTCTCTCCTCCTAGCCTGGGTCCTGTCCCATTCCTTGTCTTGGTGCTCCAGACACCAGGGAAACCACCACTACTTCCTGATCCATTGCATCCAGACCAACCCAGTTCCTTTTCCAGTCCCCAGGAGCCCTCTGGGCCTGGTCCCACCCTCACCTCCCTCTGCTTCCCTGGGCTGCACAGCCCACCAGCCTGTTTCCTGGATGCCAGGGCTGAGCTCTCTACCAGGGGCCACCACTGCTTAATGATCCCTTGCATCCAGATGGACCCAGTTTCTTCTCAAGGTCCCCAGGAGCCCTCTGGGCCTGGGCCTGCCCTCACCTCCCTCTGCTTCCGTGGGCTGCACAACCCACCAGCCTCTTTCCTGGACTCCCGGGTGGACCTTTTGGCTTCCTGATCCTTTGTGTCCAGACCAACTCAGTTCCTCAGTGCAGTCCCCAGGAGCCCTTGGGGCCTCTTCCTGCCCCCATCTCCCTTTGCATCTCTGAGTGTAAACGGCCACCAGCTGCCCTAGACCAGCATCTTTCCTGGGCCCTGCTCCCAGGCCAGTCCAACCCCCAAATTCCTCAGGTCAAAATCTTTCCTGGAGGGATCCAGACCTTAGGAGAAAGCCTGAGAGCTCATCCAACATCAGCCTCTTTGGAAACTCCTGAGCAGCAAGATGAAAACAATTTGGACACTTGAATTAAAATCAAAAGAGAGAACCTGAAGCTTAGAGCAACCAGCTTTTCATGCCCAACAAGTAAGCCACAAAGGCACATAAAGTTTACAAAAAGAAGCAGATGTAAACTCGAGAAAGGAAGGCGTGAGTCTCTCACAAGAACCAGAAATTACAAAAGAAATCCACATGTCAAAGTAACAGAGGAAAATAAGAACATGAAAAAACGAAATATATATCCCCACCAACTACCAACACCCCTCTAGATGAGTACAATGAGAACCCCCTAGAGATAATGCAGGACATGGAACTCAAAAGAACAATTTTAAACATGATAAAAGAATTCAGTGAATTTAAATAATACACAAAGAAATCAAAGAACTGAAGGAAGATAGGGATAAACTTCTGAA
>NW_008357924.1:516136-572176 GCF_000622305.1 Nannospalax galili
TTTCTAAAGGAATATTGACAAGTGATTGCTACTAGATGAGGAACAGCTGACCCTCCTAAAACAAAGACCTCTAGATAGGCTGACTAGATTCACCAGATGGACAAGTAGTGGGGGAATGGCTGGGGGTGCCAACAACACAGTGGACAGTAGCAGGGATAAGAGTATACGGACTCTTGGGGGAGGGAGGGAGACTCTGGGAGGGTGCCATCCGGGAAGTGGGTGTCTATTTGAATAAGATGGTTTGGGATGTTCTGTGTGATATACACACAGAAAAAAAAATCAACAAAATTTTTTTAAATGTATTATATTTGAGGAGGAAGCATAAAGGTTTACATCATGTTAATTAATAGAGGTGATAAGCATTACCACTGAAATCTACCCAATGACTTTATAGACATACACAGGCACCAAGTGTAACCGATTATGACTAATAATAATCAGATACATACAGATTAGAGACTCATGCCCCAACATCTCAGTGTTAGTAGCAAAAAGGAGTCTTTCTGTAAGAAACAGTATATTTTAGAATGAAATGGAAATCTCTTTCGAGGGTTAAAAACTCATTCACTTCTATGTCTTACAGGGCTTATACTGAGTTCAATATTGTATAACTATATTGATTCAACAGCGAACCTAGAAATTTTATAGCCACTTTTGAAGGAGCTGTGTCTTTGCTCTGGAAACTGTTATTGGGCATGTTAAAGTTGTAATGATATGCTTCTTCTAAAAAAATAATAATATTAAAAATAAAAATAATAAATATAAATAATGCAAAAGTAAAAAAAAATGCATGGGGCTGGAGAGATGGCTCTGTGCGTAAGAGCACTGGCTACTCTTGCAGAGGATCATGGTTCAGTACCCAGCACCCACATGGCAGCTAAGAACCATTCAAAACTCCAGTTCCAGGGTCTCCAACACCCTCTTCTGACCTCTGTGGGCACTGCACAACATGGGTGCACTTACATGCAGGCAACATAGTCGTACACTAAAAATAATAAAATATTTTTAATATTTTTTATTTATTATTTTTATTTTATGTGTATGCGTGTATTGCCTGCGTATAAGTAAGTGCACCCGTGTCGTGCAGTCCTGTAGAGGACAGGAGAGAAAATGCAAGAACAGCCAGTGTTCTTAGCCAGTGAGCCATCTCTCCAGCACCTAAAATATTTTTTTTTAAAAAGCAAATAACTAGTCAGGTGTGGTGCCGCACACCTTTAATCCTAGCACTTGGAAGGCAGAGGCATGCAGATCTCTGTGAGATCGAAGCCAGCCTGGTTTACATAGTAAGTGCCAGACCAGCTGGGGCTACAGCTGTCTCAAAAAGAGAACAACAACAACAACAAAAAAAAAACCAGACAACCAAACCAGTCCCTCCCATCCTTCCACAGGGAGAGGCCTAAAGTCTTGTCTGTCCTCTGCAGTTCCATGCAAGAGAAGAAACATCTGAATGCCACTAGGGAAGGAGGGCCCTGAGAAAGCTTTTGTGTCCAAAAGTTCATACAGCATGAGTCAATTCCTTTTTGAAAAATCAAAACAAAATCCTGACAAGACTACTAAACCCCATGTTACAGCTTCCAGAAGAAGTTCTATTAGTCTGTTTCCAATTGTTCCTTGGCTATTTTATATTGACCTTTTGTTTTGTGATCCAGATAAATTAATATAAGTTTTAGGAATGTTTCTCCTAGAGTTTCTAGAAGGTTCTATGTGTACAATTAGGTCACTTTCTAGCAGACAGTTTGGCTTCATCTTTTCCTGTTTATATGTGTCTCTTTTTCTTGCCTTATTGCACTAACTCAGGTATCAGTGTGAAGTCGATTAGGAGGAAAGACGTCCTCTCCTCTTGCTGATCTGCTTTCTCCATTGGATATGATTTTAGCTGTTTTATAGGCATGTGTGTATTTTGGTGGTGCTGGGGGCCACAGATCACTGTGTATGATGAGTTTCCCTTCATTAATATGATAGAGTTTCTTTTTGGGAAAGAGAGTACCAGGGGCTGTATTGGGGGGCAGGGGGCAGAGGCAGAAGAGGCCAATCGCAATGTTTTAATCATTCAAGGAGCTAATATATTCATATATCATTGGTGAGACTGAAAAGTAATTTTTAAAAATATTTTATTTATTAATTTTATTTAATGTGTGTGAGTGTACTGCTTGCCTGTAGGTAGATGTACCCATGTCGTGCAGTACCCGTGGAGGTCAGAAGAGGACATTGGATCCCCTGGATCTGGAGTTACGGACAGTTGTTAGTCACCATGTGGATGCTTGGGATCGAACCTGGGTCCTCTGTGAAAGCAGCAGTGCTTTTAACCACTGAACCATCTCTTCAGCCCTCTAAAGTAATTTTTGCAAAGAGAATAATAGGACCAGTCCAAAGGGAATAGGAGGAGATGAGGGAGAAAGGGGAGAAGGGAACGGATAAAGAACACAGCATCTATATTAACACCCTGCCCCTGCAAGGCTCAGGGAATATCACAGAAGAGGGAGCAGAAGGACTGTGAGAGTGAGCGGATGGAGAAGAGAGCTGTGCAATGCCGACCTCTGCACGTGACATGCCATTGTACTCATGAACTCAGCTACGGTCACCTGGACAAGACTGAGTCAAGATCAGTCAGCATTCCAACAAGCAGCACCAACTGGACTCTGAGTTACAGAAGAGAGAAAGAGAGAGAAAGAACACGAGAACATGAAGGGAGACATATTGGGGGTGCTTAGAGGAGTGGGAGGGGAGAGTTGGGGTGGATAGGATCGAACACACATACCTCCTCCCACCCAATCATTGCCAGTGCTGCTCTGTGCTGACATCCAGAGACGATCCCACCATTAAGGGCTCACAGTCTGGTGGGCAAGAAAGATTTCCATACCAAGGCATGCTGGGCTGTTCTTGGAGGATAAGATGGGAATCTGGGGGGTGGGGGGCACATTGAAAATTACACTGTTCCTTATTCTTAAAAGATGGATTCAAGGGGCTGAAAAGAACCCATTGTGGTCAATTGTGGGCTCAGCACAGGTCTTGTAGGCATTGATGGAGGGATCTGCCTGAGCACCATGGTAGATGAGAGGAAGCAGGGATTCTAAAGCCCAAGTGCCCTCCCTAGTTCCTCTGAGCATTGAAGGAGAAAGGGCAGGAGGGAGGTGGACCAAGATTGAGACCTTCTCCATGAGAGACAGAGATGCGAGCAGGTTCCCAGCTCAGAGGGGCTAGGCGGGGAAAAGAAAGGTGTTCATAGCCCAGGCAACAATATTGGCTGTGAAGATGGAGTAGAACAGAAGACTAGAGAGACGCCGGGGGAAGGGCCATTGAAGTTCATGCAATTGCAGTGTGACTCCTCATCTTGAAGCACAGTGATACATGCACTGTCCGTCCCTGGATGCTGAACTGCAAGATGTGCCGTGAGCTCTAGGATCTGTGTCCTCTGAAGAGGCCTAGTAGGTACACAGTGCAGGCTTGTTGCATAGATAGACGAATAAATGATGTGATGGTCCAGGCTTCGACTGTCTAGGTTTGGGCTGAGTCGGGGGGGCTGAGAAGACATTGGGATGGGGCGAGCTGAGCAGCTTTTGGAGGAAGATTCTCCAGGAAGGAGAACAGATGGGCTGTGGGTGGCAGGAAAGTGAGACTCAGAGATGACTCGGGACTCCTGGCTACAGACCCAGGCAGGCAATGACACTCAGCGCTAATGAGAGTGGGGAGAGAAACATATCACGGCGCAGAAACGATGCGGTGAGTTCGTCATATGTTGGGTACCGAAGCCAGCTGGGGATCAGCTTTGAGTTTCCCACTAGGGAGGAAGGAGTTCTGGCCTGCAGCACTGCCAGCACCAAGGGGGGGGAGCAGGTGCAGAAAGGGAGGGATGGAGGACCAGGACATGCCCCAAGGCATGAAGGCAAGTGAAAGACCAGAAGAGGAGACAAGGCAGGAGGCAGCACAGTGCACACCCGTGTGTGGACACACATATGTGGGACTGGCCAGGTCCTGACACAAAGCAGGTGTTTAATCAATCTTTTACGGATTAATCAACAAATAGGTGGACAAAGTGTGAATGTCCATGACCCGGAGACTGGGTATCCCCAGTCCAAGTCCCAGAGGGAAGGAAGTGAGAAACTGACAGATACACAGAGAGGAGAATAAAACCAACAAGGGAGCTGGAGGTAAAAAGAAGAGGATTGTAGCTTTGGAATAAGACAAACAGTGGCAGTAAAGGTGGAAACAGGGAGTTCTGACAAACAGCAGGAAATGGACACAGGTACACAGCACCCTTGCCTCTCATTGATTGACTTAGCATTTGTTAGATGATGAGTGGATGGATGGGTGGATGGATGGATGAGTAGATGGATGCATGGATAGGTGGATGAATGGATGGATAGACAGATGGGTGGATGATGAGTGGACAGGTGAATAGATATATGAATGATGAGTGGATAGATGGGTGGATGGATGCATTGATGGGTAGGTGGACGCATGGGTGGATGGATGGATGGATAGGTAGGTGGTGAATGGGTAGATAGATGGAAGGGCAAATGATGAATAGATGAGTGAATGGATACATGGATGGGTAGATATATGGATGGATGGATGAATGGATGGATGGATGGATGAATAGGTTAGTGGGAAATGGTATATGTATAGATTGGTAAGTGGATAGATGAACAGGAGGTGGAATAATCTAAAAATGAAGACAAAATCTGACAGGAAGCTAGGTATGGTGGTATCTTGGGAGGCTGAGGCAGGAGGATCAGGAATTCAAAACCTTCCTTAGCTACATAGTGAGTTAAGACCAGCCTGGGCTACATGAGACCCTGTCTCAAAAATCCAAAACAAAAACAGCAAAAATCTGATAGGAGGGGCTGAAGAGATAGCTCAGTGGTTAAGAGTACTGGCTCCTCTTGCATAGGACATGGCTTTGGTCCCCAGCACCCACATGGTGGCTAGTAACTGTCTAGTTCCAGGGGATCTGACACTCTCTTCTAGTCTAGTGGGAATTGCACACACGTGGTACACTTACACACATGCAGGCAAAACATTCATACACATAAAACAAAAATAAATTTAAAAAATAAAAATAAAGAGGCTAGGGATATAGTTCAGTGACAGAAGAGCGCTTGCCTAGCACGTGAGAGGCTCTTGGGAGAGCGGCGGTTACAGGTCACCTAGAGGTTGGGCAAGCATCAGGGTCCAGTAGAGACTGAGGAGGACCACCAGAGATCATAGAATCCCAAGGGCTGAGGAAAGCAAATGTTTGTGATTGAGGAGGTCACAAGCCACATCTAAAATCACTGATGAGATGAAGAGGAGGGCTTAGAACCAACCTTGACAAGACGACAGTCACAGCAATTTTGCCAAGAACAATGTCAGCAGCAAAGTGGGGTGGAAGGCTGGTTAGAGGGTAAAGGAAAGAATAGTTGGGGGTGACTTCCCACACCTTGTAGACATTGAAGGCCTGCTGAGTCAATCACCAAATGGCAGCAGGTGATGGTTGGGGAGAGGGAGACTGGAGCTGAGATTTCAGAGTCAAGCTGTTATTGCATGAAGGTCAAAGACAGGATCTCAGTTAAGGGCGAGTGATGGGACAAGGTTGAGGGCACCTGGGAGACACAGACCATGAAGTTGGCCATACTGCACAGCAGTGTTTGAAGTCACCCTGGATGACTAGTGAGGGAAAAGGGTAGGTAGGGAATGTAAACCTTGGGTGACAGGGGCACCGTGAGAGGCAGGCAGAAGACCACCATTATGACCAGGGCAGTGGGAGGTGGAGAAGGCAGGATCAAAATGATATGGGTTACTGGGGAGGTTAAGGCAGGAAGATTGAAAGTTCAAAGCCTGCCTGGGCTCCAGTCAGTACCAGGCCAGCCTGGACAGCTTAGCAAGACCCTGTTTCAAAATAAAAAGTGAAAGTGAAGGCTGGGGATGCAGTTCAGGGGTAGAATGCTTGCCTACCATGGGCAAGGCCCTGGGTCCAATCCCTATCACCAGGAAAAAAAGAAGGCTATAGGGTCCCCCTTCATGGTAGGGCACTTGGACCCCAGAGGAGGAACACATGTTGGGAAACATGGACTAGTAGGTCCTGGGGATGTCCAAGTAAAGTGCATAAGAAACGTTCATCCTACAGTTTGGAGCCCAGCATCGAGCTGAGGCTGGAGATGAAGTCTCTAGGGGCATCTGTTTGAGTGCTTATTGAAATCATGGGTAGGGAAGAGAGTGGCGGAAGGAATGAGGGGGCTGGAGACATGGCCTTGAGAATGAGGCAGGGTAGAATGTTGAGACTGAGTCCATGTTTCCTGCCTGGGTACTGTGTGTGTAGGTTACTGGAATGAGGGAGGCTGGACTATGGTCAGGCTTAGGGATGGAAATCAAAGGCTCATTTAGAGATGCCCACTGGGGCTGGAGAGATGGCTCAGTGGTTAAGAGTACTGGCTGCTCTTACAGAGGACCTGGGTTCAGTTCCCAGCACCTACATGATGGCTAACAAGTCTGTGAGGCCCATAAACACCAACTTTTAAAAATAGAAATAAAGCCAGGCATGGTGGCGCACGCCTTTAATCCCAGCACTCGGGAGGCAGAGGCAGGCGGATCTCTGTGAGTTCGAGGCCAGCCTGGTCTACATAGTGAGTTCCAGGACAGCTGGAGCTACAGGGAGACCCTGTCTCAAAAATACCAAAAAAAAATAAATAAATAAAAATGAAAGAAAAGAAATAAAATAGGGGCTGGAGAGATGGCTCAGTGGTTAAGAACACTGACTGTTCTTCAAGAGGGCCCGGGTTCCAATCCCAGCACCCACATGGCAGCTAACAACTGTCTGTAATTCCAGTTCCAGGAGATCCAACGGCCTCTTCTGTCCTCCGTGAGCATTGCACGACACAGGTGCACTTACCTACATGCAGGCAATACATGCATGCACATAAAATAAAAATAAATAAAATATATATGTTTTTTGTCTTTTTGAGACAGGGTCTCCCTGTAGCCCCAGCTGTCCTGGAACTCACTATGTAGACCAGGCTGGCCTTGAACTCACAGAGATCCGCCTGCCCCTGCCTCCCAAGTGCTGGGACTACAGGTGTGTGCCACCACACCCAGCTATAAAATATTTTTTAAAAAATAAAAAATAATAAAATGCTAACATGGAGCTGATTGATGACCTTGACCAGAGAAGAAACAACCTAGGAAGGGCTCACGGAGAAGGGAGCAAGAAAGGGAGCTCTCCTGGGAGAGACAGAATCAGGCTCAGGATGGGAGCGCCTGGTGTGAGGGCTTCAGAGCTCCAAGGTTTCAAAGGGCACCTGTCCTTCAAAGGCCATCAAGGCTCCTACCCTGGAGACAAGAGTGGGGGTGGGAGAGCTCTGAGCCAAGCAGGGAGAGGAGAATACACTGCCCCTGGCTCATTCATACATTCATTCATTCGGTCAAAGAACACTTAATAATGTTACCATCTAATCTGTAGTAACAGCCATGGATAGTGCACCCAGCCCTACTGGTACAGTGCCTCTAGATTTGACTAATCCCCAAGACATCTCAAGAGGAACATGTTGTCACTGGTGTTGTTTACAGACAAGGGACTGATGAAAGTAACAGGTGTTTGAGCATGAAGTGGAAGGGTGAGGGGGGGGCGGCCAAAGCAGGGGCGCTGAGCATTTGGGGGCAGAGGGAATCACAGCAAGTAGGGACTGATGGGTGGTGGGTGGCAGGAGCTGGAAGGGTCGGAGATGACTCGGGCTCTGACTGCAGCCCCTGTGGGTGGTGAGGCCAGGCATTAATGAGAACAAGAGGGAAAAAAATGCTTGGGAGCTGTGGAGATAAGGTGGCAGGCAACTGTGGAAGGAATCAGCTGGACTGGCTCTGTGCTTCATCCTTGGGGGCTTCCAAGGGGCACTCAGAGGTCAGTGCAGGATGGAGGGATCTGCTGCCCAGTAGGAAGGTACAAGATGAGGGTCCAGGGCAGGAGCTGCAGAATAGAGATTCCACCTTGATGCTGCGAGAGAAAAAGTTTTCATAACATATCTCTCTATGTGGCCTCATAGCTCTGGAGCCAGACAATCTAGTTCAAGTCCTACCTCCATCACTTACTGTGACTTGAGGCAAGTCAGTTAACCGCTCTGATCCTTGGTTTCCTCATGACTGACATTGTCTACAGTCTGTCATGGGGATAAGACATAAGGCACTCGGGACCTTTCTGGCACGTAGTAAGTTCTGCTGGGCTCTGTCTTTCTGCCCTGGATGGTCTTAGAAAGGTCAGTGTCAGGACTAAAGTGATGGCTCAGTGGTTAAGAGTGTTTGCTCCTCTTGCAGAGGACCTGAGTTCAGTTCCCAGCACCCATGTCAGGCAGTTCACAACCACATATAACTCCAGCTGCAGTGGATTCAATGCCCTCTTCTGTCCTCTGTGGCCATGTACACACGTGGTATACACACACAAGCATATACATAAATTAAAATAATAGAAATAAATCGCTGGGGCAGGAGAGATGGCTTGAAGGTTAAAAGCACTTGCTGCTTCTGCAAAGGTCCCAGCATCCATGTTACAGCTAACAAACATCTCTAACTCCAGTTCTAGGGCATCTGATGCCCTCTTCTGCTCCACAGGCTCCTGCACACATGTGTTGCACATAAACTCACCTAAGCACACATGGAGACACATAAAAATAAAAAACAGGGCTGGAGAGATGGCTTAGGACCCAGGTTCAGTTCCCAGAACCCACATGGCAGCTAACAACTGTCCATAACTCTAGTTCCAAGGGATCCAATGCCCTCTTCTGGCCTCTGTGGGCATTGTGTCAAGTGCTGCACTTGACATGCAGGCAAAACACTCACTCATACACATAAAATAAAAATAAATAAATAAGAGTAAGAAGCCACTGTAGCCAGGTGTGGTGGCACATGCCTTTAATCTCAGCACTCAGGAGGCAGAGGTAGGTGGATCTCTGTGAGTTCAAGGCCAGCCTGGTCTACACAGTAAGTTCTAGGACAGCTGTGGCTACAGGGAGACCCTATCTCAAAAAGACCAAAAAAAAAAAGAAGCCACTGTAGAAAAAGAACACCATGCTGTACCCAGGGGCCCTGGGCCAGACCAGCTCTCAACACCCCCATCTGTGGAAGAACAGAAACAGAAGAGAGCTGGTCACAAGAGAATGTGGTCCCAGCAGCCACAGGGGTGCACAGAGGTCCTGGGAGCCCCAAGCAGGATGCTCATTTGGAGGTAGTGGTGACAGGAAGGGACATGGGACAGATAAGGAATAGGAAGGAGGCTGGTGGCCCAACAAGGGAGACGACCACAACAAAGCCAGGAGCTGGGACCCCTGTGCTGGTGAAGGCTACTGGTGATCCCAGCCTTCCTGGTCAGCCCACCCTCCCCAACCTTCACCCACACGTCTGTGATTTCTTTCTCACTTGCTCATTCATTTTTTGAGTATCTGCTGAACACATGGGGAAAGCCTGGGTCTCTTTCCAAACTGCCACCCAGACCTTATCACTACCCTTCTAAGTCTGCTGCCCAAGGGCAGGTTACCAAACCACCCCATCACTAGATCACACCCTCATTCCACTACTTCCCCTAGTTCCCAGTGGCCCGTGGGATAAAGCACAGGATTCCTCCCAGCTACCAAACCATGCCCTGGGGGCTGGGGAAGGAGTACAGGAGCTTTCCTACCATTGACTCAGGCTCATCCCAAAACCAAGACCACCCCTCAGGTGTCAACTCACCCTCAATCAGCCCCCCAAGCACGCCCCCCCCAGCATGTCCTCCCCCAGCCCCTTGTCTCCCTTTGTCAGCCATCCCACACTCTGAGGTCCCCTCCACCTCTCTCTCTCCCTGTGTTTCTCCTCTTCCTCTGCTTCCTTCCATGTCTCTTTCTCTTAGTCTCTTCCTAACTGCCCCCAGCTCTACTTCCTGGGCCCTACGAGCCTGTGCAGGGCAGCAGGCTCAATGCCAAATGCCAAGCTTTGTGTCTGGGTTGGGTCTGCCCAACAAGGTCTTTCTCCTGTGTCTGGAAACATTAGTCTCCTTTCTGTCATGATTGGTCTCTGGAGTTTAATTCAGTTCCTTCTGAGCATGGGCCAGTCCTGCCTCACACGGCCATGCACACTTGCTCACGCATGCATGTGTTCACACATGCCCATCTGTATATTCCTTGGCCTACTTTAGCCAGGTCAGCTCTCTAAGGAGCTCTACATTGCCCATTTATGTGCCAACCAGGGAGCATGAACTGTGTGCCATCCAGGGAGCAGTTATTGCACGTTGTCCAGGGAACACCTACTACTCTTGGCTAGTCATGGACACAGGAGCCCAGTCTGAGAGGACAAGGACAGTGACAGAAATAAACACAGCA
Source organism: Nannospalax galili (assembly GCF_000622305.1). NCBI lineage: Eukaryota > Metazoa > Chordata > Mammalia > Rodentia > Spalacidae > Nannospalax > Nannospalax galili. The sequence goes on from NW_008357924.1 coordinate 526,453, forward strand.
CAAGAGCAAACATCCAAGAGCGCTGGTCACATGCCAGGCCCTCATCTACGTCCTGTAGAATCATCCTTCACACTTTCCAACCCTTGCTAACGAGGCCACTGTCGGCTATGATCCCGACAGGAGGAAACTGAGGCTCAGAGATGAGGAGCCTACTGAATGTAGAAGTGGTGATTCTAGAAGAAGACGCAGACCTGCCTGGCACTGACTACCTTACTGGCGGGGGGACTGAAGCAGAGAAGGACAAAGACCTCGCTCGGGGTCAGCAAGCTGGAAACCTAATGAATTTCTCAGCCTCACCCACCCTTCACTGCCCCCACCCATGGCTGCCTGTGAGTACCAGGCACCTCCTAGTAGACCAAAGCCTACTGGAGGGACCCTACACCAACCAGGACCAAGCCAGGGCAAGGGAACAGGGAGGAGACGTGACTTCAGGAAGATATTCTGGAGACAGACTAGCTAGAGGCAGGACAGCCTAAACTTGGGTGGCAGAGGCCAAGGGTCCACCAGAGTGCTGCCCCCTACTGACAGCATGGCATTACTGCAGGCAGCCTGTGTTATTTTCTACCAGCTGCTTCCAGCCCTGGGGCTGTAAAGTAGGGCAGGGCAGGATGCTGGGCAGAGCCACCTTGACTAAAGTACATCTGGGAGGTGTGGGGGCAGAAGCTTGAATCTGAAAAGCAGCTGACTATGAAAAGAAGGGAGACCGAGGACGGATGGCTGAGACCCATCACCAACTGATCCAGCCAGAGAGAAGAGGGAAGGTGAGGGACAGCCTGAAGGCATGCTAGTTAGTGCCTGCTGCTTCATTTGCCCACCATGCACCCCACATTTTTTGCACAGCGGTCACATTTGATCAGAGAATACTTCCTGTCTCTCCTGTCTCTACTTTGCAGGTGAGGGCTCGGCTGCAGGAGTGTCCCTTCCTGAGAATCGGAGCAAGACACCGAAGCACAGGGGCAAGAGGCTGAGGTAGAGTGAGATGAAGTGAGGCAGACAGAGGACAGACACACCTAGACCTGTGGACTGTGGATGGCTCTTCCCAGCCCCTGGGGTGAACCCCACCTGCTGGGGTGCTGCCTGGCCTACCTTCAGTTCCCAGGCCCCCAGGGAATCGCTCAAGAATACTTTATAGCCTCCTGCTCCCTCCACACGTCAGCCCCAACTCTATCCCGGACTCCAAGGAACAAAGGGAGGAACACGGGCCCCAGCCCACATCCTTGTGGCCTGACATGAGGGAGCACAGAGAGGGGAAGGATAGGTTCAATCTGGGGTCTCCCTCCCCAGATCGCTTCTGCTCAGCTCCCCACAACATGCACACCCCAGATGGAAGCAGGAAGGACCTCAAACTGATGGACCTTCCAGACAAAGCCAGTCTTCCAAAGGGGGCTCCCAGATGCTTTAGCAGGGGCAAGAAAGTAAGGAGAGGAGGAAGGGAAATGGAGCTGAAGAGAAAGACCCACACGGAGAGGGGGTGAAGCGCCCCGGGGTCACCCAGCTTCTTTCTCGCCGGGAGGTGGATGCCAGTGTTTTTATTTCATATTCTACACACGCTTTTTGCTATTTTCTGTCATTTCTACAGCGAATACGTATTCTGTCTGAAGACTAAGGAAAATAATAAATGTCATTCACAAAGAAAGAAGCTGTCCACAGAGTGGGAACAAAGCCCATGAAGAGGCTGCAGAGACAGTGAGAGAGGGGGAGGTGGAGAGCACACACAGAGGCTCACATCCTGAACACACACACACACACACACACACACACACACACGCATGCACACCCCATTCTTCAGGCTCACAGCTAGAGTGAAATTCCAGAAATCTCTAAGGGAGAAAAAGGGTAGAGAACACAGGAGTGGCAGGCTGGAGCGGGAAGGCTGGGGACAGACACACGCTTGCACTGCCCCAGCCCCACACAGCTCAGTGACAACACTACCACGAACTCAATCCACCCTCGTGGTGTTGATGGTTGTGATTTTATCTGGCTTTTCTTATTACAAACGTATCAAAGCATTCTGCGCTCAGGGCTGGCAAATTAGAAAAAATTATGCTCTACTTTCTGAATAGCAAAAGTACCTAATGAATGATTCGTGGAGACGACAGGAAGGCAGTGACAGAGGGGGTACTGATGAGGGACACATACAGGCTAAGTGAAAAGGGCCATAGAGACGGGGGGGGGGGGAAAAGAAAAGGAAAAGGGGCCAAGGGGAGGGGGGGGGGGGTAAAAGAAAGACATTCAGACAAACAGATGGTGTCCAGGGCACATACAGACACATGCACTCCAATGTCCCACCAGGAACCCAGAGTGGTGGCCAAATTCAGTGAGACAGGAAGGAGGGAGGGAGGGAGGGAGGGAGGGAGAGGAACCTCAGGTTGGAAGCAAAATGGAACAGAGAGTCTCAGAGATAAACTGAGAGATGATGACAGAGATGGGGCAGGACAGGGCCCCAAACCTGACCAGGAAAGCCTATGATGCAACACGGGCCAGGTAGGAGGGCAAGACACACACACACCTGACAGAAGGTACCAGGTTGCACACCCACTGAGTGGCCACTTCCAGAGGCCCTTTCTTTGGGACAAGGGACATCCAAGGACTTCTATTGTTCTCTCTGTATTTCCTAAATGTGCTATTATAAAAATGAGCAAATTCCTTTCACATCAGGCAAAACCACACACCTGGGAAGAAAAAGAAAGAAAAATTGAGCAGAGTGAGGTGAAGCCAGAGAAAACAAAACAGGGAAGGGGAGATTCAGTTTTTCTCTTTCTCAAACACCGCGCGCGCGCACACACACACACACACACACACACACACACAGAGTGCAGGTGTGGCAGAAGAGGGAGAATTAGGGGAAAATAGGTCAACAGAGCCCCAGAACCCAAGCATGCAGCACTCACTCAAAAGATCAGGGTGTATTTATGGATCACCTGCTGTATACAGGCTTCTGAGTTAAGTTGAGGCTGCACCCTGCTTCCCTGGAGCTCAGGGTTCACTGTGGTATTAAGTCTGGTCTGAGCCAGAGGCCACAGCCAGTGAAGGTCCCCTGGATGAGGGTCCCCCAGAGCACAGAGGAGGAGGCCCTGGCGGGAGGGGAGGAGAGAAAGGAAAACAGAAAGAAGACAGTGCAGAAAGAGAGCTGCTTGCCAGGCCCAGGACCATTGTTTTCAGGAGCACAGAAAGAGAGCGAGAGAGCGAGAGCGAGAGCGAGAGCGAGAGCGAGAGCGAGAGAGAGAGAGAGAGAGAGAGAGAGAGGCAGAGAGACAGAGACAGAGAGAGACAGGCAGAGAGACAAAAACAATCTGTGAGACATCTTCTTGATTTCTAATTGATGTAGGAGTAGCCAGCTGTGGGTGGCACTGTGCCTACAGGAAGCCTGGGCTGTATAAGAAAGGTAGCTGAAGCCAAGCGTGTTGGCACAAGTCTTTAGTGACAGCACTGGGGAGGCAGAGGTAGGTGGATCTCTGTGAGATCAAGGTCAGCCTGGCCTATATAGCAAGTTTCAGGTTAACTGGGGCTACAGGGAGACCTTGTCTCAAAAAGACGGAAGGAAGGAAGGGAGGGAAGGAGGGAGGGAAGGAGGGAGGGAGGAGGAGGAAGGAAGGAAGAGAAGGAAGGAAGGGAGGGAAGGAGGGAGGGAAGGAGGGAGGGAAGGAGGGAGGGAGGAGGAGGAAGGAAGGAAGGAAGGAAGGAAGGAAGGAAGGAAGGAAGGAAGGAAGGAAGGAAGGAAGAGCAAGCCAATAAGTAAAGTTCTGTCTCTGTTTCAGCTCCTGCCTCCAGGTTCCTGCCTTGAGTCCCTGCCCTGATGCCCTTCAGTGATGGATTGCGACCTGGGAGTTATAAAATGAAATAACCCTTTTCTCCTCAAGTTGCCTTTGGTCAGAGTTTAATTACGGCAACAAAAACTAAAACAGTTTGGCAGGGGCTGGATAGAGCAGGACACAACCTACCCACTTCCACCCTGTTCTTTGCACATCCCAATGCTGATGTGGTTGGGTGGAGAGGTATTCTGACCCCAAAAAGAGCTCAGAGAGGGGAGGCTTTGGAGGAGCCAGGAAGGACCTTCCAAGAGAGGTGGGGATGGTCAGATGTGAGTGACCACAGAGGGTGAGTTGAGAGCTGCCGAGGGACAGGCAAAGAGTCCTAAGGGATGGGAAGAATGATTGGCCCCCAGGGCAGTGACTAGTGGTCATTTCTGGCTCCAGAGCAGGGCCACAGCTCAGGAGGAGAGAACATTGTGGAGATGATATGAGGAGCTTGGCATCCAGGAGTGGGCGAACCCAAGCAAGAAAACAGGACCCCAGGACAGCTGCCTCAGGAGCCTGGCAGAGAAGCAGACAGGCTGGTAGGACACAATTCTCTCTCTCTCTCTCTCTCTCTCTCTCTCTCTCTCTCTCTCTCTCTCTCTCCTCTCTCTTCTCTCCTCTCTCCATGTTGAGTATCACTCTCCTCTTTCTCCTCCCTCTCTCTCTCCCCTTTCTCCTCTCTCCCTCTCTCCTCTTTCTCCTCTCTTCTCTCTCTCCTCTCTTTCTCCTCTCTCTCCTTTCTCCTCTCCTCTCTCTTCTCTTCTCTTCTCTTCTCTCTCTCTCTCTCTCTCTCTCTCTCTCTCTCTCTCTCTCTCTCTCTCTCCCCTTCCCTCTTCCCTTCCTCCCTTCCTTTCGTCCTCCCAGACATACATTCATCCAGGAGTTGGATGGGGGTCGGGGCAGGGCCTGAGGGGGGGATGAGAGCGACAGAACCACGAAGGATGAGGCAGTCAGACGGGGCACATCTGGAAAGAGTGAGCTGGGAAGGGAGAAGCCAAGAGGAGAGGGAAGAGTGGGGGGGGGGACAAAGCAATGAGACAGGGAGGAGAGGCTCAGCCAGCACACACACAGAGGGCTGGCGGAGAAGAGTGGGGGACACTGGGAAGCAGAGGGGGAGGGGAAAGGGCCAAAGTCACACCACACACACACACACACACACACACACACACACACACACACAGATGAAAAGCCTTCCAAAATGAACACAAAAGCAGGAGCCCCAGGAGAGACCCAGAGTGGCCCCCACCTCCCCCTGCTCCTCCCTCCATCCCTCCCCCCTGCTCTCCTCTCCATCCCTCCCCCCTGCTCTCCCTAACCTGTCACACCTTAAAGAATGAGAGTGACCCCCAGGGCTAGAGCAAAGAAAAACCAAGGAAGACAATCGAACAAAAGGACCACACGAAGGGATATAGACGGATAGTCCTGGTGAGAAGGGAAACCACTTATGCAGCAGTGTCTTACACACACACACACACACACACACACGCACACGCACACGCACACACACACACACAGAAAGACATCTTGCATGCTCAAAGGTGCCCAGAGCCACCCAGCTAGCACTAAGACACAGGAGAAGGGGCAGAGAGGGAGGGGAGGGGACAGCCGGGAACACTGTCCTTCCTCCCCTTCTCACCCAAGGCTTTCTCTACACTTGCTGGAGGAAGGCCCTTCCTGAGCACAGGGACTCTAGAGTTGAGTGGTTGGTGGGCACCTTAACAGGCCCCTGATGCCTAGAGCACCCAGCAGTATTCTGGAAGCTCCTCCCTCAGGACACCTCAGGGGGAAGATGGCTAACTGCATGGGGTGTGAGGGACCAGAACAAGTCCAGTGCCTGGAGAAGGTGACTTACAGAAAAATGACAGCCGGAGGCAGGTCGGGCAGGACCTTGTGGGCAGAGAAGGTGGCAGGTACAAAGGCCCTGAGGGCAAGAAGGTGTCGGGGGAAGGAAGGGGTAGCAGGCTATCCGGATGCTGGTGGCAATCTGAACTTTGGTGGCCATCCTGTCCTGGAGACAAAGGAATGAGTGTGTGATGTGGAAAGTGTGCCACCACAAGGCTAAGGCGAGCACTGCACCCACCCAGAGCTGCAGGCGACAGTACCAAGTATGCATGTGAGGAGCTGGGGTCTGGAGAGCACAACCAAAGGATCAGGGCTAGGTGGCCAGTTAAGGACAGCAGGAGAGACTGGCAAAGGGGAACTCCAGTGACACTGAGGGGGACAGCACAGGCAGCTTTGGAGTTCCAAGGTCTGAAGCCAGCAAGGGTGACCCAGAGCATCCCAGAGAGGCCAGAGTGTGGCCTGAGCCTGCAGTGATAGTTGTGGACCTTAGACAGGAGCGAAGGGAAAGCCCACTGTCTCACATAGGGGTGTGCCTGTGCTCACAGGGGTGGGCACATTCGCACGTGAGTGTGCCCACACCCTTGGGGTGAGCTCTAACAATAGTGCTAAGGAAGACACTGAATGATCACATGCTGTGATTCCACTCAAAGGACTGTCCAGAACAGGGACAGAGAACATATGGGCTTCCAGGAGAAGGAGGGGAAGTGGGAGACACCAAAGTGTTTGGGAAAACGGTGGTTCCACATACCACGTTGCTCATCTCCGAGGTTAATTTTACATTGTATGGATTTTGCCTCAATTTAAAAGGTTTTTAATTAAAAAAAAAAACAAAAAACTTCAGAATCCAACAAGCAGGCTCAGGAGGTGGGACACCTTGTGGTGGCCAGGAGGCTTGGGTGAGGCAGCAGATGGGCACTTCCTAGAAGTGGAGCCTCTGGGAAGCAGGGGGTCACTGAGGAGGGGTCTGGATAGACAGAGGACAGGTAGGGAGACAGTTTGAGAGGGACAGCATCGGAGACAGTTGGAGCATTCAGGCTGGTTACTGGGTTACGACAGCTAGAGGAGAGCCATGGGTGGGCAGATGGAGAAAAGTAAGGCAAAGCCAGGGCTGCCCTCCCTGGTGGGCAAGAGATGTCAGAGACTTGCTTGTCAGTTCAGTTTGTGAACAGGTTCGGCACCTTTCATGGGGCCACATGGGCCCAGGAGCTGGAGACAGACACGTGTGGGGTGGATCAGGCAGACACAGTCCTGCCCTCCTAGGAGCTGACAACATAGAGGAGAGGCTGATGTGAGAGACGGAGAATAAGCCAAAAATCAATACATGAGTTGATGGCAGAGAAGTCTGCCCAGGAGGGAATAGAAAGTAATGAAAGATACTCTTACAAAAGGGACCCAGGGTCAGTCTCTCTGAGGAGATATTGGAGCAGGGACCTAAGGGAGACAAGTGCAGGCAGGCAAGTCCAGGCAGAGGGAACCATATGTACAAAGGTCCTAAGGTAGGAGCAGCTTGTAAAACCTAAGGAAAGTGGGGCAGGGAAAGCAGAAGTAGTGGCAGCAGGGGCTGGAGGCAAGAGAGTGCAGTGGGGGTTACAGCAAAGGGGCTTCCTTTGTCCCTGCACTATGGTGACTGCTGGGAATTTGGTTCTGTAATAATATGCCCTACAGACCCCTTGGAGGGAAATGGGACCTTAGAGCATGTAAAGGCCCTGCCCTACCCCTGTGTGGCTTGTTGATGGAAGACTCAGATGAGCCCCCAAAGTTCCCCCACTGTACTTGCTCTGTAGCAGAGGCACGGGGAGGTGGGGGGGGTGAGGAGCTCTGCAAAGGAAGGAGCAGGCATGCAGATGCAGGCCTGACACAGGAAGGAAGAGGAGAAGGGGAGAGGGAGGCAGAAGCTACAGGTGAGAACCCCCCACCCCACCAGGGGCTTGGGATGACGCACACACAATGGGCCCACGCAGAGATAGGCTCAGTCAGCTCCTTGATGCACTTCGTCAGCCAGGACACCAGGCACAAACACTGATGTGCAGACCCCACCAGCAAAGTCCCCAGGAGAGGGACTACTGAGGAGAGGCATGAGGGGTGCTAGGGACCAGAGTGAGCCATAACAAGGCATTGGGCACACAGCATACAGAGAGAAGGAAGGACACACAGTCACCCAGACAGAGGACACGCACACCCCCAACCTACCACTCACACTACCGATCTGCCCAGTGGCCCATACAGATGGGTTCCCATAGGTAAACACAGCCAGCCAAGCCTATACCCCAACACATGAACTATCAGGCACACACCCACTAACACAGAACCACTGACACAACACATGAGCCCAATCTGTGACTGACCCACAGAGACAGGCACAGACCAGACACCCCAACATCTAGAATGACAGACTCTAATCCTGACTCCTGCAGAGGCCTCACACTCCCTCCCTCTGAGAGACCAAGCTCATGGGGAAGGAAGCAGGAGGAGGAGGAAGATTAAGAAGAGGAGGAGGAGGAAGAGGAGGAGGAAGAGGAGGAGGAGAAGGAAAAGGAGGAGGAGGAGGAGGGACGATGAAGATGAGGAGTGAGGGCAGGGCAGGGGATGAACAGGTCCAGACATGAAGACCACCTGGAGTTGGGGAAACATGGGGCTTGGAGGGATTGTTATGGGGTGGGAGAAACAGACCAGGATGGGTGTGGGGGTCTGGAACTTGGCTCCAAGATACTGACTCAAAAGCCAGATGCACTAGAGGAGCAGAGTTTGCAAAAGGGGACAGAGGACAGGAGAGATGGTCTGCCCCTCGGAGATGGGGAAGGGAGGAAGGAGAGAGGCAGCAACAGAGAAAGACTGGGCCAGGCTCCCCTGAAAACATCTAGGGAGAGCCCCCAGTAGTGGGAGAGAGAGAGGGAGGCAGAGATGGGGGAAGCAGAGAGGGAGGGAGATAGACAGCTATATCATATTCCATATTCTCTCTCTCTCTCTCTCTCTCTCCCCTTCCCCCTTTTTTCTCTCTTCAGCAGTGACACACAAAATAGAGGCAGAATTCAATAAAATTTGGAGAGGGTGCAGAGAAACAGAAGGGAGTCGATACTCAGAGAGCCACGCAGGATGCATTCAGAAACGTGAGTTGAATGAATAAGGACAAAGATGGGCTCCCAAAAGAGAAGCCACAGCTGAAAGGGTGCCAAGGCAAGCCAGAGCACAGGGGAGCATGCTTGAAATCCCAGCACTCAGAAGGCAGAGGCAAGATCCACTGCAAGTTCCAAGCCAGCCTGGTCTACATAGCAAAGTCCAGGCCAGCCAGAGCTGTATAGTGAGGCCTTGTCTCAAAAACCAAACAATAAAAGAAGTGCCAAGCTAGAATGCCACACAATGACACAGTGAGCGGAGGCACCCTAGGGGCTGTGAGATGGCTCAACCGGTTAAAGCTTGATACACAAGTGACAACCTGAGTTCAATCCCCAGAACCCACAAAAAGATAGGAGAGAAACAAGCTAACTGCCAAAAATGGTCTTCTGGCCTCCATGTGTGCCATGGGACATGGGCCTGCGCACACACACACACCCCACACACACACGTGCACACACTAAGTGAATGAATGAATGAATATTTTTAAAAACATCTTAGGCGCGGTGTGGTGGCGCACACCTTTAATCCCAGCACTTGGGAAGCAGAGGCAGGTGGATCTTTGTGAGTTCGAGGCCAGCCTGGTCTACATAGTGAGTTCCAGGACAGCTGGAGCTACAAGGAGACCCTGTCTCAAAAAGACAAAAAAAAAAAAAAAAAATCTTAGTAAGTCTGAGGTTTAAAATGAGTGTCAACAATGAGGAAATCATGACATGAAATTTAGAGGATTTTTTCCTTTCAAGACATGTATTTTATGGCATACAAGTTATGCCCTAATTCTTTATTATTTTTATTTATATGAATGAGTACATTGCCTGCATGTGTATAAGTGCACCTGTCTCACGTAATGCCTGAGGAGGTCAGAAGAGGGCATTGGATTCCCTGGAACTGGAGTTACAGATGGTTGTTCGCCACCATGTGGGTGCTGGGAATTGAACCTGGGTCCTCTGCAAGAGCAGCCAGTGCTCTTAACCACTGAGTCATCTCTCCAGCCCCTGCCCTAATTTTTTTAATGAAAGAAGAGAGGGAAGGTGAGGTGCATACATGGGGCAAGACGACAGGAGACAGTTCACATGTAAAGGGTGCCCAGGTAGCCCAGGTCAGCAAGGTCAGGACAAAAGAAACACAGAGAATGGGGCCAAGATGGGAACTAACTGTCACCTGGAAGGGGAGAGTCCCCAGGACACTTGAGTAGGCAGGTACTTTAAGAGAAGGTGTCCACCAGTAAGGTGGCCTCTTGGGATAGGGTTGAGGCAGGAACACAGGGTTGAGTGTGGAAGGAAGGGGTGGGTGAGATGCTGAACTTGGGCTGGGCCCTGAGGGTGTAGAGGCCAGACAGTGGGTAAGGGCCCATGATGCCTGGACCCTCCACTGTGGGGGAATGGAGATGAGGCAGGGTGGATGGCCATAGAAGGAAGACAGATGTAGAACCCCAGGAAAGGAGCCTAGAAATAACTCTAGGAGGTCAGTGAGATGGCTCAGTAGGTAAAGACACCTGCTGCTAAGCCTGAAGACTTTGGTTTGATCCCTGGCACCCACATGCTAGAAGGAGAGAACCAACTCCTGAATGTTGCCCTCTGACCTCCACATGCACACTGTGGCATACTACCCCCACCAATACATTAAACAAACAAACAAACAAATAAAATTTAAAAATAGCTGGGCGTGGTGGTGCACGCCTGTAGTCCCAGCACTCCAGAGGCAGAGCCAGGCGGATCTCTGTGAGTTCAAGGCCAGCCTGGTCAACATAGTGAGTTCCAGGACAGCTGGGGCTACAGGGAGACCCTGTCTCAAAAAGACCATAAGAAAAAAAGGTGTTGACAGGATGGTTCAATAGTAAAGGCACTTGCCACCAAGCCTGACAAGCTGAACTCAATCCCAGAACCCAGATGGTAAAAGGAGAGAACCAACTCCCGCATGTATACTGTGGCATGTGCACAGACACATAATAAATAAATAAATTAATTAATTAATTAAATACAAACAAATTTTAATTTAAAAAGCCCTCTTGGACAGACAAGTGATGGGTAGACAGCAGGATGAACAGGCAGGTCATAGGTACATATCCGCAGAAGTAAGCAAACACTGGACAGAGCCTGGGAGAGGGTCCTGTAAAAGACCTGGGAGAGGCTTTGTGGGGAGCCTGGGCACTGAGAGAGGGCACAGGAGAAAGCAGAGTCTGGATGACAGCAGCTGTCTCACATGTGCCCTCATGGGAGCCGTTCAAGCAAGTGTTGACCAAAAGAAAATGTAAAGGAAATTAGCCAGAGTAGGACAAAGGATTAGGGAAAGGAGCAGAGATGACACGTTGCCAGACCGCTTGTCACACACACCTCTCTGAATGCCACACAGGCAGGGCCAGGGAAAATTCCAGAAACGCCTTGGAAACAGATGAGAGCAGAGTAGGAAAGACTGAGTCTCAGGCTCACAACACATGTGCACTTGGGCACATAGAGGACAGAGGGTGTTGACTGCGTGGATGGGCAAGTGCAGGCCACTGGGATGAGCATGAAAGTTGCAGTCCAGAGTGGGGCTGGCAGAGCTGCAGGGTCCCTGTCTGTCACTGTCACACACACACACACACACACACACACACACACACAACCAGCAGCAGCGGTTCTGTAATGAGCATTATTCAAAGAGCCATGGGAATTAGCGAGAACAACCCCTCAACCAGTGGCAGTGACCCCAAAACTGAGGGAGAGGAGGCAGCTGCTCTCAGTCGGCCAGGAGCGCGGGAACTGGACCCCAAGGGCCACATGTGCACGCCTGAGGAGACTCAGACAAGGCCTGGGGGGGGGGGGCTGATGGAAAGAGAGCTAGAAAGGCGTGTAGGATGCTGGTGGACATGGACAAGAGACTGTGCAATTACGTCTCAATGAAAACTAATCACTGTCTGAGCAGGCGACATGCAGAGCTGGGGCAGAGACAGAGGAGAGGCACAGAGACTGACACAAAGAACAGACACAGGGAAGAACAGGACAAGGAACTACCCTTACCACCATGCCTCGTGAGGGCAGTTAGGGACAAATGCAGGTGCCAGAGATGAGTGCTGGTGACACGGGGCTGTCTCTGTGCCAGTGTGGGGGGTCTTGGCTCAGCCGCTGCTGGATCCAGGTACAGGAAGGACCCCAGGCCATGACACCAAGCCTGCACACATGTGTGCTGCACACCACACAAGCCACAGTTAACACAATCCTATCACATGTAGTGTGCACCATATACACTCATACCATATACCACACACACCTCATGCTCCACATATCACGATCCCCCTCCACAGTATGAAATACAACCTCACCACACATGTACCACATGCCACACACAACTCAGGCTGTGCTATACACACCTGGTCTGTGGGTGTTCAGGTGGTGCAAGGTGAAAAAGGGAGATCCAGACCCAAGGAAGCACACACACACACACACACACACACACACACACATCCAGAAAAGGATAGAACAAGGGGGAAAAGAGGTTGTGATGATTTACCACAGTCCCACCCCAGGGCTTTTGCATGAACTGTTCAGTTATATGGAGTCTGTCACCAGCAGCCCTCCACCCCATCCCCACAGCACCCATCCACCAGGCCTTCCCTTCCCTGGGAGCCCAATTGTCTGGACAAGCTAGAGCCTGTCTCCACTTTCCTAAGGCCTGGGGACTTTCTGCACCTGTCCAGTCTAGTCAGAGAGAAGGTTCCTTTTGTGCTCCAAGTCACAGTCAGGCCTACAGCAGGGACTCCATGCGAACTTGTCAAGGGAAGCAGTGAGGGAAGGCATGGAGGAACACCTGCTCGGCTATGAAAAAGCAAAGCAAAGGCTTTGATGATTCACAGTGCAGAAGCAGAGGGAAAGGGAAGAGGGGCATGAAGGGAGGCCAGCACATCTGGAATAATCAAGATGGAGGAGGGGCATCTCACAAAGGGCAGGAAATAGCAGAGAAGCCTCCAGTGTGGATGTGCACAAGCCTGCACACACACACAGACACACGCATGCATGCAGTATGTGAATACCGACCTCAGAGCTGGGGCAGCTCCCTGGAGGCAAGGAGAGGGAGGGTGGAGGAGAGCCTCTGTCTGCCTGTCTCTCATGCACACACAGCTGGATAATGTTAGTACTGACAGGGAAAGGAAACAGCCCCTAGCCAATGGCAGTGACCCCCAAAATGAGGGGAGAGGGACAGCAGGCAGTAAGAGGCAAGAGAGTGGAGAGTACAGTGCATTGTGGAAACTCAGAGTGGGGGACAGAATGGAAGCAGGCTCACCCCTTGCAGAAGACACCAAGGCCATGTGTTTGTTAGAGAATGAATGAATGAATGAATGATGAATGAAGAATAAATGAGTGAATGAGAAAGGAACAGATCCACTGGGGTGGAAGGTAGGAACAAAGGATGCAGAGCCAAGGGGATGGCATGCACAGACGCATACACACCCCGATCGCTCCACCCTGAACAAGGACAAGAAGAAAGAGTCTGCATTTAATAAGACCCACAGTAGAATGCAGAAGGTGGAGGCTACTCAAAGATAGACAGATGGACACAGGCCTGGACTCATGAGACACTTCCCAGGGTTCTGGAGAGAAAGAGGGCTGGGGCCAGAGAACCAGATGTACCCAGACACTGATTTACAGGAGTTCTGCTGACCCAAATCCAGCCACCCGGTCTCCACAGTGCCTTTCCCAGTCCATCCTGTCCAGCTCTGTCTGTCCAGCTCTTTCTGCAAATTGTAGTTTGGGAATCCACAAAAAAAAAAAAAAGGAAAAGAAAACAGAGGGAAAATGGATACAGGGTGTGTGTGTGTGTGTGTGTGCACATACGTGGGGAGGGGCAGGATTCCTTGAGGAATGAAGGAAAGGAGCAGAGGACAGAAAAGTTATCTATGATTGACAGCAGCAGGCAGGGAGTACACACACCCCATACATACCACACAACCTCATACCCCAGTTATCCCGCACAACACCCCACCAAACACATCCTACACAGCACCCTCCCACTCCACATACCCCCACCTCAAGCCCACATACCAAACATACACACACAGCACAGGCAACTTTATACATACCCCATACTCTAACCATACCATACACCTACCACCCCCTACACCCACCCCAGACACCGAACACCACACACTTCCCACCCCCCATCCCACACCCACCTCACACACCAAACATATAACCACACCCTTCCCCATAACCCAAACACAATCCATATCCTAATCACACTAGACCCACATATCTCCCACACAGTTCACACCCATGTACACCCCACACACACCCATAACACATCGGTAGGAAGGCTGATTAAATCCCCAAGGAAAGTAGGAGCTCTGCAGATGGCCAAGGGGCAGAGAGAGCTGCTTGGCACACACAGGCGCATACAGGCAGGGGCCATGGCAGTGCTGAGCCCAGGGCAAAACTTTGTTCCGTTTTTCTATAAACACAACAGCTCAGAAGTAAGCCGGTACACGAGAGCCCAGGGACAGAGATAGAGAGACTCAAGAGACTAGGAAGCATACACAGTCAAGCAGTGTACATGCCCTGGGGACGTGTTGTCCTCTAGGAAGGAAGGCCAGATGGGTCTGAGTTTTTTGTTTTATTTTGTTTTACTTATTTGTGCTTTTCTGAATCTTCCTACTCTGCTAGAAGGAACACATCTGATTCTTGCCACAGGAAAACATGCCCTCTAGAAGAAAAAAATATAGGCAGACTAGAAGCAAACCCATGGAAAGTTGAGGGCCCCAGGGCCTCACACCCTGCCGCAAGTCCATGAAGCCAGAGCAGAGGTTCCCCCAACTGGAGGCCCAGGCCAAGCCGAGGCGCACTGCTCTGCAATTGGTGCACCTGTCCCTGTCTCTTTCACACACAGAGTCCCATGAAAGCAAACTAAACAGTGGCTCAGAGTGAAAGACTAGAAACCAAAGGGGCTGGAGGTGTGTGAGGAGGTGGATATTGGCCTCCACCTCCTTTCCCTGCACAGACACTGCCCCATGAGCCCAATCTGGGGGTATCTTGCCAGCCTCCCCGGCACCAGGTTCAGTGGATGAAGGAGTTCTTTGAGCCACCATGACAACCCCTTGTGGATTCCAGGGGCCAGAGAATGCTTTCCAGTGGTCTGTGGCCCTCTGAGGTGTTTTGAAGGCTGAACAGTTTATCAGCTTGCAGAGGAAGGAGAAAGGGCATTTCCAGGTTAGAATCATCAAGGTCCCAGGCCTGGAGTATGAGGTTGGAGATGAACAGAGGACAGAGGAGAGTCACAGTGGAAAGGGAGAGCTGGAGAAGGGGCATCGTGTGGAGGCACGCATGAACTCACACCGCCTGTACCTGTGTTCAGGCAGCACACACAGCTTACCTTACTCCCTCAAGTATCCAGGTACACTTACCTAGGTCACACCTACTCTCAGACCACATGATGCATGCCCATGCTCAAACATACACATGAACAAGCACAGACATCATGAGCATAAGCCCCCATCCCTCATGGACACAGAGGCCTGCTTCTCCAAGATGCAAAGGACCCAGGACCCAGACCCCAAGCCCCGGTTCACACCCACCTCATTCCCCAACATGCACACATCACAGGTCCCAGGCTTCCACTGTGGTATGTGGTTGTGAAAGGGACATGATCTGGGAAGTGTCCGGATTCTGACATGTGAGAGAGTGCTGAGAAGTTAGTGTCCTTCACCTTGGGCATTCCCTGTCTAACCCTGAAGCCAATGGAAAATCACCCTTGACATTGAGCTCAGGGCAGCCCTAGCCAAGCCCAGGCCTCTCTGCCACTGGCTGGTTTCTGCCGACCCAGGAGTTACAAGAGGTGGCGCTAGGGGTGGCAAGAGGTGAGGTTCAGTATGTTACCGGGGGTTTGAATGGGGCAGAGAAGTTTGCAGACACAGGTGTACATTCTGGGGCAAGTAAAACTTCCTCAGGTCGGACAGGCCAAGACTTTGGGTCCTTGGGGTTGGGCAGAAGCATCCATGGCCTCTCCCTGCTCAGGCCTTTCATGGGTTCACCCCCACCCTGCTCAGCCTGCCCCCACCCCAGACACACACACACACACACACACACACACACACAGCGCCTTTGAGAGGATCTGAGAACACATCCACAACACTCTAGGCAGGCTTGGTAGCCCTGCCCCATCCTGCCATCTGCTCCCATCTCCCAATCATCTACATTCTGAGCTTTAGAAGACCTGGCCTTAGCCTGGTGCTTCTCCCAGACATGCTGATGTGCACACACAGTTCATTCCACCATGGCTGTCCTGTTTGATCACATCACCCCCGGGTCTAGAAACCCCTAGCTACTAATGCTGCAGGGGCCAAGGCTCCTGACTGCTGCCTTTCCTGCAATGTCGTCTCTTGCTCTCCCACTCACAAATGTTCAATAAACTGCTGGCCAAATGAGGTCTGTTTGTGTTTAATCAGACAATATGCAAAGTATGTACAACCAATTCTGGGAAGTTCCTTCCCCACCAAATCCTGGGCCATGGAATGTGGGAAACCCCTAGGCCCTGCCCAGAGCTGGGGGCCCCCAGGCCTCTGCATAGTCATCTGAAATCTACAAAACACTGTTTAAAAAAAATAGGACAGTTGAGGCCACCTTATATAAAGGGCCTTGGGCTGTTAGAGGGAGGCTGGGGAGCACTTGGGGTGGCAAGCCCAGACTTGCCAGGTGGTTGGGAGACTTCGGCAAGAGATGCCTATGGAAAGAAATGCGGAAGTATCTGGGCAGGCCCCACCTGGCCTCCTCCTTCTGGGGCCTGACTACCTTGAGAGGCCCCAGAACTGGGAACATTATTGCTATGATGGGGCAGTGGGTGAAATGGTCATGTATGAGAACAGAGGGGTGTTTTTACACATTAAATATACACACAAGGGGGACACACACATGTACACATACAAATACATACACACAGGGACTCTCAGTGGGAAGTCACAAATCGTCAGCTGCCCACCTTATAGATGGGGACACTGCGGGAGAATGAAGCCACCACATACCCTAAGACGGGGTAGAAGAACCAGGGATGAAGCAGTCACCTGCTGTCCTGGGGCTGGGCTGCCCTCTGGACATTCCCTTAGGTCTATCCAGCAGCTGAGCAATGGCGGATGTCATAGCCACAGGAGTAGAGGCTGCAGCTCAGAGAAAAAGCAGGGCCATCCAAGGTCACACAGTCAGTGTTGGTGTATAGCAATAGGGATCCTTGCCCTCTTTTACCCTGGCCAAGGAATTCCCCTCCCTACTCAAGAGCTAGGGGGTGTAAAGGTGAGGAGAACAGGGCCCAGGTGTTGAAATGATCAGGACAGATGAGCAGGACCAGGGCCTCTGACTTCTAAGCACTTCCACTTCTGTTTGATTGCTTTGGCAGCCTGAGAGCTCTCTCCATTTCACACTGGCTCTGAAGGTCAAACCCACCCAGGTTTGGACTGAAGCCTGCCCCATACATCACTCTCTACCCCTCATTCCTGGCTCAGTGTCACACCCATCTCCATTCTCTTCCCCTGTGACAGAACATGAGAATGTCAGAGGCAGAACTCTGCCACCCTTAACCCATCCTCAGGCCCCAGTCCTGACATGGTGCCTCTGAGGATGATTCTGGTTAGTTCCTGAGGAAGATAGAGGGAGCACCAGGTGCCAAGCCCACCTCAAGCCTGAATTGCTTCATAGCCTTGGGCAAGTCACAGTCCCTTTCTGGACTCAGTTTCTGCAACAGTGAAAAGAGAGAAATGAGTCGGTCCCACGTGGAGGACAGGGCTGAGGGGGTGCTCACAGTGACCCCCATCTGAAGTCACATTGGGCCTCGGGCTGCCTAGTCTGAGAGCCACGGAAGAGCCTCTAACATGGACAGCCAGGAACAGAGGTGCAGGCTGGGCCTCATTCCTCTTTGGAAAGGCTCTTTGACCAGCTCAAGGCAGACCCAGGGTGTAGAAAGTAGAGAAGAGCCAGGTGAGTGAAGTGGGTTGAGGCTGGAAAACCGCCCCCAGCCTTGCCCTTCACCCAGTACCTCCTGCAGAGAGGGGCAGGCTCCAGAAAGAATGCACAGAGCAGGCATGTGGCCAGGTCAGGTCAGGCGCCAGGACAGTCACTCACTATAACAGTCACTCTGCCAGGCTCGTCCTGTCCTTCCTTGCTGCCCTGGTTCTGGAAGCCTTCCCATGCTCCAATGATAGAGGGGGCATCTTGAGGCAACTCAGCCCCAGAGGGAGGGTGAAGGGAGGCAGGTACATCAGAGACGATACCCAGAAGCCTAGGGCAATGGTCCCATGCCCAGAGCTCCTATAGATTCTCCCCAGGCTGGTACTGCGGCTCAGTGGACGTGAAGTAGTCCTCTAGAAAGGCCTGCAGGTACTCGAAGGTGGGCCGTTCCTCAGGTTCCTTCCGCCAGCACTGGCACATGAGGTCATGCAGCGACTCAGGGCACTCGGGTGGGCAAGGCATCCGGTAGCCCCGCTCCACTTGGTCCAGCACCTCTCGGTTCACCATCCCTGCAGGCAGAGGGCTATGAGGAGCTGGCTCCAGAGAAGCAATGGGATGGGAGACTGACAGGGACAAGAACACTTCCTGCCTGGGATGGATAAGACCATATCTAAGAGACTAAGCACCCTGACCAGACAGCCTAAGATCAGAGCTCAGCCTCTTGGGTATCTAGCCAGGAAAGGAGCCCAGCAGGTAGGATTTGCCCTCAGGACCAAGGTCAGGGACAGATGTACAGCCTCCTCACCAGGGTAAGGCACCCGTCCCTTGGTGGTGAGTTCCGTCAGCAGGATCCCAAAAGACCACACATCCGACTTGATGGTGAACCTGCCGTACAGAGCAGCTTCAGGGGCCGTCCACTTGATGGGGAATTTGGCACCTACAGTTGAGAAGGGACAGGTATCACTACCATTCTGCCACAGGGACACTGTTCTTGTTTCCACCTAGTACACTGGAAAACAAGGCTCAGGGCAGAGGTGTGACCTGCCTGACACCATCAGATGCACCTCCCAGATGCTGCCCACCTTGCCGGGCTGTGTATTCGTTGTCCTCGATGAGCCGAGCCAGCCCAAAGTCGGCCACTTTACACACCAGGTTCTCCCCAACCAGGATGTTGGCAGCACGGAGATCCCGGTGCACATAGTTCATCCGCTCCACATATGCCATGCCTGAGGCGATCTGTACAGATGGAGAACCTGGCTCAGGGGCCAACCCATACCTGTCCCAGGGCTGTCAGCATGTGTCCCTGGCTGGTTATCCCCAGGGATGGTGAGCCAGCTACTCACTCTGCCCACCCCACACTTCTTCAAGGAAGTAGCTATTCAGCATACAATAAACACTACTGGTGTGAAAAAGTGGACCAGAACTTGGTGGAAGACAGGGGTACAGGCAAAGAGCAATGGAGAGGTCATAATAAGATGTAGCCAGGGAAGCAGGTGACCACGAAAGAGGTCCTGGCTGACCCACAGGTACAGGTGCCTGCCAGGCCTGTTGTCCCACATTCCCTTTCTGAGCTTCAGTTTCCCCATCTGTCAAATGGACATAATAACAATAATATATATTAATAATCTACCTCTTCTGATTGTAATCGGGATTCAACTTTAAAAGGAGTTGATGGGCACTGCCTATAGTAAGCAGTAATACGTATTTGTTGAAGCATTCAATGACCTTCACAGAGAGAGAGAGACATGAGGTCTTGCAGCAAGTCAGTGTTCCTCATGCCCAGATAAGCCATGCTGGCCAGAACCATCACTCTAAGCACCTGCAAGGGCTCCAGTGAGTTGATGCTTATGGCAAGGTGAGAGTTTGGTGTGATGAAGGCAGGCTTCCCGAAGGGGGTACTCTGAGATCGGAACTGGCTCAACCCAAGAGCCAAAGGGGTGGGGAGGAAGAGGCTCACCTGAGCAGCCATGTCCACTAGCTGAGGCAGCCGTAGGTACTTGCCCGTTTCCCCCTTGAGAAAGTCCAGCAGACTTCCTGGAGAGAGAAATGAAGATCCAGTTCCAGCCCTGCCTGGGCCTCCCTGTGCAGGAAGTCATAGCTCCCAGATCATGGCACTACCCAACCAGTGAGGCAAAAAGCTTCAATCAACTCCATGCTTGTCACTCAAACAGGGGACAGCCCACCATCCACTCCAGGGAACCAGATCAACAGTGGTTCATGCATACCAAGAAATCCTATTGGGCCATGAGGAAGCAGTAAGCCACTGACCCCTGCAGTGAGCATCAGCATTATTCAAATGCAAAGACCACACAAAGTCAAGGATAAATAAGTCAAGGACAAATGGGTCTATAATGACAAAACAAGTCAGTGGCTGCTGGGACTGAAGCTGGAGGGTCTTGTTTCTTAGGGCAACAGGGAACTTTGGGGGTAATGTGGCTACTATACATTTTCATTTTGTTTAGAGACAGGGTCTCATACAGCCCAACTTACTATGCTGCAACTGAGGCTGACCTTGAACTCCTGATCTTCCTGCCCCAGTGCTAGGATTATAGGTGTGTGCCACCATGTCTAGCTTATACAGTACTGGGGATCAAACCCAGGGCTAAACCTAGGGCTTAATGCCCGCTACGTCAGCACACTACCAACTAAGCAACATCCCCAGCCCCACATTTTGTTTACTGAGACAGTCTCACTATGTAACCCAGACTGGCCTCAAACATAATACTCCTGTTTTAGTCTCCTGGGTGCTGGGATGACAGGCACAGGCCACCAAACCCAGCAACACTACAGATCTGGACTGTGCTAAGGGACAAAAGGAAAATCCGCTTTTAAAAAGATTTAGTGTTATTTTCATTCATGTGTGTGTGTACATACTTCAGTATGAGGACGCCTGCAGGGTCCCCTGGAGTTAGAGTTGCAGGCAGTTATGAATCACCCAACACAGGTACTAGGAACCAAACTCAGGTCCTCTGTAGGAACACTCTGTCTCTGACTGCTGAGCCATTCCTCCAGCCCTGAGAATCCATTTTTTTAAAAAAATATTTTATTACTTTTATTTTATGTGTATGAATGTATTGCCTGCATATATGTAAGTGCATTCGTGTCATGCAGTGCCTGTGGAGGTCAGAACAGGGCACTGAATTCCCTGGAACTGGAGTTATGGACAGTGTTAGCTGCTATGTGGGTGTTGAGAACTGAATCTGGGTCCTCTACAAGAGCAGCTAGTGCTCTTAACTGCTGAGCCATTTCTCCAGTCCCAAGACTCCATCTTTAAAATTCCATTGAACTAGACACCAAAGATGGGTGAATTTTATCAAATGTTTTAATAAATGGGATTTTGGTTCCCAGCAACCATACCAGGCAGGTCACATCTTCCTCTAACTCCAGCTCTTGAAGGATCCTGGTTTCCTTGGGTATGTGTGCACGCAAACACACACAGACACAGACATAGACACACACACACACACACGCACACACATACACATACACACACATACACACACACACACAAATAAATCATAAAAAATAAGGGATAAAATAAAACAAATGGAATTTTAAATACAATTAGTTTGAAAATTAAATCAAGGCCAAGCTGGGGACTTAGAGGGCTCGGGGAGCTCTTTCTTGCCAAGAATAGCAAACAGCTTTAGAAAACAGAACAGCAATCCACTGTAGGAAGCCATTG
This sequence comes from Nannospalax galili, assembly GCF_000622305.1. Lineage (NCBI taxonomy): Eukaryota > Metazoa > Chordata > Mammalia > Rodentia > Spalacidae > Nannospalax > Nannospalax galili. The sequence continues at coordinate 547,791 of NW_008357924.1, forward strand.
GAAACCAAAGGAAAAGAGCTGGGCAGTCCCTGATACAACTGCACACCCACCCTGGGTTAGCTTCTGGGCCATTTCATCTACAAGGTTCTGGATAAGGAGTGAGGTTGCCCTGCTCTGCCATGCTCAGACACCTGAGCACTTGGCATGGGCCCAGGCCTTACCCTTGCTCATGTACTCTGTGACAATGTAGATGGGCTCCTCTGACACTACAGCATACAGCTGAACCAGCTTCTCATGCCTCAGTTTCTTCATGACCTGGGCCTCCTGCAGGAAGGCCTCTGGAGACATGGTGCCTGGCTTCAGGGTTTTGATGGCAACCCTCGTGGTCCCGTTCCAGGTCCCTGAGGGGGAAAAGACAAGGCCGCCTCAGTCCAGGCTACCTTCCTGTTGCACTGGGGCCTGGACAGCCTGCATGAGTGCTTCCCGGCCCACAGACTGGGCCCAGCCAAGATTGGGGAACCTTCTTGAGACTCTATTCCCATCTGTAGAATGGGCTCAAAGGACAGGAGACTCCTCACAGGGCTGTTCACAACACAAAGTGAGTCTTTGCCAATGTTCACAACAGTAGCTGCTGCCGGGGCTCTGATTAGTAGGAATGTTCCCAGAAAGCAAGACAGAGGCCTGACAGGTAGGTGACCATAGTCCGGTCTCAACTACTCAACTACTCTAACTTGGGGTGATCAGATTTCTGCAAGGACAGTGTCTCAGACATCAGCAATAAGAACTACCCCTAGTGGGGACAGAGGAGAAGGAGGGCTGGGGCTGGGGCCATTGAGAATATCAAAACAAGAAGTCAGCTCAGAGGCTGCACTGTACCAAACAGGAAACTGAGAGGCCAGTCTGGTTAAAAGTCCTCTTTCTATAAGGTCTGGGTCTGAGGGTAGAGCTCGGGTCATATAGGGATCTGTTTCCTGGGTCTACCTGGAGGTGGGAGGCTCTCTCAGACCACCATATACCTGCCAGGAATGAGTGTAGTCAAGAAAAGCCGAGGCTGTGGACCCACCCAGGTTTTACCCAAACCCTCCCTTCAGTCTGGGCCTAGGAGTTGGCTTCTCCCTCTTTGCCTCCTCCACTCACAGCCCAGAACTCCCCTTCCCTGACTTGGCTCAGCCTCCAGGCCTTTGTCCCGGCAATGTTCCCTTTCCTAGCCCCTCTGTGCCCTCTGAAGGGAGGAGAGTGAATGGTAGTCACTACTGCCCCAACAAACCCCTGAACCTTGCCTCTTGCTACCCCTAGGCCCACCTCTTCTACTCCTAGGTCAGCAGAAACCATCCACTGGGCTTAGGTAGGGCTGCCCTGAGCTCATTATTAAGGGCGATTTCCCAGTGGCTCCAGGGTTAAACAGGAAATGACCAGGGTGAAGGGCATTCTTAACTTCCCAGCCCTCCCTCCACATAACACTCTCTCCTTCCACGCTGAGCTGATGTGCAGATGATCTTCAAAGCTTATCATCAGCCCCCGTTTTACAACCAGAAAGGTGAGGCTCAGAGTGAGACCACTTTGCCAGACACTCAAGGTCCCGAGGGCTGTGGTGCCCAGGCCCCATCAGCTCTTGGCACATAGGTACCCTGGTCTTTAAAAGCATAGGCCACAAGGAATCAGTTGTGCCCACCTCAGTGCTGACCCCAATTGGGGTCACCCTTTGCTGGGGAAGCCCTGATAAGAATGGGTCATAGGAGTGAATATGAGCAAAGTATGTTGCGGGTGGGTTTGAACGTGTCACAGGAAACCTATTACTTTGTACAATTAACATATAAAATAGGGCCCAATTGTTCAACAGGGATAGTTAAAAAGCATGGGGACCCAGGGTCTTTGAGCTGCCTAGCTGGGTGGGGACAGGGGCATGTGTTCCTTACCCATCCACACTTCTCCGAAGCAGCCCTGGCCCAGCTTGACCTCCAACCGCAGGGACTCCCGGGGAATTTCCCAGGCATCCTTGGCCAGGCCCTGGGTCTGAGGCTTGGATGTGGGGCACACGGTGGTGAGACGGTGGCACAGGCCATCGGCATGTTCTGGAGATGGAGGCAAGGTGTATTGCTCAGGCAGTGTCCCATAGCAAACTGGCTTCCCTGTCCTGTGTGCAGACGCCCCACTCCTCATAGTCCCACGTGTATCTGCTCAGTTCACTCATTCATTTGCTCATCTGTCAGATCTGACAGTGCCAGGGAACCAGGTGGGGAATGAGTGCAGAAGCCTACACCAGGGAGGTTTACAGCCCAGGGAGGAGCAAGCCCTCCATTCACCTCTGGGGATCACAGGTAACACAGAGGAAAACTTGGGGGTAAGAGGCTGGGCTATCAGACACACTTTGTATGTCCTTTAGGAGTCCTGAAGGCTTTGTAGCCTGGGTCCGCAGGGTAAGGAGCGTGGCACCTGAGGCAGAACATACAGCCATGTACTCAGGCCCAAGAGAAGAGCAGCTGGGGGGTTGGAGGAGCTGCCAGGAGACAGGAAGCTGGGGGGGGGGCACACAGAGGAAAGGGCAGATAAAGGAAGGAGTCCTTGGCCACCAGGGTTTGGGGGTCCCAAGGCAGCCCTTGGATGACTTCATCTGGGAACAGAGTTTAGCCTGGGGCCCAAAACACAGGCAGAGGGGACAGAATGGCAGTTGATCCCAGAGAAAAGTGGGGTCTCAGAGAGTGGTTGGAGGCCCAGGTTGACGAGGCTGCCCAGGTGAGAAGGAGCCAGGGCTAAGCAACCACAAGGGCACACACCACTGGGCACCCCAGCTCCTGCCCCTCAACCCCTGCTGCTCTCTCCTCTTTCTCAGCTCTGCTGAAATCAGTGCAGCTGCCCCCCTCCTCCACTTCCAGGAACTGGTTCAGACCAGTCCTAGGGCTGTAGAAACAATCAACCCCAGCCTCTGTTCCCTTCCCTCCCTCCCTTCCAGCTCACTCAGGGCAGCCCCCTCCTCATCTGCCAGCTGCAAGGGGGGGAGAGGAGGGGGGGAGGAGGAGGAGGGGGAGGGGGGAGGAGGAAGAGGAGGCTGCCTAGATTTAAGCAGCTGGGCTGGGGGAGAGCAGGAAGAGGGGAGGGAGAAAAGGGGAGAGGGGCAGGGAGGGGACTGTCAAGGGCACCTTGGGGCACCCCACCCCTCTTGGGTGGCAGTTGGAGGACACTCACTGGAATAGTAAGCCACAAGCTGCTGCAGGCTGTTGAACTGGGTGCGAGAGGTGATGTAGAAGCCTCCGCTGTCCAGCTTGCGGATCTTGTAGTGTTTCACATTGAGGCCCTTGGCGTTGTCAAAGTCAGACACAGAGAGGCAGTAGGCACCTGAGATGGGGCACCCCACCCCTCTTGGGTGGCAGTTGGAGGACACTCACTGGAATAGTAAGCCACAAGCTGCTGCAGGCTGTTGAACTGGGTGCGAGAGGTGATGTAGAAGCCTCCGCTGTCCAGCTTGCGGATCTTGTAGTGTTTCACATTGAGGCCCTTGGCGTTGTCAAAGTCAGACACAGAGAGGCAGTAGGCACCTGAGAGCAGGCAGGGCAGGGGAACCATGACCACCTCCTCACTTATCAGCCTGCCAGCGCCTCCTTGTGGGCACTCTGTAGCACAGAGCTACGGGGCCCTTGCTTGAAGAAGTGAGTTCTGAGCCCACCCTCTCTGGGGGGCAGGCACCAAGGCAGCCATGCAGGCACAGCCAGGAAAGGGAAGAAACTCCTGGTTGAAAAGTCCTCCCAAACTCTTTGTTCTGGTAAGACCTCTGAATCCTGAGTGTGCATCCCAACCTCATGACCCTCACAAGTCATTGTCTGTCTCCTCTGGGCCTCAGTTTCTTCCTCTGCACAATAAGGCTATTGGAAAGATTCATGAAAACCATAACTGAGTCAGGTTTAATAGCACACACCTTTGATCCCAAGCACATGGGAGGCAGAGGCATATGGATCTCTGAGATCAGGCCAGCCTGGTCTACATAGTGGGACCCTGTCTAAAAAAATTAAAATAAGTAAAACATCCAAACCAAAACAAACAAACAAAACACATCTGAAGCCAGGCATGTTGGCGCATGCCTTTAACCCTAGCACTTGGAGGCAGAGGTAGGCAGATCTCTGTGAGATCAAGGCTGGTCTGGCCTACATAGTGAGTTCCACGCCAGGCGGGGCTACAGGAAGATCCTATCTCAAAAATTTGAAAAAAAAAAACAAAAAAAAAAACCCCACATCTGAAAGGTGGGTACACAGCAGGCAGTCCATAATGTTTGCTGGGACCTGGGAACAGGCCCAAGTGGCTGGGTGTCCCTGGCCTGGCTGCTGTCCTCTCTGAGCCTACCCATGTCTGCCCCTTTCTGCTTCCTAAAGACCGCTTGAAGAGGCAGGCACAATGGCTGGCTGAGGCTGTGGCAGTCCCAGGCAGGAGGCATGTGCTGGGCACGAGCACGGGACCCTGCCTCCCTAAAGCCTAGAGAAGCTGTGGCCCCAAGTGGGGCACAGGCTCCAAGAACCAGAAGAGGCCTGGAACCTGCCAGGCAGTGGGCAGCTTTGAGTGGAAGACCTGCCTCCCCACTCCCCACTGCTGAGACCCCTGGAACCCCCTGGACAGCTCCCCACCAACTCTTCCCTGTATGCCTCAAGCCATTGTTTCTGCAGACAGCCCAAGTCATGGGTACACAGAAGCCACAGGCCAAAGGCCAAGTGGAACCACATGTGCACACAGAAGCACGCCTGCGCCCAGAGGCCACATGCTCACATATGTCCACACTCCTCAGGCCCCAGGAACCAGGACCCCATCATATTTCACTCCCAAGGAGCACCACTCACCAACCCCAACCCAGACAGCACACGCAGACCCATGATTGCACACAGCACACATGGGGGGTGCATGCTCCACATTTCCATCTCCCGCTGAGCCCCAGGCCCACAGGAAGCAGCCCAGCTCCGTTGCCATGGTGATGGGCCAGGAGAAGGGGATGATCTTCATTCTTCACTAAGGAAGGGGCAGGAAAGAAGCAGGGCCAGATGGTGGGGGAAGGGCAAGGCCAGGAGAAGGGGAAGCAGAAGGGCCCATTATATCAGTGTGCATCCTGGGCACAAGGCTTTGGCTATGTGACACCAAGCTCCTGACAACCTGTGCCCATTCCCTATGTGAGAAACAGGCCAGAGAAGAAAAACCTCACCTTGTGCTGTACCCCTGAGCACCCCAGATCATCCTAAAGCACCTTCCTTTGATCCTGCTGTTTCTAACACCTGGAGGGCTCTTCCCTCCCCACTCCATGTACCCCACTCCTATTCATTCTGCAATACCCAGCTCAAACACCACCCACAAAGCCCAGTTTCCACCAGCCACAGATATGTTCGAACCTTTTGTGGTCTCACTTTCCCTCACAAGGAAGGTCCCTCTCGGGTTCTCTGTGTTGAGCAGTAATCGCTCTGACTCCCGTCTAGTGATCTTGCCGAAGTACCACCTAGGATGAGAGGGGCAAAGTTGTGTTGGTGGGCCAGGCTTCGCAGCCTACAGAGCTGGTCCTGATGGAGTAGGAGTTCAGACCACACACAAAGGCCCAGGAGAGACACTGTACAAGCAGCAGCAGTGGTGCAGACAGCGGTCATACAACATACTTACTCCTCAGCCTGAATGGAGTCAGAAGGGGCCACGTAGTTGCTGGGGATATAGCCGGTCTGTCCTGTGCTGAGTGAGTGCGCCAACCACCAGTCTCCCTCTCTGAGCAGGGGGAAGGGAGCAGAGAATGGCAGTTATCAAGGGTGCCAGGCCTGCAACCTTGACCTTCCATGTGTGTGCCAGGCCCTGCAGCAAGGGAAGCCGGGCCAGCCTGTGTCCACAGCAAGCCAGCAGGAGCTGACCTGGAGCTTCTATTTCTTCCCTGATACACTCCAAAGACTCAAAGGGGTGCCACCCTGGACTTGGGCAGGACTGTGCCGTGCAGCTCAAAAACTAACCCGGAGGCACTGCCAGATGTTCACAGTAACGGTGACTTGCAAATGTCAAGGGCTGTATTGGGGGAAGGGGGCAAGGATGGATGTCGGATTAGACCAAAATCTCCTCAACCCCTTCGATCTGGAAACCCAATCCCGGGAGCTGGAACACCAGATGGAGGCAAGAGCTGGGTCTTCTGGGGCTCAGCAACAGTCCAGGCCCAGCCCTGCAACTGAGCAATACTTGCCTCTCTCCCAAATCATAGCTTACTCCTACAGGTCCTTAGCCAAAAACTACAGGCCTCCTCCTGCAGCCTATCCATGTCCATGGAGAAACTGAGGCCAGAGAGGCCTGGGATATGCCCAAAGTCACACAGCGAGTCATGGGAAATGAGATGGCAGAGCCCCAGTGCCCAGGGGCCTCTACACTAACTATCCCAGGAAGAAGGGAAGGAAGGAGGAAGGAAGTGGGGAAAAGGGCAGGAGGACTCCCAGCAGGGTCTGGGCTCTGGGCCTGGGCAGGAAGGGGAGGGGCAGAAGTACCTTTGCAGCCATCTGAATGTGAACCAGGTCTGGCTGGAGCGGGGGTCCAGAAACAGAGGAGGGAGGAGCAAGCGAGAGCCCAACAGGAGAGAAGAGGTAGAGATGGGGGTGGTGAGAGGCAGTGGCAGAGGGCTGAGGGAGAGAGCGAGAGCCAGGCGGTGCTGGGGACACTGGGGACACCGGAGAAGGGGCAAGGGGGCAGCCAGAGGCCTCACATCCAAAGCAACCAAAGGTAATGGGGAGAAGACTGGAGTGAGGGAAGGTCAGAGGGCAGGGCAGCCTGGGAGGTGGGGGCCTGCCCCTCCCACATCCCCTCTACAGATGGGAAGACTGAGGCTGGAGAAGCAAAAGGTCCCTTGCAAGGTCACACAGCCAGGCCGGGTCCTGGTTCCAGGGAAGACATCTCCCTGCAGATACCATGGGTCTCAGTGGCTCTCCAGCTCATCTCTACCCAAGGCTTGAGTAATGGGCAAATATTAGGTCAGTTGGTATTGCCCTCGACCCTGAGAAGATGCAAGGCAGGCCCACCCTAGTGCAGGGGCAGCAAGGCCCTGGCCTCATATTACACAGCCTCAACTTGAGTCCACAGATACAGGAACATAGCTTCATCCTGCTTCCCAGATGGAGAAGTTGAGGTGAGAAGTAAGTGGGGCTGTGGAAGCTCCAAGGATCTGCAAGAGGGCAGGTGAGCACCCAGACCCTGGACTCAGCTGTAGGCTGCGACTACACCAGAGGGCCGGTCCCTTCTAGAGCATGGACAATAAAAGGGTATGGCTGGTGCCCCGTGTGTAACTTATCTGTGTGACATGCAGGCAGGGCACAGGCTCATCTGGGGCCTGGCAGGAACAAGGTTTACATGCCCAAAGCTCCACCCCTGACCCGTGTTCACCACTGGGGGTGCCCACTTTCTTCTATCTGGTTTGGGCCCCAAGATCACCCTGCAAGGAGAAAGGTAAAACCCCAGCCCTCAGCTAAGGAAACTATAGCAGAGAGACGTGGAAGGGCCAGCCTGGGCACCCCGGCAAGAGAGACCAATCCTTTCTTTATAGAGTTGGGGAAACTGAAGCAGAGAGTGGGAAAGGACTTGTCCAAAGAGACAGAGACCAAGTCCTAGGGCACAACTCTCTAAGATCTTTCAGTCCCCAATGGGTAAAATGAGGCCCAGTGACCATTTGCCCAAAGCCACAAGGCAAGTCAAGGGACTCTGATACCCACAGCCAGCTGCAGCAGCCTCTCTGTGACCCAGAGGCTGAGATCCCTAGAAGCCAGGGGAAGAGAAAAGGGGGCAGAGGAAAAAGCTGGGAGCAGGGCACAGGCTGAACCAGTACAGGACCCAGGTCCAAGTTCAGAGGCCACAGAATGAGGCAGCCAAAATGGGCAAACTTCCAGATGGCAGCCCTTCAGTATCAAAGGGGGGTCAGCTGCATAACCCCTTGGACACTTCCACCGGAGGAACTCCAAGCTCTTCAACAGCAGCCCACGGAGGCCTCGGGGTTCATAGGCCCATTTGGGGGCTGCCTTCACAAAAGGCAGGGACAGATAAGTGGTCCCGTTTCACTGGCCCATGACTCTAGAAGCATTTGAAGGCTAGACTCCCAGGAGGTCAAACACCAGCACGGGGTGGGGGCGGGGGGCATGGAGTATGTACCAACATGCATATGCGTGGACTGCTGGTATCATGTCTGGGGCTGATAGGGACTGAACTACTAAACCTATGTTTCTGGGTGCACCTGCACCTCCCCACTCTCCAAAACACCTTCAGAAACCCAGGCCCCTGAGGGAGATGCTGTGTGACCTTGGGCAAGTAGCATACCTTCTCTGGGTTTTAGTCTTCTCAGCTGTCAAGAAAGCAATATTCTGTCTCTCATAGACTTTGTGTGTATCGAGCATCAAGCTGGGCTCAGAGTGGGCTAAAATAATGACCATGGGGCATCAAACCTTCTCACATTAAGGCCTAGAAAGTTAAACCTGCCTCAGGTGACTGGGTGCTGGCTTAGTCAAGGGTCTGACATTGTCCCACATGAGGGGCCCCAGTTTCTCAAATAGCCCAGCTGCAGAGGTGCCTGAGCAAGCTTTGTTGGGAATAGTGGTGACTCTCCACCAGGCAGAAGTCTGACTCCACCCAGGACAGGAGTAGGGAAGGAAGAATCACACATTCCCTAACAACCTTTCACCCTTCACATGTGACCAGAGAAGGTACTAGACCCAGGGTCCAAGCTGCAGTGTCACATCCTAATGATTCCTGACTAGCTGTGTGACTTCAGGCTGCTAACTTCACCTCTCTGAGCCTCAGTGTTAGTGTGAGCACTGACATGAACTCTCTTGGCTGTCAGGACAATGAGAGACCCAACAGGCTGCCCTTCAGAGTGTGGTCCAGCCTGGGCTGAAGCAGGAGCCCATGCAGAGAAACACAGGGCCTGGGCACAGTCTGTACAGAGGGTAGGGAATAAAGAGACCAGGCAGGTCCCTAGGAGCTCTGATGGGTGGTAGTGACATCCTGTACTCCAGGCACAGAGGCAGAAGGAGTGAGGTACATAGTAGCCCACAGTACCTGTTGGGAGCCCAAGTCTGGCTGGAGCAGGTTTAGTCCAGCGAGTCCAGGCAACAGTTTGGATAGCAAGACATCATGCCTAGCTGGCTTCCTGGCACTCAGAGCCAGAAGACCTAGGAACCAGGGCGACGGGGCATCAAGATTGTGTAGCAAGCTGAGCATAGTGGCGCACGCCTTCAATCCCAACACTTGGGAGGCAAAGGCAGGCACAGCTCTCCGAGTTCTAGGCTAGCCTCATCTACATAGTGAGTTCCAGGCCAACCGTGGCTACATAAAGAGACCTTGTCTCAAAATAACAACAACGAAAAAAAAAACACACAAAAGAGAGATCATGCAGCAGACCTCTAGGCCCGTTACTGGGCAGACAGCAATCCTGTCAGGTTGTCACTCAGCCCAGTTTTACCCAACTCACAAGGTGGAGGGCTCAGCCAGAACTCTGCACTGTAACAGGAGACAAGAAAGATGGGAGTCTGAGCACATCTGATCCGGGTAGACACCTTCTACCTAGCCCACATCCCCTTCCTCCCCAGTGCCACCTCCATCCCTTCCCAACCCAGTCCTGCTAACCTCTTCCAGCACAGGCGAGCACTGGGCCAGACCTGGCCCCACCCTGACTCCCTGGAGCCTTGAGAAGTTGTAGCTTGAAGTGGCTCCTGGCCTGCGGGCCTGGGCAGGAACCCTGGGCTCTCATCTCAGCCCTACCACTGCCCTTGTCCCCACCACCCAGGAGCCTCCCATGGATGAGACTCCATTGTAACGGGCTCCAGCCCCCCAGGCCAGACCCCTGTCCACAAGAAAACAAGAGGGAAGGAAGTGGCTATATCAGGAAGGGGGGAGCTGCTCTCTGACCCCAGGGGAAGAGACACAGTCCAAGTCCCCAAGTCTTTGCAGCTACCACAATTTAGTTGCAGTTGTCACTCACTCAAAGATGCCCAGCACGGCAGGGGTCTTGCCCTCCAAAGACCATGGGCACTGCCCCACTCAGCTCTGCCTCTATCAGCTGTGTGATCTTGGGCAATTCATCTATCTCCCAAGCCTTAGTTTCCTCATCTGTGAAACAGGGTAAATAAGAGCCCTATCTCTCAGGGCCTTAACAGCACAGCCAGTTTCAGCCCTGGGCACAGAGCAGCTCACACAGTGTGCAGCAATATCACCTGTCATACCATGCCTTGTTCCAGTCACCAATGCCACCAACAGCAGGGGACACGGAGACCCAGGAGTAAGGTGAACAGGGCCAGCTCAGGAGCTTCCCATTAGGAAAGAAACATCAGCTGAGGGCTCTGGATGGGAAGGGAACTAGGAAAGGTTAGGAAAGGCCCCTCCTTCAGGACGGCTGTCTGGCAGAGGGAGAGTAACTGCCCAGGTTCCACCCTGGGCTTGCTACTCGGCAGCCATGTGACCTTGGACAAGGGCCTTGACGACTCTGAGCCTCAGTTTCCTCATCTGCAAAATGAAGACAGCTCCTCCCCCATCAAGCTGCCCTGGCAAGGATCACAGAAATCAGCAAGATGAACAGGGAACAGGTGAAGATGTCTGGCACAGCACGTGGCACCTGCTCGTTTTTGCCTCACACAGAGGGCATCATGCGCTTGGGTACTGAGGGCTAAATAGGAGTTCACCGAAGACAAGAGAAAGGGCTTTTCAGGCAGAGAGACCAGCATGCTCAAGGAAAGGGAAGCATGAACAGCAAGATATCCCCACAGCAGGTGGAAAGGTTGCCTCTTTAACGGGACCTTTGAGTCACCTGGAGATGGATTCCCTCCTACCTTCCAGAACCCTTGGCCTCCCACAGCCTGATCAAAGTCCCCAAGCCTTACCTGCCTGAAGGAGTGGGCCCTATAGCCCAGCACTGCCCCCCAACCATCAGCTGGCCCTCCCTGAAGAACGCTCCCACCACCTTCACCTGTAGCGCTCACTGTCCTTCCACGGAGAGATAGCCTGACAGAGAAAGCTGATAGAAAGAGCCCCCCAGAAGGGGCACCCAACAGGGACCCCAGCCTGCCTCTGCCTGCTCCCTGGCCTGGCCTGGAGCACTAGGGAGGCTCCCTCCCCACCATACTGTCTCCAGGAGGGGAGCTAAGGCTTGCTCCACCCTGGTCTCCTGAATACACTGGGCCCTGCATGCATCTGGTACCCAGTGTGGACTCACAAACCTGAATGGGAGATGAGCTAACAGGAAGATGGGGGGAAGAAGGTAGAGGGTCTAATCAAACTGGTGGATGCAGAATAAGCTATGGAAAGAGGACAGGGACAGCGAGGGAGTGGAGACCACAGGCAGGGACAGTGGTAAAAGCACATGCAGAGAGCAGCCCCTAGCCACAGCGAAGCATCCCCTCCATCCTGGCCACAGTACACACCTGACGTCCACCTTCCTCCTAAGGGCCAGCGAGAAAGAAGCAGAAAGAGGAAGAGACTGAGGTGTGGGAGGCAGGGCCCAGGATGAGGGAAGGACCAGTCTTGGGAGGACCACCACCCACCAAGGGCAGAAGCTGCCCCAGAGGCTCTGCACCACCCTCTACTGGAAGCTCCAGGTGTAGAAGGGCCCCTCAAGAGTGGGGTCCCCAAAGTGGTACTCACGTGTTGTTGACAATCTGTAGCCGTTCCCCTTTCTTGAAGGATAGATCTGTTTCTGTCCGTGACTCATAGTCATAGAGGGCTACGAAGGTGGTCACTCCACCTGCAGAGAGGAATGAGAGGTATCAGAACCCCTGGTGGGGTACCACCTTCCTCATCCATCAGCCCAGCCCAGAGAAGTGGAATACTGTCTCTGTAGCATAAACTAGGACTCCACAAATGCTTCTCAACCAAAAGAATGTGCATGTGGCAGGCTGTAAGGCTGGGCATCCATGAGTGTTGTCTGTGTCACATGTGTCCTCAGTGACTTCTGACTGCATGTGTACAGCTCCATGTGTAAGGTGTAAGGCTATGTGTGCACATGTGTATCTATGTGTGCTGGGCTGGGGGTGTCTGTCCCAGGTATGTCTCTAAGAGCACGGTGTCTGTGAGTGTCTCCACTTAGTGTGGGTATATACCCCCATGGGCACATAACTGTATGAATCAGTCAGATGTGCCCACGTGGGTGTGCAGCTGTATGCACAGCTCAGTCTAGGAGTTAGATGCGCTTGTGTATGGATGTGTAAGCAGACATGTGGCTAGGTCTGACTGTGGGATGTGTCCATGTGTGCATAGCTGTGCATGTGGGCTGGGTCTGGCTGTGGGATGTGTCCATGTGTGCATGACTGTGCATGTGGCTGAGTATGACCGTGAGATGCGCCTCCCTGTGTGTGTAACCTAGTGCTCTGAGGCGCAAATTTTTGGTGCCACACCCTACCTCACCAGCAGAGGGCACAGGAGTGCAACGGAAACCACCTCAGGGTAACCCCACTGCAGGCCTATAGACCACCTCCCACCCTCCACCGCCCACTGCCCATAGCCCATCATCCACCATCTAAAGAACAAAGGCCAGATTGGGAGGCAGCAGCAGGGCCTGGTCCCCAGCATCCCTCCCCTCTGCATCCCAGTGTCCCCTACAGACCTCTCCTCCAGGATCTCTTACACTCTGAATGTGGCTGCCCCAAGTGACAAGAGCCCCCACTTTCCAGCTTAGGAGTCCTCCCCACTCATAACCTCCAGGACACCAACAGTCCCCAGAACTGGGGACCCACAGATGCTCTGCTTTAGAGACAAAGAAGGGCCCCGAGAGTGTGACCGCTGCCTAGGGATACACAGTAGGAAGGGGACACTGACCAGCCAGGGGCCCTGCCCTCTGCGGGGAGGTGACAGTGTCCGAGGAGTTGAAGCCCCCGAAGAGCTTGGGCTCTGCAGTCGCGGGGGGCACAAAAGCGGCGCCGGGGCCTCGGTGGCCATCGGAGGAGGCTGGCTTGCTAGGGGTCTGCGAGGCTGGGAAGGCACATCCGGCCCCGTGCACATTCTCCGTGGGCTCCAGGCTACGGCGCCGCTGGCTGGCATCCTTGGGCTTGCTCTTGTTGCTGCCCATGTTCCTGGCTGGGGGTGACAGAAGACCCTGGGGTGGAGGAGAGCCTTTAGGAGCAGGGTACCCCACCCACTCAGTGAAGAGGCAAACGTGGCCCTAAAACTGGAATCAAGTCTGCCTGGGCAAGCTGGCCCCACAGAGCCTCAATTTCTTCATCTGTAAGATAGGCATGCTGGTGCATCTTAGGATGGAGGCCCACACATGGATGACAGCTCAATCAGAAGCCCTGGCCATCCCCATTTCCCTGTCAGTTTCAGCACCTGTGGACAGGGACAGAGTCGGAAAAATGTCTCCAGGACATAACAGGAGCTCACTGAAGATTTGCTGAATAAATTACAGGACTGGCTGAAGTTGTCTAACACTGGGGGAAAGTGCTAAATGTGGTGAGGCAGCAGTTGAGCAGGCAGCTTGAAGGCTAGCTGGACCCTGTCTCTAGCCACAGAACCTTTGCACACACGGTTCCCCGACTACTTCACCAGGGTAAATCAAAAGTCACTTGGGCAGGGAAGATGGCTCAGTCAGTAAAGGCACTTGAGGCCAAGCCTGACCACCCAAGTTCAGTCCCTGGGATCCATGAGATTAAAAAGAGAGTTAAGAAGCCGGGCATGGTGGCACGCACCTTTAATCCCAGCACTTGGGAGGCAGAGGCAGGCAGATCTCTGTGAGTTCAAGGCCAGCCTGGTCTTCATAGGGAGTTCCAGGACAGCTGGGGCTACAGGTAGACCCTGTCTCAAAAAGACCAAAAAAAAAAAAAAGAGAGTTAAGAAAGAATGTACTCCCATTAAGTTGTCATCTGACCTCTGCACGCAGCTACCCCCATGCACACAAAAATAAATAAAATGGAAAAAAAAAAAAAAACCTTGACATCACCTCCTTAGGAAAGGCCCCCCTAAATCCTTTCACTGAGTCCTCTTGACTGTGGTACCTCCCCCTGGTTACATGCATGCCCTCCCTTCTTAAAATTCTACAGTTTTGTCATGGGCTTTTGTCTGTCTTATTCACTACTGTACACAGGGTGTGGTACACAGCAGGTGCCTAATGAACATCCCCATGAATGAATAATGAGCATTGAGAGAAATTGAGATGAAGCCAGAAATTCAGGAGGTCCTGGGATGGGAATGAATAAAGTTGAAGGCTCTATGACACCTGTCACTCTTCTCCGTCCCTATACCTACCTCACCCTGCTATGCTTGGTTGCAGCTCCCCTCTCTTCTGGGGGCTCCAACCCAGCTCTCCATCTCCCCTCACCTGGTGGGCAGCAGGGCTACCCCAGTGGATGTGGGGAGCAGATTGGGAGCTTGGCACAGACACCAGCTGTGGGATCCGGGGTCTTGGCCTAGAGACCTTGCTCCACGTCTCCGGCTGTGCGTGCCTAGGCAAGCTGCTCCCCTTCTCTGGGCCTCGGTGTCCTCATCTGCAGAGTTGCTGTAAGGATGTAAACACAGAAACTGTTAGAAGCATCCCCCAGGTGGAATGTCCTTTGGCCCTCCCAAAGCTTCCAGGAGGGAGGAGGGTGGGCAGTGTTGTGGTTTGGGAGGCTCTGGAACCCAAGTCCCCAGTTCAAGTCTCAGCACTGAGTATACTCTGGCATGTGACTTCACCCTCTGCCACTTCTTCCCTGTGTGTGGCAGAGCACTGGCATGACCAAACCTGGCCACGGCAGGTGTCACTCTGTACACTAGATATCACTGGATCTGGTTCTGGCTGTGCTGCACTGGGGAACGGGACCTGACCACTCTCCTGGGATGTGGAAGTCTCCAGCATTAGGCCAGATCTCCCCAGAGAACCATAATGGACTCACCACTTGTTCTCAGCACCAGGCCCAATTCTATGGCTCCTGCCCACAGAGACTTGGGTCAGTAGCCAGTCTTGCACCCTCAGAACCTCAGCCTGCTGAGCTACACACTGAGGGATGTGTCCCAGACTCAAGCCCAAAGGCTCAGAGAATATAGGGTTGGGGAGATCTACCCAATGCCCAAGTGACCACTAGGGCTCCCTAGGGACAGGCCAGCAGCAGGGAGACAGGGAAGGCTGGTTTCTATGGCAACCCATTCTCTCCAGGTCACAGCGCCCATCAACATTTACAAACTTGGTGCCCCAAGAGGCCTGGTGGCCAATGGGTTACCTGCAGCCTGGCTTGCAGGAAGCCAGCCAGCCCAGCCCACCCACTCAACCTCATAGCAGCTTTTATAGACCCCCCTGGCAGTACCCCTCTGTTAGCTGCTCCAGAGGGATCTTGAGAAAGGATAACAATTATAAAAATTTATTTTAAGCCAGGCCTGGTGGCACATGCCTTTAATCCCAGCATCCAGTAGGCAGAGGCAGGCAGATCTCTGTGAGAGTGAGTCCAGCCTGCAAGGAGACCTTGTCTCAAAAAACAAAAAAGTTAATAAATAAAAATAAAAACTGATTTTAAAATAAAAACAGTTTATAATGTATAAAAAATTATCTAAGAGCAAGAAGTTTTTATAGGCAGGCACCAACCACGGTAGCAATCGAAACCAGGGTCTTGTTCATACTAGAAAAGTACTCTACCAATTGAGCTATACCGCTAGCCTGAAAATCTCTTCTTTTTTAAAAAAAATTATTTATTTTAATGTGTATGAGTGTTATGCCTCCATGTATGTAATTGCACCCATGTTGTGCAATGCCCACAGAAGTCAGAAGAGGGCATCGGATCCCCTGGAACTGGAGTTACAGCTGTTCGTTAGCTGCCATGTGGGTTCAAACTCTGGTGCTCTGTAAGAGCAGCCAGTGCTCTTAACCACCGAGCCATCTCTCCAACCCCCCAAAAATGTCTTCTTAATAGGGGCTGGAGAGATAGCTCAGCAGTTAAGGGCACTGGTTGCTCTTGCAGAGGACTGAGGTTCCATACTCAACATCCACATGATGGCCAATAACATCTGCAAATCCAGTTCCAGGCAACCAAATACCCTCTTCTGGCTTCCTCAGGTACCAGGCATGCATATGGTTCACTTACATATATGCAAGCAAAACACTCATACTCATAAAATAAAAATAAATAAATCTAGCCAGGCATAGTGGTGCATACCTTTAATCCCAGCACTCAGGAGGCAGAGGCAGGCAGATCTCTGTGAGTTCAAGGCCAGCCTGGTCTATATAGTAAGTTTCAAACCAGCTGGGACTACAGGGAGACCCTGTCTCAAAAAGACCAATAATAATAAATAAATAAATAAATAAATAAATAAATAAATAAATAAATAAATCTTTTTTAAAAAATCTCTTTTGAGGCTGGAGATGGCTCAGCAGTTAAGAACATGTACTGCTGCTCTTGCAGAGGACCTGAGTTCAGTTCCCAGCACCCATGCTGGCAAGTGGCTCACAACCACCTGTAATTCCAGCTCCAGGGGATCCAATGCCTCTGGCCTCCATGGACACCCACTCATATACAAACACATATAAGTACACAGAATTTAAAGATAATAAAAACAGGGGCTAGAAAGATGGCTCAGCAGTTAAAAGCACTGGCTTCTCTTGCAGAGGACCTGGTTTCAGGTCCTAGCACCACAACCATCTATAACTCCAGTTCCAGGGGATCCTATGCCTTTTTCTGGCGTCTGTGGGCATTGCACAACACAGGTGCACTTATATACACACAGGCAAAACACATATATAAAATTAAAAATTTTTTAATTTTAAAAATAAAAATGAATTCACTTTTTTAAAAAACCCTTCTTAATAAACTAACCCTACTTAATACTGGCTTGTCCTGAAATTCTTTTCTACAGCATCACCTGAGTGCAGTTCTCTGGAAAGAACTCCTTGGGCTCCTGGGGAACAAATGAGAGAAGCACCCTGAAATACCTGGAGGGCCTGCACCAGCCTCCAAGGATGGTAACCAGCCAGGGGGGACTTGGAACTGTTCTCTATAAGGGCCCTGGATGCTGAGCTCCTTGAGGCTAATCAGCTCCCTCTCCACACAGCACCCAGGAGAGATCTGTAAGGTAGACAAAAGACTCCTTGAACCTGTAAGTTCAAATCTGCACCCTACTCATTCCCTGGAGGTCATGTTATGGAGGCAGAGAGACCTCCCTGACATCAGAAGATAGACTCTGCTCCAAGCACTTTGCAAACAATAATCCTCCTGACCAGCAGATATCAACAGTGTCCTCAGCCTTAGTTTACTAATGAGGAAGTTAAGGCACAGAGAGGTTGAAGAACTTGCCTTAGGTCACACAGAGAGCAAGAGTGAAAATTTGGGTGGGGGGCAGAGAACCACATACAGCAGGCAGGAATAGGGGCTGCTCCAGGAATCCAGTGAGAACTCAGGGGTCCCCCTCCTCCCTCAGAACCTCTCACACTGGAGTAGTGAGGACTGAGCTGATAAGGTCTTTGGCAGTGCAGAGCATGTGTGTGGGGAAGGAGAGCCTATTTAGAGTGGAGTTAAGGCTCCCTTGGGAGAGCATCATCCAGGCAATCAGCCCCAAAACTCTGGCTCCCTGAATTGGAGGTGGGGGTTCTGCCCAGTCACCATGAGTCACCCATTTGAGAAGCGCCCCCATCTCTTCCGTCATTTGCACGTTCTGAGGTAGAGATAGGTCCTCAGGGGACAAAGGGAAATAGGGAGGCTCTGAACTGGGGGCCTGAGGTTCCCAGAGGAAGATGGCCCTTTCCTGTGGGGAGTGTGCCTGACCACTGGCTCCCACCTCCATCCCTGACAGCAAGGGCTGTGGAAGCTTACAGAAAGTTCTGGAAGGAATCCAAAGTCTTTGTTCCATTTGACAAGGCACGGGACAGGGAGAAGGAAATCCTTTTTATTTTATACTCTGCATCAACTGATGTTTGGAAATTACTTTCTATGCTGGTTAAGGTTTTGACAAGTTGAAACAAACTAGAGAAGAAAAAGGAACCTTGACTGAAGACTCTCCTCCGTCAAGAGCAGCCTGCGGACATGTCTATGGGGCATTTTCTTGATTGTTAAGTGATGCAGGAGGGACCTCCCTACTATGGGTAATGCTATCCCCAAGCAGGTGGGCCTGGGTTATATAAGAAAAGTAGAAGGCCGGGCGTGGTGGTGCAGGCCTTTAGTCCCAGCACTTAGGAGGCAGAGGCAGGTGGATCTTTGTGAGTTCAAGGCCAGCCTGGTCTACATAGTGAGTTCAGGTCAGCTGGGACTACAGGGAGACCCTGTATCAAAAAGACAAAAAAAAAAAAAGTAGTAGAGCAAGCCACATTCTTCCATGGTCTCTGCTTCAGCTCCTGCCATGAGTTCCTGCCCTGACCTTCTTCAGTGATAAAATGAAGTAAACTCTTTCTTCCCCAAGTTGCTTTTGGGCAGAGCATTTAAATCACAGCAACAGAATGCAAACTAGAACATGCCTCATGATAATGATCATTATGATTTGTGGTATTCAGGATGGAACCTGAAGCTTTGTACTTACTGTTGAATAAGGCTTTATAAAGAATGTTTGAGATTATTCCACCATCCCCTGTAGTAAGTCCTAAGTGTTTGGCCTGGGTTCGCTAACCTGCACTAGGTACAGCCCTCTGTGCCCAGGACCACCTACTCCCTTTCAGGGAAGTTCACAAGCACTCCTTGAAGACCCACCTTCCTCTGGTCAGGGTTGTGGGCTCTGGCATCTCTGAACCTTGGTCCCATGTATGACAGGTACAGCCTTAGCTGCTGCTTCAGGAAGTGGAGCTGAGGAGTGGCTCCACCAGAGCAGGGGTCAGAGTCCTGGCCATGCTTCTTACTAACTGAACCTTCTCCATAAGCCACAGTGCTTCCTGGATTCCCATCTTTCAGATGGGTGTGGCTCAGTGGTGGACGCTAGTTTACATGTATAAGCCTCGGCTCTATCCACAGCACCACAAAAACAGTAATAGTAATAGTAATAATTAAATTAAAAATAAATAAAATGAAAGAAAGCTTGGCATTATAAAGCTCCCATTATTCCTAAATCAGCCCACAATTTGAACCTGTCAAACCCTAATGGAATTTTTCTTTTTTCTTAGTGAGGCAAGAAAGAGTATTTTAAAATTTTTAAGTAGGGCCAGCAAGATGGCTCAGTGGGTAAAGGGGCCTGCTGCCAAGTCTGACAACCTGAGTTCAATCCCTGGGATCCACATGGTTGTTAGCTGCCATGTGGGTACTGGAAATTGAACCTGGGTCCTCTGCAAGAGCAGCCAAATTTAATCTCTGAGCCATCTCTCCAGCTTCAGTTTATTGATTTTAAAGTGACTTCTGGGTTCTGTGTGGTCTTCACAGCTGTTCTTTCCGTTCTGGCTCAGAATATCTGGTCTCTCTGTAAGCTCTCCACTTTTGCCTTTTTTTTTTTTTTTTTTTTTTTTTTTTTAGACCGAACCTAGGGTTTTCCTTTTGCTAGATACATACTCTACTACTGAGCTAAATCTCCAACTCATGATTTATTCTTAAAATAGAAGAATAACACAATCATTCTATATTTCATGAAAATCCCCAGGGTAAATTAGAGATTAGAGGAATGAGGAGAGGCGGGAGAACGTAAAACTGAAGGAAGATGGAGAAGCATACCATAGAATCTAGGGCTGTCACAATGAGCTCACATACATGCAGGCAATACACTCATACACATAAAATAAAAATAACAAAATATTTTTTTAAAAATCCAATTTTGTTTCCTAATGTCCGACCTCCATCCTAAAACTAACCTGCTGTGAAGCTGGGGAGAAATGGCTCAGTGGGTAGGAGTGCTTCATGTACAAGCATGAGGACCTGAGTTTGAATACTCAGCATCCACACAGAAGTCAGCCATTGTGGTGCCATCACTGGTGGATAGGGGAGGTAGAGGTAGGTGGATCCCAGTCTCTGCATGTGGGCACACACGTGTACCCACTACCTAGCCCCCCCACACACACACATTCTGCCTTTACCTCATGATGTGAGATACCACTGTCATCCTGTCTGAAATCTCCATCCGCTTACAGACTATTCTTTGGTTTTGGCTTGGTGATGCCATGTTCAGCCTCGTGTGTTTTTACATACTATGACTTTATAGTAGTTTTACTGTCTGGTTGGCCTGGTTTTTCCATCATTACTCTTCTTTTTAGAGTATGCTGGCTATTCCTAGCCATATACTTTTACTTAGAAAAATTTTTAATTATTTAAAAATTTTTATCACATTTATTTACGTATTGTTATTTGTGTATATGATGTGTGTGTGGTCAGTGATACTACAACATGCATGTGGAAGTCAGAGGACAGCTTGCAGGAGCTTGTTCTCTTCTTTCTGTTCTCCAAGGGCACTGAATGTACTTGATGCACTTACATACATGCAGGAAAAACACACACATAAAAAATGAAAGCAAACTTAAAGAAGTCAAAAAAAGGGCTGGAGAGATGACTCAGTGGTTAAGAGCACTGGCTGCTTTTGCAGAGAACCCAGGTTCGATTCCCAGCACCCACATGGTGGCTAACAACCATCTGCAACTCCAGTTCCAGAGGATTTGGCACCTTCTTCTGACCTCTGTGGGCACTGCATAACACAGGTGCACTTACACACATGCAAGCAATATACTCATAAACATAAATTAAAAATAATTAAAAATTTTTTTTAACTATTAATTTTTTGGTCTTTTTGAGACAGGGTCTTCCTATAGCCCCAGCTGGCCTGGAACTTGAAGCTGGCCTTGAACTCAGAGATCCCCCTGCCTCTGCCTCCTGAGTGCTGGGATTAAAGGCGTGTGCCACCATGCCCAGCAAATATTTTTTTTAATTTAAAAACAATAAATCAAAGCCAGTAAGATAGCCCAGCAGGTAAAAGCACTTGCCATACAAGCCTGATACCTGAGTTTGATACCCAGAACCCACAGTGAAGAAGATCAACTCCTAAAAGTTGTTGTCGGACCTAGACATACACACACACACACACACACACACACACACACACACACAATGTGTAGCCAAGAATGACTTTGAATCCCTGAGACCCCTGACTTGTAATGCTACTAGATAATTTTTTTTTTTCTTTTGGTCTTTTTGAAACAGGGTCTCCCTGTAGCCCCAGCTGTTGTCCTGGAAGTCACTAAGTAGACCAGGTTGGCCTTGAACTCACAGAAATCCGCCTGTCTCTGCCTCCTAAGTGGTGAGACTAAAGGCATGTGCCACCATGCCTGGCTCTACAAAAAAAAATTTTAAAGATGAAGTTTCTTTAACTGAAAAAAAAAAGAGAAGGAAAGAGAAGAAAAGAAAAAAGAAAAATCAGTCTACATAAAAACCTAAAACGTAGCCAGGCATTGTGGCATATACTTGTGAACTCAGCACTCAAAAAGCTGAGGCAGGAGGACTGTGAGGCAGGACTGTGGGCTCATGACCACCCTAAGCCACACAGAGACCCTGTCTCCCCCAAAATAGAAAAGTCTGCTTCGTTTGATAAAGGAATTCAAACTCGGAAAAATATTTGCAAGTCATATGATGACAGACATGCATGAGTTTTTGTGTTAGTATATAAAGAGCTCACACAAGATTTAAAAAAAAAAAAAACAGCTTACAGAAAAAGCAAACTGAATGGTTTAAATATTTTTTTATTTTATGTGTATGAGTATATTGCCTGCATATACGTAAGTGCACCCATGTCGTGCAATGCTCACGGACATCAGAAGAGGGCATTGGATCCCCTGGAACTGGCGTTATGGATGGTTGACAGCCACCATGTGGGTGCTGGGAACTGAACCCAGGTCTTCTGCAAGAGTAGTCAGTGCTCTTAATTGCTGAACCATCTCCCCAGCCCTTACTTATTTTTAATATTTTATTTATTATGTCTGTGTGCATTCCCTGTGCGCCCATGCCGTGCAATGCCCAAGAAGGACAGAAGAGGCTGTCAGATCCCCTGGAACTGGAGTTAGTTAGCTGCCATGTGGGTGCTGGGATTCGAACCCAGGTCTTCTGCAAGAACAGTGTTCTTAACCACTGAGCCATTTCTCCAGCCCTTATTTTTTTATTTTATGTGTATGAGTGTTTTGCCTACATGTATATAAGTGCAATGCCTGCAGAGGCCAGAAGAAGGTGTCAGATCCCCAGGAACTGGAGTTACAGATGGTTCTTAGCTGCCATGTTGGGTGCTGGGAACCAAACCCAGGTTCTCTGCAAGAGTAGCCAGTGTTCTTAACCACTGAACCATCTCTCCAGCCCCCCAATGACTCTTAAAACATACCACAAAACATTCAATTTTCTTCATGAGACAAATGCAAATTTAGCCACATCAGCAGTCAGCAACAGCAGAACTCACATCCTCCTCAAGTGTGCACAGAACGTTCTCTGAGACAGACCATATGCTATATATGAAACAATAAATTTAAAAGGAGGGAACCCATACAAAAACACGTTTCCAACCACAAGAGAATGGAATAAGTCAACAGCAGAACGAGATGGGGGAAACTAATGCAGGAGAAAACTAACAACAAAGGAATCACCCAAATAACTAGAAAATACTTAGAAATGAAAACACAACAGGGTAAAATGTACAGAGGTAGGAAGAGAGAACTTAAAGGCAGATCAGCAGGGTAACACCCACGCTAAAGAAGAAAATCTCATATCAGGAACCTGACCTCCCACTGTAAGAACAAACTAAGCTAAGGGCAAGTAAAAGGGAAGAGAGCTTAGAGCAGAATTGATGGATCAGAAAACAAGGAGGGTGGGGCAACAAAAATCAAAGCTTAGTTCTTTTGAAAAGATCAACAAAAGGGTTGAGAGAGCTGGGCATGGTGGCATGCACCTTTAATCCCAGCACTCAGGAGGCAGGGGCAGGTGGATCTTTATGAGATCAAGGCCAGCCTTGTCTACATAGTGAGTTCCAGGCCAGCTGGGGCTACAGGGAGACCCTGTCTCAAAAAAAACAAAAAAATTTAAAAGGTAGAGAGAGGGGCTGAAGAGAAGGCCCAGTGGTTAAGAGCTCTGGCTGCTCCTGCAGAGGACCTGGGTTTGGTTCCCAGCACCCACATGGCAGCTAACAACTGTCCTTAACTCCAGTTCCAGAGGATCCAACACCTTCTTCTGACCTCCAAAGGCATTGCACAACATGAGTGCCCTTACATACATGCAGGCAATACTCTCATACACATGAAATAAAATTTTTAAAAATAAATCTTTTAAAAATGAAAAAGAAAAGATCAACAAAAAATATCAAACCTGAAACAGCTAGACTAAACAAACAAAAAAAAAAGACTCAAGTTACTCAGGTCAGAAATGAAAGGTCACTGCTGTCCTTTTAAAGAAATAAAGCTGAGGGGCAGAAAGATTGTAAGAGCCAGGGCCAGTTCATGAACACGGAAGCAGAGGCTTTCAGGCCACTGGAAGCTTGCATGTGAACTTGTGGCAATGGTAGCATCAAGCACAGGACCCATGCCAACTCAATTAAACAAGGGCCCAGAGGGGAGGAAAGAAATGGGTGTCAGGCTGGCAATAGACTAAAAACTACTGGAGACTGATTGCTACTGGGTGAGGGAGAGTAGGCCTTGCATACAATCTCTGGATGGACTGACTAGACTCCAGTTTTAGAATTTGTACTGAAGGACATTGGGTACTAATGCTTGACTGGATAGGACTTTACATGTAAGGTGGACTATATGAGATCCAGTTGTGGAGAAGGGGAAGGCATGGATGAGGGAAGGGGCCTAAATTTAAGAACTGTTGTATGAAATTACAAAAGCTCATTAAAAAAAAAAAAGGGGGTCAGGCATGATGGCGCACAACTTTGGTCCCAGCACTCGGGAGGCAGAGGCAGGTGGATCTTTGTGAGTTCGAGGCCAGCCTTGTCTACATAGTGAGTCCCAGGCCAGCTGAGGCTACAGGGAAACCCTGTCTCAAAAAGACCCCCCCCCAAAAAAAAAGAGAGAGAGAGAGAGAGAGAGACACTTGGGTTTATCCCATGTCCATTCTTCAGACAGAGATGAAGTCCCAATTGGGCAGGGCATTGACCAGGCTGGCCCAGCTAGTTGGCAGTTCCATTTTCCCTTGAGAAACTGAGAATGCCTTTGAAGGTAAATTGATCTCTGAGCCCTCTAATGACCCCAACAGCTTGCTGTTGAGGAGCTCTATGTTCCCAGACCTGGTACAGTCTTTGAGCTCAGCATCTATGATGGTTAGTATTAATTGTGAACTTGGACAGGATCTAGAGTCACTGAAGAGATAAGGCTCTGGGCATGCTTGTGAGAGATTATCTGACCAGGTTAACTGAGATGGAATACCCACCCTAAATGCGAATGGCATCATTCCATGGGCTGGGGTCCTGGACTGAATATAAAAGAGAAAGTGAACTAAATAAGCACAAGAATTCATTGCTCTCTGCTTTCCTGACTGTGATTGTAATGTGAGCAGCCACCTCCTGCTCCTCCCATCATCCCTTCCCTGACATGATCTCTTAGAACTGTAGGCCAAAATAAACCCTTTTTGCCAAAGAGAAGGAAGGAAGGGAGGGAGGGAGGGAGG
>NW_008357924.1:572293-595019 GCF_000622305.1 Nannospalax galili
AGATAAGCAAGTGTGGTGGCCCACTCCTGTAATTCCTGCACTCTGGAGACTGAGGCAGGATCATGAGCTTGAAGCTAGCCTAGGCTACACAGCAAAGACCTGTTGAAAGAGAGGAAGGAACAAAGGGACAGAAGAACAGAAACAGGGGTGTAAGACAACTTCCAGGAACAACACTATCAAACTGGTAACCGGTGAAATGGATGAATGTAAGCATGTATGTACACATGCATGCCACAGAGTATGTGGGGAGGTCAGAGGACAACTAGTGGAATGAGTTCTCTCCTTCCACCATGTGGGTCCCATTGATCAAACTCAGGCATTGGGTTTTCAGCATGTGCCTTTATTTGCTGAGCTATCTCACCAGCCCAATTAGTCATTCTTTTAAATGTATTATGTGTCTATGAGTGTAAGCGTATGTGCATGTGTGTGCATGCCCACAAAGGCCAGAAGAAGGCATTGGATCCCCTAGGGTTAGAGTTACAAGCAGTTATGAGCTGCTCTACTTGGAAAACAGGAACTGAACCTGGGTCCTCTGCAAGAGCAGCAAGTACTCTTTTTTTTTTAATTATTTATTTAATAACCATGTAATTAGAAGAAGCATTTCATTACAACAGCATTGACATATTCAATAACAATTTCCAGAGCTAAGATGCGTCTCCTTCAAAATTGGCTGTAAATTTTTAGGTTTACAGTTGAATTAGTACAGTTACACAATATTGTACTCCATATAAACCCTGTAAGACATAAAATTAAATGAGGTTTTAAACTTTAAAAAAGATCTCCATTTCATTATTAAAATACAGTTTCATACAGAAAAATTCATTTTTAATACAATTGACACTAAGATGTACATGCATTTCTAATCTCTATATATCTGATTATTACTAGTCACAGTCAGTTACTTTCTGAGCTCCTTGGCATCTGAGCATGGATATAAAGTCATCAGGTAGATTTCAATGGTAATGTTTTTCACATCTACTAATTATTAAGGAGCAAATTTTTATGCTTTGAAGAATTTTTTTTTTATACACCCACTTCCCAAATAGCACCCTCCCATAGCCTCCCTCCCCCCACTAGAGCCCTTACACTCTGACATCCCTGCTACTGTCTGCTGTGTTGTTGGCACCCCAGTCATTCCCCACTACTTGCCCTTCTGGTGAATCTAGTCAGCCTATCTAGAGGTCTTTGTTTTAGGAGGGTCAGCGAGCAGCAAGTACTCTTAACTGCTGAGCTATCTCTCCAGCCCCTGAAATTATTAATTTTTTTTTTTTAAATAAAATCTCACTATGTAGCCCTGGCTGGCCTTGAACTCACTATGTAGACCAGGCTGTGAATTAGTGATTTTTTTTTGTTGTTGTTCCTTTCTGAGACAGGGTCTGTCTGTAGTGGACTTTGTTGGTGTGGAGGCTTGAGGAGGGAGTAGTCTCCTCCCAGGATGCTAGAACAGACCGATTAGACAGCTGTCCCTGGAATACCAGTGCAGGTGGGAGTGCCCCCCACTTCATGTTTCTGCGTATATCACAGGAGGTCTCTGACTGGGCCAGTCGCTATGGACTTGGGAGCCCTGTGCTACTTTCTCACTACTGTGGTGGGAAATTCCTGTTTTGTACTGCTTGAGCACTTATCATAGAATCTGTATCTGAGTGCTCACATCTGTATGAACTTCAAACACTCAGCTTTCAATTAAGGCTCTCAGGAGGGAAGTGAAACGGCTCCCCAGCTGCAGAGCCAGAGGACTCCTGGTCTAACCTCGGTTTTTCAGCACCAGTCAAGAAGGGGTAGGGCTACAAGGGTCTCTCTGTAACCCCAGGCTGGCCTCACTCTCACAGAGATCCACCTGTCTCTGTCTCCCAAGTGCTGGGATCAAGGCATTCACCAACACACCCAGCAAATTAGTGATTTTTGTCTTTTTTTTTTTTTTTCGGAGCTGAGGACGGAACCCAGGGCCTTGCACTTGCTAGGCAAGCCCTCTACCACTGAGCTAAATCCCAACCCCAAATTAGTGATTTTTAATCTTCCCTTTAAAAAGAGTCCAGGCCCAGATAGCTTCACTGTTGACTTCCTTTGACCTTAGCCAAGAAGCTGAGAGGAGGCAGACTGGACCAGGCACTCAGGGAGAATCAAGGCCAGTTCTTTACCAGGGCACACCTCTAACTCATCCCATGAAGCCTGCTCTTCAACACCAGAAACACACAAAGACATCACAATAAAATGACAGATGGACCTCCTAGAAATATGGAGGTAAAAATCATGCACAGGGGAGCTGGAGAGATGGCTCAGTGGTTAAGAGCACTGGCTGCTCTTGCAGAGGACCCAGTTTGATTCCCAGCACCCATATGGTAGCTAACAACAGTCTATAACTCCGGTTCCAGGGGATTTGATGCCTTCTTCTGACCTCTACAGGCACTACACGACATGGGTGCACCTGCCTACATGCAAGCAATACATTCATACACATAAAATAAAAATAATAAAATAAAATAAATCATACACAGAATGTGAGCAAACCAGTTCTAGACATATATGAAAAGACCATACAGACCTAAGTATTTGGTGATCCCAGGATATAAGTTTGGTTTCATTTCTGAAAACCAGTGACTGCAACACACCACCCTTCAGAGTAAAGCCACATGGTGACCTCCATGCAATGACCTCAGCTATATGGAAAAGGGATCTGATGAAGCCCCACACCCCTTCAGCACAAAAAACACACAAAAAGGGAATTGGGGGTGCCGGAGGCACACACCTGGGATTCCAGCACTTGTGATGTGGATGCAGGATCATAAGTTTTAAAGCCATCCTGGCCTACAAAGTGAGACTCTATCACAGAAAGGGGGTCAGGAGAAGTAAGACAGGAGGAAGGGGAGAGAGAAGAAACGGGGCAAGAGGGAAATGCCCTCACCTTACAGAGGGCATCTAGAAAAGCCGGGATCGGACACCATCCTAAAGATCAGGAAGAAATAAGCCCAGAGGTCCAGCAGAAGTTGTTTGCGTGTTGTGCATACACACACACACACACACACACACACACACACACACACACAAATAGATAAATAAGAATGTAATAATTTTTTTTTTTTGTCTTTTTGAAATAGGGTCTCCCTGTAGTCCCAGCTGACCTGAACTTACTATGTAGACCAGGCTGGTCTTGAACTCACAAAGATCCACCTGCCTTTGTCTCCCAAGTGCTGAGACTAAAGGCGTGCGCCACCACGCCTGGCCGAATGTAATAAAATTTTAAATAAAATAAAAATAGAGCTGGGGGTGTGACTCAGTGGTACAATGCTTATCAAGCATTTATAAGGCTCTAGGCTTTATCTCTAGACCACAAAATAAATAAATTGCATCTCTATATATTAGCAATCAATAAACCAAAACCAAAATTAATATCTCATAACATCAAAAAATTTGGAAGATTAACAAAAGATATGACTTTTTAAAGACATTTTTAAAAATTTTATGTGTATGAGTATATTGCTCGCATGTATGTAAGTGCACCATGTCGTGCAGTGTCTGAGGAGGTCAAAAGAGGGTGTTGAATCCCCTGGAACTGGAGTTACGGACACTTGTTAGCCACCATGTGAGTTCTGAGAACCAAACCCGGGTCCTCTGGAAGAACAGCCAGTGCTCTTAACCGCTGAGCCATCTCTCCAAGCCCCCAGATACATACTTTGAAAACTATAAAAATTGTTGCAAGAAATCAGTGAAGAGCAAATTAATAGGAAGGGTACCTCTTGTTCATGAGTCACAAGAGCAAATGTTGTTAAGATGGGAAGATGGCTGTCGGTAAAGTGCTTGCCATACAAGCATGAAAACCTGAGTTTGAGCTCCAGAACCCACCACCAGAATCAAGTGCCTCAAAACCAACTATAACTCCTGCTTTAGGGAATCTGACACATTCTTCTAGCCTCTGAGGGTATCCACATGCATGTGTGTGTACAGATACATAAAAACACACACAGATACACAAACACATAAGTGGAGAAAAAAAAAAAAAACAGGGTAACTCAGTGGCAGTGCATACTTGCATGTGTGAGGACCTAGATTCAGACCCCAGCACTGCGATTTTTTTAAAAAAGACCAACTAGACAACAAAGACAACCCAATTTTAAAACGGGCACAGAGCCAGGCAGGATAGTACACAGCTTTAGTCCCAGCACTTCGGCAGCTGGATCTCTGAGGGACCAAGGCCAGCCTGGTCTGGTCTACATAGTGAATTATAGGCCAGCTGGAGCTGTAGGGAGAGCCTGTCTCAAAAAACCAAAAGAAGTAAATACAGGCAAAGGATGCACACAGACAGGCATTTCTCCCAGAAACCAAAACCTGGCCAATAAGCACACAGACAGAAGCTCATGGTCAGAACCTACTGGAAAAGGCAAGTGAATCACGTGAGATGCCATGTCCTGCCCACAGAAGGGCTGTCATCAGAAAGACAACCAGCGCCAAGCACTGTCCCGTACATGCGAGACTCAGACCTTCCTCTACTGCTGTGGTACATTTGGTGACGCGGCACCTTGAAAACACAGCCCAACCTTTCTTCTAAAGGTTCAACAGGGGCTGGAGAGATGACCTGGCCGTGAAGAGCACTGGATGCTCTCGCAAAGGACCTGGGTTCAGTTTGCAGCACCCACACAGCAACTAACAACCGTCTGTAACTCCAGTTGCAGGGATCTAACACTGTCTTCTGGCCTCTGCCAGCATTGCATAACACAGGTGCACTCACATACATCCAGGAAAAACACTCATACACATAAATAAAAATAAATAGAGGAAGAGAGGGAAGGAGGGAATGAGGGAGGGAGGGGGGAGGGAAGGAAAAGATAGACCTACACAAAACTCACCCCTCAATCACCCACAGCCACAGTATTGATTGTGGCCCCACAGTGGAAACAACCCAATGCCCATCAACTGAAAAATAGGTAAACAAGAGTTTCGCCAACTGTGTACGTCCAGAGGAGGAGTGTCAGAGCTGTCAGAGCCTCCGGGCCCACTGTCTGCATTCTACTCAGAGAGTGGAAGTTTGTCTTTTCTCTTTCTGGATCCCTTGACCTGGCTCTCCCGCACTCTGGCACCCTCAGTCTCTATCTGAAAAGTCCCTATCCTATGCAGGCGCTGCAGGCTTCCACCCAGGAGCCCACCTGCTTTCCTGACCTCCGACTCAAAAAACATGACTTTTCTTCACTCCTATCCATCTCCATCCTCCCAGCAACTGACTTCTGCAGCCTGCCCAAGACTGTTGCTTTTCTCTCCAACTCCAATAAGATTGCCCTCCAGTTTCAAAGTAAAATCGGTGCATCAAAGGGACACAGTGCCCCCATGTTTACAGTGACATTGTTCCTAACAGCCAAGGCATGAAAACAAAGAAAATGTGGTACATTGTGATGGAATACTATTCAGCCATAAAAAAACACAAAACTCTGTCACCTGAAACAACATGGGTAGAACTGGAAAGCACATGGGAAGGGAAAACACGCCAGGCACCGAATGACAATTCCCACACAATCTCACTCACATGTGGAGCCTCAAAAATTGATATGGAAGTTAGGATAGAATGGTGGCAACCAGAGGCTGGGGAGGAAAACAGAGAGGAATCGGGAAAGGTTGGTTAGTGGCTAAAAATTTCTAGTTAGGAGGAGGGAGTCCTAGTGTGTCACTGAATAGTAGGTTTCTGAAAGGTAGCAATGCACTGCACATTTCAAAAGGCTGCAAGGGGGACTGGAGAGATGGCTCAGCAGTTAAGACCACTGGCTGCTCTTGCAGAGGACCTGGGTTCAATTTCCAGTACCCACATGGCAACCTACAACTATCTATAACTTCAGTTCCAGGGAAATTCAATGCTCTCTTCTGACCTCCACAAGCATTGCATGACATGGGTGCACTTAAATACATGCAGGCAATACATTTATACACATAAAATAAAAATAATAAATAAAATATTTTTTAAAAACTGCAAGGAGGGCCGGGTGTGGGGGCATACGACTGTAGACCAGGCTGGCTTTGAACTCACAGAGATCCACTTGCCTCTGCCTCCCAAGTGCTGGGATTAAAGTTGTGTGGTACCACACCCAGCACAAATTGTATTTCTATATTTCAGCCCCAAATCCAGAACCAGCCCCAGCCTGGTAGGAGAGAGAAGAGAGCCAGAGGGGGTGGAATACACACATACTACTCCAAAGGAAATTTTGATAAGATCTACCCAAATTACAACATCAGAGGATCATGAGTTCAAGGCCAGCCTGTGCTATATACAGTGAGTTGGAAGCCAGCCTGGATTACATATTGAGTTGGAAGCCAGTCTATACTATGTAGTGAGTTCAAGGCCAGCCTGGACTACCTTGAGTTGGAGGCTAGCCTAGGCTACATAATGAGTTCAGGCCAACCTGTACTACATGAGATCCTATCTCAGAAACTGGCATGCACACAGCCTACCTGCCTTCTCAGATCCTGACTTGGCCTGGCATGGCTCCTCAGGTCACTGGCACACTCTCAGCCTCTGTGTTCCGTCCTGCAGAGGGAAAGATGACAGTGACCAGTGACATTCCCACATGGCTGTAACAAGGCTCTCCATGTGCAGTTCTGCAGGTTACACACGTCACTATGGACATCAGGTGACTGTTTCAATCACCCAAAGCCTCAGAGTGAGTGTGCAGAGAGCAGCAAGCAGTGTGCTCCAGCGGCAGACTGGGGAGGTTTCCTGCAGATGCAGACTGAAGCAGAACTTGTGGGGACAGGGTCCCCACAGCAGGGAGGGCAGCATCTCCAGCATGTAAGAGTCCAGGGCACTCATCCCTGTGCACTCACTGGCTGCATCAGTCCACTAGGCTAAGTACCTACTACATACTAGCTCACTGCAGCCAGGGGACTGAAGACATAAGGAAAGAACCATAAAAGGTACAGTGACAGGAACAGTGGGGGCTGGGCAGAGCATTGCCCAGACCACACCAAACATAGACTCAGAGAGGTCAAGGGACTGCCTCTTGTCACACAGCAGACTCCGCTTCTCAAAGCATACTCTCTCAGCCCCCTCTGCCCTTCCTTAAGCCCAAGGAGGGGAGACCCCAGAACACATCTAAACTGGGGGGGCTCTCAGAGGAGGGTAACTCAAAGTACACTCCACTCAACAACACAAACCCAGGAGGCCCCACCCCAGCAGTGTCATCAGCTCCCTTTTGTAGAAGAGGCTGAGGAACCAAGAAGTTTGACTAGTTGCCTAAGGTCACACAGCAACACAGCATTGGGGGAGAACATGCTGGGACTGTCAGAGCTCCACAGTCTCCTATAGCCCAGGGCCCATCCTTGAAGGCACACGGCAGGACCTGTGTCAGGTACCATCTCTTCCCTCCAGCTGTCCTCAGCAGGACCAGGAATGTCTCCTGGTAACAGAAGCACCATTGGGCACTGGGAGAGTGGGTATGGGTGCTATGTGGGAATGAGTGAAGAGGTGGCAGGTACAGAGGGTGGTGCACAGTTTCCCGTAGGACCTATACAGCTAGGTAGGGGATGGCACCATGGTTTGGGGGTTCTGGGCAAGTCCTTCAAAGCATCCTTTGCTGTCACTCTGGGTGGCAGCAGAGGCATAGTCCAAGCCCATGGGCTGCCATGGCAAGGGACTTTACTCTGACCCCCATAGTCAGCTCCTGGTTCTCACCATAACCTGGTCACATAAGGACAACCAGTGTGTCTGCCCCCAGAGACGACAGGAGACACTCAATGAAGCCATCAGATGCCAGGCCACCATCCAAGACTACCTTAGACCAGCTGAGGGCTCCGCTGTCTCCAAGCCCCCTCCCCAAGGTCACTGGTCCCAGCTGGACTCACAGAGAGTCCAGAGCCCATGGGCCAGCTCATTCTTTTAAAGGAGAATAGAAGCTGGACAGAGGGGTACACATCATGGGCCCCAGGTAGCCAGGCTGATGTAGTCTTCCCTCCACCTCCCAGGCCAGTGAGGACCACCTAGAGGGAGGGAGCGAGCAAGAGAGAATATGGGGCTTAGGGCTGGGTACTCAGCTGACATATAGACAGGTCTCCATCAGTTATCATCTGTGGTAGGCTAGAGGACCTGGGAGGGTATCACCCCACAACCGTCTCACATGTCATGGCCAACCCAAGAGCAGGCATCTCTCCTGATATTTTTTTCCTATTTCCTCATGCTGGTGAAAAGCTCCTGGAAGGTAAGCATCTTGCTGCAGATTCTATCTCCTTTCTCCTCATGCAGGTGGGAAGCTCCCCAAAAGCAGGCATTGCTCCTGATTCTTTTCCTTTTTCCTCATGCTGGTGGGATGCTCCCCAAGGGCAGGCAGCACTCCTGGTTTTTCCCTTTAACTTTATCAGTGGGACTGCTTGCTCACCTGGGTGTTCTTCCACACACAGCTTTGGAATGTGTTAAGGACACTGAGATGAAGAAATATGTAGTGAGGACTGAGGTTCACTTAGCACCTACTATGTGCCTTTTCCAGGCTGGCCTCAAACTCACTTCATGTAGCCCAGGATGACTCTGAGCTTCTAATCTTGCCTTCGCCTCCCATGTCCAGTTTACGTGATGCTTGGGACCCAGGGCGTTGTGCATGTTAGGCAAGCATTTTATCAACTGAGATACATTCTCAGCCACTTTTTATGGGTTTTCTTGTCCTTAGCCTCCCAAGTGCTGGAACTCTATTATACAGATGAGGCACAGATATTTACCTGCCTCTGCCCCTCGAGGCCTGGGATTATAGGCATGCACACCATGCCCAGCCCCTATGTGTCATCCCCTAAAGCCCATTTTACAGATGAGGAAGAAGCAACTGGGTCAAATGATGAGCCTAAAATCCCATCTTGAGGCAGCTGGTGATGGTGTAAGCCCCCCTTGGCCCTGACCCTAGCCCCAGCATCTCCTAAAGCAGGCTGCTCCAGGGGCTGCTGGGAAAGGCTCTCAAAGAAGAGCCTGAGGCTGGATTGATCCTTCCTGGAACACAGCCTGGGGTGGGGAGTGGTGTAGATAGGACTGGGACCTTTCTGCTAGGGTTCACACCACCCTCTTGAGGCTCTCAGCAACCCTGGAGCAGGCTGAGGCCATATGGCCTTATACCTGAGGACAGGGAAGGCCTCTGGCCAGGAAGCCCTGCCTCTCCACCCTGCCCCAGGAGGAGGCAGGGAGGGGAGACAACAGCACTGGGAGATAAGGAGGTATGGCCAGGGTGTTCTCAGCTTAAATGAGGAGCTGCCAGCCTGAGGGACACCCCAAGACAGTTCGTTCATGAGTCCAGGTCAGGGAGGACTCCATCAGCATCACTGTGTGACCCTGGGCAGACCACACATCACCTGGGCCTCAGTCAGTGCCCAGGGCACAGAGGCCCCAGGAGACCAAAGATCAGGGGGTAACCCTGGTGGCTCACTGAGGTGACAAGTTCCATTCAGTCCTCTCCCAACCTCTCCAAGGTCATCTGGCTGCCCCTCCCTGCTAGTGACAGGCAGATGGGCCCTGAAGGGTGCTGCCAGCCAGGCCCTGCCCACGGTGCCCGCTGTTCCCTGCCAGCAGCTCTAGCTGCTACTCAGCTCTGAGAACATAGTGCCCCCTCCTCCCCGCCCACACCCAGGTGGCATCTCCCTTGGGGACACGGGTGGGCAGGAACACCAAGTAGCCAGGCCCCACAGCAAAAGCAGTCCTGGCTCCAACCCCCATTGCCCTAGCCCACAGGTGCCTAAGGCAAGAAGGGCCAGTCTCTCCTCTCCGTGAACTAGGGACAGGGCATGTAAGCATGACTGGGGTGGAGGGCAGTGGTCAGCAAGATGGTTCAGACCGTTAACACCCATGCCTGCTGGGGACCACTGCTTCCATCTCCCTTCCCCCTCCCTCCCACACTGCTTCACCTTCCCTATACAATCCTCCAGCACACGCCCTTCACTCCATGAAAGCTCCGAGATACTCTCAGGGGCTGATCACAGGCAGTTCCCAGCCTCACCTATCCTTACCCAGATGAAAAGAGGCACCCCTCTTTTTCTGGGCCAACAGAGCCCCCTTGGGTCCTTCCTCACTGTGTGACCAAGGGAAAGTTTCTCTACCACTCTTTGCCTGTTTTCTCTCATAAAATCCAGATAAACAAAACAGCCATGAGTATGAATGCGTTCCTATCGTGAAGGCCCGAGACTAAGCCTGGAGTCCAGCAAGCATGCTGTGTGCCCAATGCCCATCAGAGCAGCAACCACGAGGCACTGAGCACCCACTACGCCCTGCACTCGGCATGGAACCCAGTGGAGCAGTGGGCCAACTGACCTGCATCAGCCTTTCCAGCAAAAGGCATCTGGGGGGAGGAGGAGGGAAGTGACAGGGAAGAACTGTGAGCTTTAGTTATTATGGATCCGTGGCTACTTAGCGCTCCTTTTAGAGGTACAAAACGTGCAGGTGAAGCAGTTCAGAAATCCACTCTAGAATGTGAGGAGCAGCAGGGAGGGGGAAGGAGGGGCCAGGGGCTCTGCAATGGCTCCAAGGTGCAAGGTCTCCACAATACAGAAAGATGATGAGCCCATTAACGAAAAAGAATTAGGCCTGATTCTCTCACCCCCTCCCAACAACTACTCCAGACTGCACAACCCCTTTTTCCTGCCCACGGCACATCTGCCCCTGCATCCACCATCTGTTCTGCAGCTAGCAGCCAGATGCACCCAGCACCTAATGTGGCCCCACCATACTCTCAGTCCACAGCCCACTTTCACACTGTGGTCGTCAAGCCTCCCTGCTCCTCCCTTTGGGTCCTACTGCCCTCCTCACCCTCTATCTTCTTCCTGCTTACTCTGTCCCCCAGCCTCTTGCTGTTGCTCCAACACGCCAGGCATGCCCCTGCCTCAGGGCCTTTGCACTGGTGTTCCCTCCCTCCAGTCATATACCCACACCCACTCCCAGCACCTGCCAGCCCTTCAACATTAGTTCCTTCCCTGGCCACCCACCTAACAGCAGCCCATCCATTTCCCAGATGGCATCTCAAACCCCTTCCCTAGTTTATGCAGGATCCACAGCACTTGGCTCCCTCTTAAGAGACCACGCACACAGATCCTTTGTTTGCTGGGTTTCTATTTCCTCTACTGGACTGTGACCACTGAAAAAGAAGGGATTGGTGTCCAGCTGGTGATTCTTTACTGTATGGATAGATGATGGATGGATAAGTGTGTAGATGGATGGATGGATAGATGGAAGGTTCAATGGGTAGGTAGATTACATGGACAGATGCCAGATAGATGCCAGATAGATAGATAGATAGATGATAGATAGATAGATAGATAGATAGATAGATAGATAGATAGATAGATAGATAGATAGACAGATGACTCGATGCGTGTGGGGGCTAGATAGACAGATGGATAAGACAGATGGGTAAGTAAATACATGGATAGGTAGGAAGATAGATGGGTGGATGGAAGACGGCTGGGAAAGTGGGTGGATAAGTAGACAGATAGGTAGGTAGGCAAGAGAGTGAATGTATGGGTGGGTAGATAGGTGGATGGATGGACCCTGTCCAAGCCCCCTAGGAAGAGATAGCAGGCCTAGGCCATAGAGCCCATGCCCTGACCCCTGCCCTCCCTGTACCCTGTGTGGTACATGTTCCAGTAGAGCCTCTAACCACCCAAATTACAGTGGCTGTCAAGTGCAAAGCCCCAAGCCCCACCCAGCACAGGCCTGAGCCAGGAACTCAGCTGGGAGTGGGAAGAGCATGTTTGCCAAGTGAGTAAGGAGTGAGCCAGGAGTGAGTGGGGGCCATTGGGGGCCATCCGAGGGCCACCGCAGCCTGAACATGCCTGGTCTGGCATTCACAGAGCAGGCATGCTAGGGGCTGTCCGGCTTCAAACTGGCTTTGCCAGTGCCACTGGGGAGGAACACCTGCAGGCTCCAGCTGGTCCTGCAAATGCAAAAGGGTGCTTTTAGACCCAGGACCTGCAGCCTGGGAAGACATATGAACCTCAGGCCACAGAACCCCAGTGCAGCTAGGAATGTAGCCTAAGACAAGATTGCAAAATTGAGGTTGTTTTGTCTTGCTTCTATTTTTTGTTGTAATTCAGTGGAGGCTCTGAAGCATGAACTTTGTAAATGACAAACTGTGTCTTAATGTCAAACAGCTGGACACTCTGTGAAGGAAGGGAAGTAGGTAGAGACTGAAGGGCAGAGGGAGCTGCTGGACACTCTGTGAAGGAAGGGAAGTAGGTAGAGACTGAAGGGCAGAGGGAGCTGCTGGACACTCTGTGAAGGAAGGGAAGTAGGTAGAGACTGAAGGGCAGAGGGAGCTGCTGGACACTCTGTGAAGGAAGGGAAGTAGGTAGAGACTGAAGGGCAGGGGGAGCTGGGTCCTGGGATTGGGCAGCAGGTAACACGGCAGAGAAACTCTGACCTGCTCCACCTGGCTAGGAGGCTTTCTGTAGACCCTGGTACCTTTCTGGGCTCAGTTTCCCCATATGGAAAAAGGTACTGGGCATTGATTCCAGGAACCTTTAACCCCAAGGTGCTGAGGTCAATGAAAGAATGCACTCACAACTCCAGTCCTGCCTCACTGCCAGCTGAGTGTGCAGCCCTCACACCGACTCTAAACACCTGCAGGGACTGAACACTTGCTTTTTGGCCTGTCCACTTTCCCCACCAGACTGTGAGTAGGGACTTCCACTGTGCCCACTGTAGAGGAAACTGAGGCTCAAGTCATATGGCAGGGTAGTATCTAAACCCTCCAGCCTGGAGGTGCACTGGGTAGCACAGCCCCCAAAGAAGATCCAGGCTAGGAGACAGGTATACTCCAAAGCTGCTGGCTGGAATTTGGGGAGCAGGGTCTATATTCCCCCAAAACCATAGGTTCCCTAGGCCTTGCATTTGAGTGTCCAAGTCCAGCTCTGCCCCACTCAGGGAAGCCACTCTGATCCTCAGTTTCCTGTCCTCACATAACCCAGTCACAAACTCCCAGCTCCAAACACCCTGAAATCACTTCCTTCTTTCTCCCCATGGCCACAGCCCCTTACCAGGCCCAACTGGGGTAGAGAACCTCTGAGAAATGCCAATCTGAATTTGTCAAACCTCAAGCCCCTCATAGTCCGTACCCCTACAACAAAGGACTAAGTCCTTACAGGGGCCCCAAGACCCAACTGACCACCATACCAAGTCCCCCCTGCCCCCTTTCCCTCATTTCCTTCTACCTGTACTGGTCCACAATCTCCCCTTCCCTAGGAACACAGCATGCTCCTACCTCAGGGCCCTTGCACATGCCATTCCCTCTACCCACAGTACATTCTACCTACTCCACACCACTCTTCACTCCCTCACTTCCTTTGGGTCTTCAGGATGCATGCCACCTACCCCAACAGGGCTTTCAAAAGCAGCACCCCCAGTCAACTCCACTCTCTTCCAGTCTCAGCACAGAAGCTACCTCCTCAGGGACCTCCAGGATCCCTCAGCCTCCCTGAGGCCTCTACTTCTTTTCTGACCTGGACCTCAGCTCTGATGGCAGCAATCTCAGTAAGTACAAGGCCACCTGTGCCCCCTCACAGATGAATACTCAGGTGGCAGGTGGCATGATCATACTAACATGTTGCTTGGACTCTTGGTACACCTTCAGGTCAAAACAGACA
Source organism: Nannospalax galili (assembly GCF_000622305.1). Classification (NCBI taxonomy): domain Eukaryota; kingdom Metazoa; phylum Chordata; class Mammalia; order Rodentia; family Spalacidae; genus Nannospalax; species Nannospalax galili. Next base: position 585,872 of record NW_008357924.1, read on the forward strand.
GTTACCAAAAGCACAGGACCCAGCAAGGGGAAGGTGCCTGGAGGAGGGAGGGAGGAAGGGAGAGAAGGAGGGAGGAAAGGAGGGAGGGAAGAAAGATGGATGAATGGGAAGATGAATGAATGGATGGAAGGATAGATGAGCGGAGCATCCACAGAACCTCAAGAATTGCCAGGGACACCTGGGACCCAGAGAAGTGGTCCAGACAGAGAAGAAACACTGAGCTCCCAGCTAGAGCCAGCCAAGGTAGCGAAGCTGTGCAACTCACTGGGTTCCCAACCTCAGCCTCAGAAAGCTCCTTCTCGCAGGGGACTGAGTGCAGAGGAGGGGCAAGAAAGTCCTGCTCCCCAGGGAGGGGGCTCCCGGGCTCCATCTGTCTCACCACAAAGGAGCTTTGTCCTCAGAGCTGAGAGCCCAGGGCACCCGGAAGCTGCCCCTTGGCAGCCCAGTAAGACTGCGGCTTGGAGCCAGGTCCTCCCAGGGCTGTACAACACTGGGGACAGGCTTTCAGAGCCTCAGCTCCATTTCCGCAGGTGGAGAAACTGAGGTTCTGAAGGGCAAAGTCATTTGGCCAAAGCCTCCAAGCTGGGTTAAAGCAGGCTTCAAAGTCAGGCCTGTTGGGCCCCACAATGGACATCAGCAGTTCTCAGCCCATGAGGAGCTCTAGGGGGATGGACTGTGCCCTGTGAGGTTCACCCAAAGGGAGGGAGGCTGGGGCCTAGGCCAGAGCCCACCCCAGGTGCCTGCAGAACCCGCCACTGGGGCTAGCACAGGATTCCCACACACACTTCCTGCGGGGGCAGCATGCCTGAGAGATGCTGTATGGCAGGGGCCTGTGGCATACCCCCTCCCTGCCCCCAACTCCCGTGACTCCCAGACTCAGCCAGTGGCACAGCCAGTTCCTGCCTGCTCTCCACACCCATCTGTTCTCAGCAGGGCTCCCTGGGCCACCTCAGCAAGGCCACCCTGCCTGAACCAGCCATGACCCACAGAGCTGTGTACGCCCATCTCCCAGGGGCTTCCTCACAGCCCAAGGCCACGTGTAAATGCCTCAGCATGCACTTGGGGCCTCCAAGAGGACACCATGTCCAAACCCTGGCTTCCAGAGCTCAAAAAGAGCTCACTCATTGTACCATCAAACTCAGCTCCATACCCAGACCCTAGTCCTTCCATGGGGGCCCCAAAGCTCTTCCTTGTAAGGACTCCCTGACTCACTCCCTCCACAGCCACAAGCCAGCCTCTGCCCTCTGCCCAGGCAGGGGCTCTGATCCCCATCTTGAACCCTAGTCCCACTTCGCCTCTGTCCTCCACCCATGCCTACTCTACTTCTATCACACTGAGCCAAAGTCTGAATGTGCTGGAGTAGGTTTCAGGCCCAGCTTCAGAGCCCCTTCTCTGCAGCCCCAGGATATGGACACACACACACACACACACACACACACACAGACTACGTCCTCTCTGCCTTGGTTTCTGGGTTCCTTCTTCCCAGCGTACCTTCACCCTTTTTTCTCATGAGCTTCTGCTCACCCTTTAAGACCCAAGCAAGGTATCACCTCCTCTGGGAAGCCCTCCTGGCATTGTATTAGGCTGTAATTATTCCTGTGGAGCCTAACTTCACAGTAGGGCAATGACCAAAGTCTGTATCTGGCTCCCCCAGAAAATAAGTTGCTCTCAGAGAGCCCCCAGCATCCCATCACAGTCTCAGACATCACCAGCCACTAACCAAGGCCTATGTAGTGATCCAGGGACGGAGCTCCAGGCAACTCCAAAGGTAGCCAAAGTCTGCTCTGGCCTTTAAGCCCAAGGGTTTAAGGTGTGGGCAGAGTGGGTGGAGGGGGAGCTGTCTACAAACGGCCAACTGGTAACTAAACCCACGTTGCTTCTAAAACTAGGGCACAGGATTGAAACGGGAACAGCAGAATTGTCCCCAAATAGAACAGTGGCTCATCTGGTTCCAGGCCTTGGAACACCTGGTGGGGTGCGGGTGGGGGTGCAGGAGGCTGCTCTAAGGCTCCAAGAGGAGATATACTTTGGAGGGTACGGCAACATGGGTGATACTGGCAGTTGCCCACCTCACTCAGGGCCCAACCAAGTCCTAGAGTAGAGACCCACTTAACTCACAAGCCCCCAGGGCTCATGGACCACCCCACTTGGAAGCCTTTCATCACACCACCCCAAACACTCTCTCCTCCCTGCCAGTTAGGAGCCTACCCTGCTTCAGCTCCTTACTAACCTTGGGGACTCTGGCACAGCTCAGGACAAAGTCCACAGGGCACAGTCCAGCCAGGCAGAGTCCCACCCCACCCATGATGGCAGGTAGCGGAGCCACCTGAGTGAAGAGAACTGTGTTTCCCTAGTCCTCCCGCATCCTGGGTCGCTCTGCATCTATTCACAGAGGAGTTGGAAGGTGGGCACCATCTGCCTCTTGTCTGATCCTCAGAAGAAACAGATCAGCTTTGCCCCTTCCATACCGTGTGACCCCAGACAAGTCACTTCACCTCTCTGGTCACTGACAAGTCGAGGCACTTCAGAAGAGGAAGAGACTGAGGACTTGGGAAGTAGTGCTCCGCCGCCCAAGCACAGAGAGCTCCTGACAGGAGCCCAATCTGAGGCCAGTTTCCTCATCTGCCTATCTTCCTCCCAGTCCTGCTGGGGGTGCACTGGTGACCACATATACATGTTGTGAACTGTATACAAACTGTGAAGTGCTGCACCCTTCCCTTGGGAGTGATAATTACTGTACATTTCCTTACAAGTAGAGGTTTTAAACCCAAAGACTTGCCACCTGTAGGCAGAGGTTGACACTTGATGGAAGGAAACAAGGGGCAGAGGCACAGAGGAAAGACAGCAAGTGGCCCTACTGGAGCCAGAGGTACCTTGGCCACTAGAGGGCACTGTGCAAGAGTAGGGTACCTAGCCAGGTACAACAGCACATCCTGTAATTCCAACACTCAGAAGGCTGAGGCAGGAGAATCACTGCAGCTACAAAGTGAGTTCCAGGTCAGCTTGGACTACAGAGCAAGACTTTGTCTCAAAGAAAAAATTGAGTGGGGGACCTGCACAGGCAAAGGCATGGGGATTCAACAAGCTAAGGTATCCAGGATGCTGGCCAGCAGCTCACAGAGTGTTCATTGAGTACCCCCACAACAGAAATACGGGAGAAGTGAGGCTGGGGCTGAGGGAGGAGCTCTGCCCAGATCAGCAACATCTCCAGGACCCCTCTCTGAGCCTCTGCTTCACTCCACCAAAAACAAGGTGAGAGCACCTTGGATCCCCGGCTGTGCGGGTCAACGCGAAGCACCCACTGCCCAGGTGGCAGATACCCCTGAGGACATGAGTCCACACAGTAAGAGGGTCTCAGGCACTTTGGTCAGGGGGCAGATATGTGGTCAGGTCTGGGGCAGGTCAGGGCGAGACAGGATGCAGGCTCAGGCTTGAGGTAGCTAGATGAAGGCGGCAAGCTTCCAATAAATACAATCACTTCTAGACTCATGGAACATGCCAACCACAGACCAGGGTGGCCAGTGACAGCCCTGGGGGTTCCTGGATCAATTGGCCTTCCTGCTCCACCACAAAATCACCTTCCATCACACTCTCAAAAGCAGCCAACACTTGTTGAGTGCAGTCCTGTGTCTGAGCACTGGACGCACAATGTCATACTCCAAAGTCATGGTGCCTTTTCAGAGCTGTACTGGTGCTTCACAGATGGGGAAACTGAGGGCTCAGGGCAGTCATTGTCCCACAATTAGACAGAGCTACCAGGTAGCAGAGCCCAGATTCAAACCCAGAGCCAACTGCCTTCCAAGGCCTCATGAGAAGGCCATGCACTTTGACCATCTAAGACCTGACAGCCAAGGCTGCAGGCCCAGAAAAATCAGAGGCACCCACACTCTCCCTGGAAACACATCAGCCACATTGGGGGCACTCAGCAAAGGTGAGGTGTCCATAGTCACCCAGAACCCAGAGGTCAAAGCTCATACCTCACTTTCTGGGTAACTACACCCAGTCCTTAGCCTCTCAGAGCCTTGGCTCTTCTTCCATGTAAGAGGAATATAGTTCTGTCCACCCCAGGATGGGGAATGGATACAGTGGATCACCCTGCTGTGGTCCAGCTCTAGAGAACATAACATGTAGATACTGGCATCAAATAAAATCAAACCCATAGAGTGACCTGAAGTCAGCAGGGACATCACACTTTCTGATGCCATTCCAACCCAGTTTCTAACCCCCAGTGTCAGATTCAACTAAGTTGGCAAGTTGAAGCAGGTTCAAGGATGTTGAAGGACCTATGTCTACCATCACCAAATAATGGCAGACACCCCCCACTCATCCTGAATATCCCACTCACCCAGCCCCAGTCAGTAACCCATCCTAGAGCCTGTGCTCTGTAGATAAGGAAACTGAGGAGCAGAGCAGGAAGGGACTAATCTCTCAATTTCTTCTCCCTTCTAAGTTTCTCTTTTTGTTTTAGAACTCCTCTGAGTAGTTCTGAGGGAAGCCCAAGGACCCACAGCAAGGACTAGTGGGATGGAGGGTCTGGTTTTCCACTCTGAGATTCTCCCCAGTTTCCTAGCGAGTCATGCCACCTGTATGGTCAGGGGCAAGCTGGCTGGTAGGGACAACCAACCCTTGGCTCAAAAGAGAAAAATGTTGGTACTTTCTTCCTTCCAGCTTGGGTGGCTTGCCTTGGGTCTTTCTCCTTCATTTCCCTTACAGCGAAGGAAAGTTTTAGAGAGATCAGGGATGACAAATTCATATCACAAATGCAACGCTTGCTCTGCTTCTGTCCAGAGCAGACATTACTAATCTATCACAGCACTATTTCCCATGAAGCCAACATTGGGCTTTAGAATGTTTCTCAACATAACACTTCAGGCTTGTGGGACCCAAGTCCAACTCCCTGTCCTTTCTCAAGGAGGGAAAGATATAATAAAGTTTACAGAGCATCCTATAGATTCAAGCTGGTAAAACTGTTAGCAGAGACTGTGCTTTGACTCCAGGCTTACAGCTAGAATAAGGCCTTGAACACAACAGTGGCCTACACCAGGCTTCCTGGCCCATGAGGACTGAGGTAGAACCAGCCCTACTAGCTGGACCTCTCCTCAGCCCCACTAGCTGAAAGCCCATTTTACAGCATCAGCCTTGTGTCACAGGAAGGGGGACAAGCCCCTAGAGGAAGCAGGACCTCAGCACATGCCTGGCTCTGCCCTGCTTATATTTATTGAGCACCTAATGTGTGCCCGACATCATGTTCCATCCCCCTTGGAACATCCTGGGAGCCATGAGTCACTGCCCCACTTCATGGATGAGGAAACAGAGGCTTCTCTAGAGGTGGTAAGATACCCTCTCCCCAGGAAGCCAGAGAGATTTCCCAGGGAAATGAGGGGTACATAGAGGGCAGAGCAACAAGAGAACATAAGAAGGCCAGAGAGAAGCAGGACCTCAAACAGGCTGTGGTTCACAACTGGGCCTCCATGCAGGGCCTACAAGGGTTCTCAGGCCCCAGGGGCACTAAGTTCTAGATGTGGAATTCAGAATTCTACTGGTAGACCGTGGTTGTCACCTAGGAACCCCCAGACAAGTGGCCTCTCCCCTCTAAGCCTTAGTTCCCATCTGGAAAGCCAGCCCATCTCACCTGCATGGTCCCTGTTCAGCTTTCTGACACATGAAAAGGGTACCACAGGGCTCACAGTCACCCAGCACAGAGGTGCCCTTAACTACCGGCATCCTCTCCTAGACCAGCCCTGCCTAGATAGGGAGCTTCAGACTGTAGAGTTAAGGCCACAGCCACACAAGTGGCAAACCCAGGCCCAAAGAGACCAACAGACTTCCCACACCACACAGGGTAAACAGGTTCCATTTTCTGAGTATCTGTTAATGCTGGGCACAGTACCCTCCCTAACCCTAACCTGAAAGGAAGAGATGTATTGTCCCCATCTTCAAGATGAAGAATCTGTCAGAAAGATCCAGTGAAGGCTACAAAGACACAGCAGGCAGGACACTCAGCAGTCAGAGAACTCAAACCCAGGCCCAGCAGACACACAAGCACTTATATCTCTATCTCCCTGGATGACTCTCTCTGCTCTCCAGTTCATTCCTGTTTACTACCATCCTCTATTGTGCTTCCTGATCCCTGGCTCTCATACTCCCTGGCTTTCCTGGGTTGGACTCTCACTCTGCTTTCAAAGCTCAGTCTCATCCAGCCAGATATCTATGCCATCAGCTCTGTACCTTGGCCTCCAGCTTAAGCTGGTTCACAAAGGGGACACCAATTAGTCCCTATGTAAAATTGGAGGCCAAGCTCCTCCTCCAGGTCTCCCAGGGGCCCTTACAGGTCCCAGGCCTGATAACAGGCCTTGTTTGACCTCTCCCCAGCGCCCTCCATTCTCAGGGCCCCAGCTTCACAGCTTTCTCCTCAACAGCCACACTCCCACCACCTCAGGGCCTTTGCACACACAATTCCCTCTGCCTGGCAAGTAGATCTCCTAGCTTCATGGCAGGCCAACTCCTACACATTTCCTTCAAGATTTCTCTGTTCCGCAGGCCTTGCTCTTATCACACCAATGATTATATATTAATATATCTAGCAATTTGCTACTTGGCTCATCCTCCATATTCCAGTTTCTAGGAGGCCAATGACTTATTTACAGTTCCCTAGCAAGTCCCCAGGCGAATGACCTTTTGAGCAGACGGGAAGAACACCTGCCCAGCTGCATTCTTTGCTGGCTGGTGGCCCCTTCCCCCAGTTCAGGACCCTCCTCCAGGCAGCTGCCAAGCCTCCTACCATAAAGCTGCTTGTGCAGATTCACAGGTGCTAGTGAGTGCTCAATATGTGGACAGGGTCAACAGAACACCAGAGGGAAGAGGAGGACAGGATCACTTAGCCAAGCCCTCTCTAGATCCTGGAGCTTAGGGGACCCAGACATGCCCCACTCACTCCCATCCCCAGATGACGGGAAGGAAGCCCAAGCAGGAGCTAGCCTATGTGCTGTAGGTTGAGGGGACCAACACTACAGAAGACAGGAGAGGGTGGGGCGGGACTCCTGAAAAAGGTAGGGTTCCCCTAAGCCTGAAAAGAACAAGCTTCAACATGCAACTGGTCGGGGGGCTGGGGAGAGAGTGGGAGATGCTAGGAGGGATAACATGCCCAGGACCTAAGGCAGGCAGTCAGCTGAGAGAGGTAACACACTACAAGTCACTTCCCCCTGTGGAAAGGCCACCTCACTAGGACAAACCGCATCCACCAGAAGGGCCTGGTGGCTCCCACCAATCACTGGGAGCTGGGGGAGTGTACACAACTTTTCCAACAATGCTTTGTGCCTGACCCCCATACTACACAGCCTTCAATGTTGTTGCAGGATTCAAGGACAGCCAGAGAGCACCTCTAAAGAAAGGCTCTAGAGCTGGAGAGATGGTTCAGTGGTTAAGAGCACTGGCAGCTCTTGTAGAGGACCTGGGTTAGATTTGTAGCACCCACACGGTGGCTAACAACCGTCTGTAATTCTAGTTCTAGGAGAGCCAACACCCTCTTCTGGGCTCCACGGGCACATGGCACACATACAGGCAAAACACTCATACACATAAAATAAAATTTTAAATATTTAAATATTAAAAATTTTAAAAGTCTAGGCTCTAATTCCTGTTGCAAACTGTGGGGCCTTGGCCAAGTCACTTGGCTCTCTGAGGCCCCATAACCTTATACCCTCGGAGTCCAGTGGACATCAAGCTCCATTGTCTTTACTGATTTATCTATGTGGTTCTGGGGTTGGCACCCAGGGCCTCTGGCATGCTAAGCATGAGCTCTACAACTGATCTCCCTCACAGCTCAATTGTTCATTTCATTCCTGACCCAACTGAGGCCAGAGGGAGCCCAGGACTCCTTGAATTCACACAGCTGTGGGAAGCAGGAGGGTGGTCAGCTGTTTCCTTTTGGAGGGGCGCTGGGGCACCTTCTGAGGCACCAAGGCACTCTCTTCTGCAGGTGGCTCTGCCACAGCCAGCACCCTCATACCCCAGCCATCTTGGGCAGGTTCCAGGATGGACTCATCTATTGAGCCCTTGAGGTGACATGCCAAGTGCCCAGCTGCAGAAGCACAAGTAGTAACAGTCCACGAAAGACCCCACTGGGGATGTGGGGAATCCATAGGGCAGCCTCTTGGCAGAGATCACCGGGGAAAACAAGAGGCTCTAGTGCCTTGACTCCACAGCCAAGGATAAGAAGAGGGACCCTGGCACATCTTGGAAACTGTCTGACCTCAACCCAGGAGGCCCAGGCACAACTACTGCATCTATTGAACAGCCTGTGAGACTCCAGAGACCTTGTCCGGAGCCCCACAAGTCTCACACATCTCTGTCCGCTTGCCTGTGTCTGAAGGCCCCAAGGGGCTTAAGGGATACCCATGGATCAGTCCCTTCCGGTTACTCTACCCTCCAACCAGCCCAGCAATACTAGTTAGAGTGCAGGCAATGGTCCCAGGATACACAGCACAAGTGGCGGCCCTGGTGGGGGCACAAACTCACCTCCGGTACCTGTTCGGGTGGGCAAGTGGACCTAGTCGCGATGGTGAAACCCCAAAACTTTTGCCAACTTCTGAGCCGACCAGTCGCTGGGCCTGCTCAGGGGCGAGGCTGGGGGCTGAGGGGGACCGAGGACAGTGTGGCCCAGTCCTTCCAGGGCAACAGCACCAGGCCCTACCAGAGGCCCCCACGCAACACCCAAGGAGAGCGTGTGGCTGGTCGGACGCCTCCGCCCCGGCGCCCCTAGGCGCGCCCCGCACCCACCCTACCCCCCAACCGCCCACTCGGGGCCGGGGGCGCTGGGCCCGGCAGCAGCGGCCGTAGGCTACACCGATCGACCGAGATTTCAGCCGTGGCCTAGCGGGGCCGGAGCCCCAGCAGCCGAGCACCCCGCACTCCCGGACTCCGCGCCCCGCCCGGTCTCCCCCCGCAAGCATCCCAACAAAAGGCCGCGCCGGGCAGGTCCCCGCGGCCACCGCGCGGCCCGTGGCGGGGAGTGGGCAGGGCCGGAGCCCGGGGCCCGGGGGACGCTCACCTGCACGGCGGCCGCGGGCTCCCGACGCGCCGGGCGGACCCCCGGCGGGGCGTGCGGCTCTGGCGGACGGCGGCCGGGGGGATTCCGGGCCGGGAGAGA
>NW_008357924.1:595160-619640 GCF_000622305.1 Nannospalax galili
GGGCGTGCGGCTCTGGCGGACGGCGGCCGGGTGGATTCCGGGCCGGGAGAGACAGACCGAGAGAAAGGGAGGAGGCGGCGGCGGCGGGAGAGGCGGAGGGAGCGCGGGAGGAGGGGCCGCGGCCGAGCGAGGAGGAGGAAGGAGGAAGCGCGGACCCCGCGGAGACCCGGGTACACCGCGCAGCCCCAGCCGGTCCGCCCCCGCGACGCCCAGCACCCGGATCCCACCGCGCCTAGGCGACCCCGTGCACCTGGACCCCAGCCGCCTCTCCGCGTCCTCCTCGCCCTGCGCCAGGCTACGCCGCCCGGGTCCACTTTAGAATTTAACCCTAGCTACCTGAGCTGCGCAGCGATGCTCAAGCCCATCTTATGGACGCACATGCCGAAGCACTGTCCACACCGGCCTTGCCTTGAGTAGCTTTATCGGGGTACAGGAGGGACAGTGTAGGGAGGCGCGACATCCAAGTTAAGATGTATCGAGGGGTGAAATTGTACCTCATTGTGTGACCCAGGCTGGCCTTGAACTTGCGGTGATCCCCCTGCCTATGCCTCCCGAGGCAGATCAAGCCTAAATTCACTTTCAGCACATAAAAAGACAAATGTATACTTGGCCATCCAACTGGGGAGGAGGCAGCCGGTGTGCACGTAACAAGCCGCTGAGGACATGTGGACCCAGCAGGACAGGAAGTAGAGTAGGAAAATGGGGCAATAAGGAAATGCCGCTGGAGACAGGCCACAAAGGTACCACCACCAGCCGCAGCCCGGGGGGCCAGAGCGGCCCTGTTGGGGGCGGGGCCCCATCCTCCTTGACTCCTCCCTTATCCTCTGGAGAATGGACCTGAATCCAGCTATCAAGGTACTACCACCGTCTGCTTCTGTGGTCCTTCTTTGAGAGTGCCTCCGTCTCACTGGTTGGAAACAGACCCAGCCAGGTTAAAAAGACACCAGGCCTGGGCTTCCCCTGAACAGAGTCCCTACCAAGGAGCAGGTCAGGTCACACCCTAAGGGTGCAATCTACCCCACCGCCCAGGAGGCCAGGAAAGAGCAAATCCTGGAGCCAGACTCATCTGAGTTCACATCTAGGCCATGTGCTGCCTCAGGGTATGTTCAGTCCACCAGCTTCCCATTCCTGCCCCCTTTCCTGTGAACCAGGATCAGGCAGGGACTGACAAAGAATTAACAAGTACAAGTGTGGCCAGGCTAGCCCAGAGACTGGTAGCTCTCTTGGTGATAAACTGAGTCCAGGGGATGGGAAGGGACTGCTCTGGGTCCCTGAGGAGCAGCAGGTGGACTAGCCACTCTTGTTTGCAAGGCTGGCTTAAAGATTAACTACTGTTTCCCAGGACTCCTTAGGGCCAAGCCTGGCTGGAGGAGCAGGTTTCTCTGCCCTCCTGTGCTCCTAAGACATGTCTAAATGCCTTTATTGACCACGCTGGGCTGGGGGCAGGTGGATACTCTTCCTGCAGTGTACTGGGGCTGGCTCTCACTCACATTTACCATGTTGATAACCTGACATCAGCCTCACTGGAAATGTTTTCTCTTTGAAAATTGGGGAATGTAATAAATCAAGCCTTTGCTTTTCCTTCCCGAGTTGGTTGTTAAATATTTGCCAGCCTATCACTAAATCCATCCCCAAAAGTTCAACAGGAAGCTTTGGGCGTTTCTAGAACTAAGATAATAGAGGGCTTCAAAGCACAAGCTTTGGATTCATAGATCTAGGTTGAGGCCGGCCTCAACTCTACCACTTTACAAATATATGAATGAAAGCCATTTTTTCTGAGCCTCAGTATGCTAACCTGCAAAACAAATGAAGACAGCAGGGCCTCGGAAGGCTCATGTGAGGATTCTGGGAGGTAAGGTATATTTGGCACATGTGACTTCTATTCACAGCCTTGCACTCACAGATGCTGCTGGCTCTGCAGCAGAGGTAGTCTTCCACCTGGAGCTACTTTAGTTTTGAGGGTTCAGCTGCAGCAAGGTTCTTAAAGGAAGTGGCCCGCACAATGGTTTCATTTTTTGAGCTTTTGGGGTGCTCTTTATTTTTAACTATCCCTCTGGGCCTTTGCTTAGGCCATAACCCCCTACTAGGAATGCCCACCCCATCACCAGCCTCCCAACCCAAGGGCTTTGGTAAGGGTTACATCCTCCAGGACATGCTTCATGACATACTCCTGATAGAGGTATATATATCCCAAGTCCATTCTGGGTCTGTCTGTCCTCACCCTGAGGGCAGGGACCAAGGCTTGGCCCATGCCCAGCAATGAGATGGCACTGGCCAACTGACTGTGGAGAACACACTGCAGTGGCATCCGTAGACAAGTTCTCTTTCCATCACTGACTGTGGCTCTGCCCTCTGTGGGCCTCAGTTTACCTATTAGTCAAAGGAGGGTGACCAGCTCACCAATTTTCAGGATTATGCAAATAAGAGGGTTGTATTGCTGGTCTGGCCTGGTAGACAAATGACTGTATGCATTATTTTGCTTAAAATATTGTGTTAATAAAACAGTAACTTCATGCTTGATGTCTGCAAACCATTATGAAATGAACAGGGCCAGGTTGGGAACACCAACAGGGCCCCATCTCCCAGCACCAGTCACCAGCACCTGATAGGTTGTTTATTCATTTGCTTATTTTTTAGGTGGCTTTCACTCTATAGCCCACACTGGCCTCAAACTCTTGACAATGCCCGTCTCAGCCTCCCAAGAACTGGGAGCTGACTTGCTTAGCTTTGGCAGCCTCTGCGTATGTCATCATCCTTTAAAAGGAAAGCATACCAGCAATGTAGAGGATGGCTCAGTGGGTAGGAGCACTTGCTGCACAAGCATAGGATCTGAGTTGGAATCTCTAAAACCAACATAAAAACTGTGCACGGTACATATAGCTGTAACCCCGGTGGTGGGTCCCAAGCATTCATTGACCAGCCAACCTCACCAGAAAGGTGAACTTCAGGTTGAGTGAGAGACCCTGTCTGAAGGGAAGAAAGCAAAAGACACCGGGTGTCCTGACCTCTGCACATGCATATGCACACCAGGTGTACACATCCAGACACATGCATGCACACCCATACACAACACAGGCTTTTTTTGGTTTTTTTGAGACAGGGTCTCCCTGAAGCCCCAGCTGGCCTGGAACTTGCTATGTAGACCAGGCTGGCTTTGAACTCAGAGATCCTTCTGCCTCTGCCTCCTGAGTGTTGGGATTAAAGGCATGTGCCACCATGCCCTGCTCAACAACACACACATTTTAAGAGGGGTAGAACACTGATTGCACATAATGCTCTGTCTCAGACTCCTCTTCCTTCTATGGAGAGAGAAGGTCAAAGCTGTCCCTAAGGGCAAGATACAGGATGGAAGTGTTGTGGAGGCCTGGCCCCACACACCTGGCAATGGACCTGTCACATGGGATCAGGGACACTGTCTGTCCACCCTCACTCAGAGCTCTGGTGGCCCTGGTCATGAGTAGCTGATCAAGTGAGCCTAGCCCCAGCCCAGCTCACTCTCAGAGCAGTGATTGGGAAGCCAGACCCAACACAGGCACAGGGAAATTCTAGCCTAGCCCTGCCATTCCCTACATGTCAGTAGCTGACTACTCCAAGCCATGGGGCTCAAGACCATAGGGTAGAGTGAAGGGGTAGGCAGCCTCCAGCCTCCAGCCTGAAACTGGTGGATAAGCTTGGCTCTCTCTCTCCCTGGCTCTGAACTTCACAGTTTACACAAAACTATCCCAATCCAGCCCCTTTCAACTGCTGAGGCCTCCCTCAGGACCAGGTCTCCTTCTCTGTCAGCCTACTTTCTGACACACCTCCACCAAGCAGTTCATTCCTGCCCAGAGCCTTTGTACTGGCTGGTCTCTTCTGGAGTGCTTCCACCCCCAGTCCACTCTCTCTTCCACTGGTACTTTCTGAGCTTCTAGAAGGTGCCAAGATCTGGGCCTGGTGCTAGGGATACAGCCTAAACAAATCAGGTCTGGTATGTGAGTTGGAGGAACCCAAAGTAAGGGATGGGACGAGCATAGGGGGGTGGGGTGTGTGGCCGACCTGATGTGTTTTGGTATGCATAGAGTCTGAGGAGTTGGGACAGGTATGCAGGCAGAGGGACTGTGTGTAGAAACTGTTAGTGGGATGGTGGTGTGCTGGGGAGTGGGATGGCAGTGTGCTGGGGAGTGGGGCGGGTAAGGTGGGAAGGATGTGACTGAAGTGAACCTGGGGCCTCTCCTATGACCTGAGAAGCCAAGATCAGCAAGTGCAAAGGCCTCTGGCTTGGCTTCTTTCCCAGTAACAGTGGGAAGACATGGAGAGTGGTGAGCAGAGAAGTGGAGAGTTGTGGAGAGAGCAGGCAGGAGCAAGAGTCTGAGGCCTTGTGGAGATGGATGGCAGGCACAGCCTTGACTAGGCAGGAACAAAGCTGAGGCAAAAACCTGCCCTCCACAGTGTGCCCATGAGCACAGATCCGTGTTGTAGCGAGGCCAAGCATTTCAGAGACCTAAAAACCCAACACAGTGAAGAAATAGTTCAGCCTCCTACAAGCCAGAAAGCAGCCAGAGCCATGAGCTAGCCACCAGCAACTCCCTCCACCATTAGCGACTGGCCAGGGAAGCCACGCCCTTCCCAATGACTAGGGAGACAAACGTGGAAAACGCCATAGCTCTTGAGTGTAAGCAAGCCTGTCGTCCCAGCGCCCTCAGGAAGCTGAGGCAGAGGAATCACAAATTCAAGGCCTATCTGGGTTACAGTGGTAAGATCAGCCTGGGCAAATTATTGAGAATCTGTCTTAAAATGAAAAGAAGAAAAAAGACTGGGGATGTAGCTCAATGGTAAAGTGTTTGCCTAGCACAAATGAGGGGCTCCAGCTCTGGAAAAACAAATTAGACTTTCCTGCCCAGCCCCACCAGGCTCCCTAGGAGCACAAATCCCAGGAAACAGACAGCCTCCCAAGGTCACTTTGGGTTTGGGGTGGTGGGAGCTCCAGCCCAGGCCTCAGCATGTCTGTGAGGAAAGATGAAAGAAATCAGGCTCTTGCCTGACAAGAGGGCAGAGGGCAGGCTGGAAGTCTGCCGCAAGAGCAGAGCCGCAACACCCCCGCACCCCGCCTTGAGAGCTGCTTAGAAGCCTACTGAGAAAAGGATACGGTCTCTGCTGGGGGGCTTGGAAGAATGTTACAAAGACAATGTGCTCTGTGAGGGACAGGATGAGTAGAGCCTTAGCAGCCTGTCCTGGGTTCTGGGTGGAGCAGATTCCTCCTTCATTAAGCGATAGGAGATACCTTTATCCCCTGGTATGGATGAGAAATGAGGCTCCGAGCCAAGATGTGATGGCTACACAGTGAGGAAGTGCAGAATTCAGACATCACTAGTCTGGACTCAGACCCTGCCCCACCCAGGACTCACAGCAGCCCTCCCTCAGGACTTCCTCGATCTTCCCCAGGTCCCCCAGCACTCGGAGATGGAATGCAGCTATCTTTGCATTGTGCTCAGTAGAAAAATGGACTACTCCCCCTGGGGGGAGGGGCACTGGCCCCACCTCTCCCTGTGGGCCTGGTAGAGATTTCCTACCAAAGAGATCTGAGTGTAAAAGGCTGGGAGAGTAACTAACTGCATGGTGGACACACCCGAGCAACACTTGAAGTCAAGTGACCAAGGGCAGCATCAACAGTGCCCAATCACCTTGATATCTTGTGCTCTTGGCATGATGTCATGGGAATAGCATTTCCCTCCCAAACCCAAGAATCCCCGCCTAACTATAAGCAAAAGAGGAGACAAATTCCAAAAGATCTGCCTTCTGCAGAATGCCTGGCTTGTCCCAGCATGCTGTAAGTTTAGTACTCAGGAGTTGTAGGCAGGAGGATCATTCTTGGCTACATAGTGTGTTCAAAGCTGACCTGGGCTATGTGAGATCCTGTCTCAAAATTAACAAACACTACCTGGCTCGTACTCAAAACCACCCTGACCACCAAAATTAAGGAAAATCTGAGAAGCCAAAAGGAGCCTGAGGAGATAGAAGGGCACTGGGTAGGGCTGGGTATGTGACTCTGGTGGGAGAGTGTCTGCCTACCAGGCATGAAACCTGGGGTCCCCAGCACCACATAAACCAAGGGTGATTGTGCTCCTCTGTAATTCCAGCATTTGGGAGATGGAACAAGAATAAGAAATTTGAGCTTGGACCTGGGGAAGAGGCTCAGCAAGTAAAAACACTTGCCTGACAATCTGAGGTCTAGCCTCAGAACCCATGTAAAAAGCCAGGTGTAGTAGCATCAACATGTAATCCCAGCAAGCTGGGAGGTGGAGACGGGAGAATTGCACAGAAACTTGGAAGTTCGTGAGGCAGCAAGCCTGGAGTATACAGCACAGCCACAGCAACAAGAGAGACCCTGCATCAACAAGGTAGGAGGAGACAACTGACTTCCCCAAATTGTCTTCAGACCTCCACGTTTTTGCATGGCACTCCAAGGACCCACATTCACAAACTTACACAACCATACCTACGGGCACACAAAATAATTTTCTTAAAGTTCAAGGTTACCATCAACTACATAACAAGTTCGAGGCCAGCCTGGACTACTACATGGGACCCTGCTTCTGAGCGAGAGTGAGAGCGAGAGCTAGAGAGAGAGAGAGGGAGAGAATGAATCAGGAGAAAGCTAAGAGGCATGATTAAGCATGGTCTTCAGTAACTATGTGCAGACTGACTGGTTAACTGGATTGTGTACCACACTGATATAGCTGTTGATAAGGAAATTAATGGCAAAATTCGTTCCCTGGTGTTACTGGAATTTTGGGGGGTCATTTTGTGGTCACCAGATCATGCAGGGAAATCAGGGTCCCCTCATAGGATTCTTAGTCTCATTAATAAAAGAATTTAAGAATGGATTCAAACAGAAGCTTGAAGAAAATTTTATTATCATTTAAAAGAACACCCATCCCCCACCGTCCCACCCCACCCAGGCAAGCTGTCAATCTCAGCAGCTTGTCTCCCAGCAACTTCCAGGAGAAGGGAGAAGGAAAATACCCATCCCTTTTAAGCCACACAGAGGTCAGACACATGGTGGACTCACAGCCACAGGCAGGGAAGGGAGCGTTAGATAAAAAGCAAAGAAACCCAAAATGTTGGGGAAGCCCAAACTTGCTTAAAAAAGAGAAAAGAAAAGGAGGGGTTGTGCTTTTCTGAAGATTTCAGAAAAGCAGACAGACTTAATGAAAGTGCATGTCTGTGGCTAGGTAAACTACTATACTAGGGGAGGAAATTCTGGACAGGAAAAGCACATGATCTCATTAAAGCACTAAGTATTCAGCCCATCTTTTAGCATGGCTTAAGGTGAACCCACCTTGCTACGGATGGTCCCTTGGGCCAGGTGATTGACCCAGCCCAACTGAAATGTTAGGTCTCTAGCCAGGCCAGAGAATTCTATTCTCTTGACCAGAAGGAGTTTTCTCTTAACAGGCCTTCCCTGTTACTCTGACATTGGTACCAGCCAAGGCTGCCATTCAGAGCTGTCTCTAAACATTCCTGCTAAAGCTAGGGAAACTGAAAATAGAAGTGACTGCCCAAGATCATGCTGCAAGTTCATAATAGAACCTAGACTACAATCAAAGTTTCACAATGTCACAGAACTTATTAACTGTCTAGTGTATACAAGAGACCAGCCTAGGGCCTCATGGTGGTGAAAATAGAGGGGAGGGTCAAGGATTTGTCTGTGTCGGCAGATCCTCTGAACCAGGTCTCCAGGGACACAGTCCTGTCTTGGTGGGTTCCCAAGCAGGAAAGAGAAAACACTGTGAACAGGCACTTTGGTCACCTGGAGGCCAGTCCTGGCCATCTCCACACCCACAAGACTTCCAGAGCCCTATACTGCTTAGCAGACAGAAGGCTCAGGACAGAAGCCTATGGAGGTACCAGCACTGCAAGGCCTCATGCACAGCAAGTTCTCAATAGTCAGAACTATCCCAGTATGTCCTGGGCACTGCAGGAGCTCAGAGAGGGTTTTGTTTGTGTGTTTGTTTTCTTTTTTCACTTGACCTTGGCAGGAGATTCTCAGAGAGCTTCTCAGACAGGTGACATTTGGGTCAGGTCTTGAAGAATGAGGAGTTTACCAGACTGAGGGGGCCTGGTAGCTGTAGGCCCATCTTCCCTAGCTCACAGTCTGGTCCTCCCAAAGGAGATTATCCAGAACCCACCTCTGTGGCTCCTTCCCAACTTCCTTTGAGTCTAGGGTTCACCACTGCCTGAGCCAAAGATCTGGAGCAGCAGGGGCCAGGCTGGGGTGGGGGTGAGCTGAAGCAAATCAGGGCCTGTCAAGAAGGGAAGCCAAACTCTGCCTCCCACTCACCAGCTGAGTGTGGCAGTACCACTTCCTCCTTGTGCTCTAGTTTAGGGATTACCAGGACAGCTGGGGGTGGAGGGGCTTGGTGCCCCAGGGGCTGGGCCTGGAGCCTCCAGGACTTCCCCAGCCACTTCTAGACTCCCAAGTCTGCTGATGATGGATCATCCCAGGATCCCATTCCCATCGTATAGGCTCCTTCTTCCTGCCTTTGAAAGTATGCTGTATAGTATGTAAATGTGCCTTCCTGCCGCCTCTCTTCTGGTCCAAGGCCACCCCTGGCTACTTCTAGACATCTTCTACAGAGACCACCCTCCTTGTCCATCCATATATACTGCATGTCAGACCCTGTACTGCATTGGGAATAGATGCAGCAGTTGACTAAACTGACCTGGTCCATACCCTTTGGAACTTGGGCCTTTAATCCTTACATCCTGTGTGTGCAGACCCCAGCCCTATATAGCCTGTGCACAGGGTAGCCTTGGTCAGTCCCTTCTCTCTGGCCAGCATTGAACCCTCAGCTCAATGAAGAGGTGCCCTGTCCAGGGAGCCTTGGGAAACAGATGGGGTAAATGGGGCCAGTTATCCCACCCTGCTCTACTCACCCCAGTATAACCCCATCCAAATAAAGGTCCTCTACATGGAACCAGTAAAATGCACACACAGGCTCTGATTCAGTAGAATTTCTGTTCAGAAACAAATATAGGTCCCATAGAAGGGGACCTCTGGTCCTTGTTTCTCTGATTTGCTTCCTGAGAATAACTTATGGTGGTTTCATTATTATTATTATTACATTTCATTTTTATTTACTTTACACACACACACCATAGTGTGTTTGTGGAGGTCAGAGGTCAACTCGCAGGCATCTGGTTCTCTCCTTCCACCCTGTAGGTTTTAGGGCTCAAACTCAGGTTGTCAGGCCATGTGGCAGGTGCCTTCACCTACTGAGGTACCACAACTGCCTTGGTAGTCAATTTTGTTGTTGTTTGAGGCAGGGTCTCATTATTCCAGCTTGACCTCAACTCATAGCAAACCCCCTGCTTCAGTCTCTGAGTACTGGGATTATAAATATGAGCCATCATGCTTGGCTTTTTAAATGTTACAATATTAATTCCTTTTTTTTTGGTCTTTTTGAGACAGGGTCTTCCTGTAGTCCCAGCTGGCCTAGAACTCGCTACATAGACCAGGCTGGCCTCAAACTCACAAAGATCCACCTGCCTCTGCCTCCCAACTGCTCAGACTAAAGGCATGTGCCACCACACCTGGCCCTATATATTTTTTTAAGATTTTATTGCCAAGCATGGTGACACATATCTTTAATCCTAGCACTTGGGAGACAGACGCAGGTGGATCTTTGTGAGATTGAGGCCAGCCTGGTCTGCATAATGAGTTCCAAGCCAGCTGAGGTTATAGGGAAACCCTGTTTCCAGAAAAATGATTGTATTAATTTTTATTTTATGCATGTATGTAGGTGCACCACATGTGTGCTTGGTGCCTGAAGAGGCCAGAAGAAAGTGTTAAATCCCCTGGAACTGGAATTAAGGTAATGTTGGCCACCATGTGACCACCATGTGGGTAGTGGGAACCAAACCCAGGTGCTCTTAACCACTGAGCCATCTCTCCAGCACCCCCCCCCCATTAATGTTTTGAGAAAATGTGGACATAGGGAAAATAGAAGGGGTTAGACTGTGTTCTCAGCAGGTGTCCTGGGCCGGGAAGGATGCCGAGATGAGCTTAATAACTTTCTCTTTGCTGCTTCCTTCTGTGCTGGGTTCTGTTTTTTGAGATAAGGTTTCATGTAGCCCAAGCTGTCCTTAAACTCACTAAACTCAAGGATGACCTTGAACTTCTAACCCGCTTCCTCCACCTCCGAATACTGGGACTATAGGCTGTACCACCATACTTGGCCAAAAGATAGGACATGAATGTTTGAAGAAGTAAAGGCCTTCTTTAAGTTTTCTACAGTGAGCTCACTTCCCTGGGCCATAGAAATAGTATTACTGGGGCTGGAGAGATGGCTTAGCGGATAAGAACATTGACTGTTCTTGCAGAAGACCTGGGTTCAAATCCCAGCACCCACATGGCAGCTAACAACTGTCTATAACTCCAGTTCCAGGGGATCTGACAGCCTCTTCTGTCCTCTGTGGGCATTGCATGGCACGGGTACATGTACCTACATGCAGGCAATACACACATACACATAAAATAATAAATAAAAAAAATATATATTTTAAATAGTATTATTTTTAAGTGCCAGACCAGGGATGTGAGTCAATGGTAAAACACTTGTCTAGTATGAGTGAGGCCTTAAATTCAATCCCTAGGACTACAAAAATGATGATGATGATGATGATGATGAAACAAAAGTCTTAGTCACCACAGAGTGGTACATGGCTGTAATCTCAGCACTTGGGAGATGGAGGCAGGAGAATCACGAGTTCAAGGTCATCCTTAGCTACAAAGCAATTTGAGACAGGACTACAAGAGACTACTTCCAGTCTCAAAAAAATAAAAAAGAGCCAGGTGTGGTGATGCACACCTTTAATCCCAGCACTAGGGAGGCAGGGGCAGGCAGATCTCTGTGAGTTCAAGGCCAGCCTGGTCCACATAGCAAGCTTCAGGTCAGGTGAGGCTATAGGCAGACCCTATCTAAAAAAATAAAAATAAAATAAATAAAACAGTAAGAGGCTCCATGGGGCTTGGTCAGCCTCCCTCGCTCCATCTCTACCTGCTGTCTCACCTTTCCGCGTTGCCCTTGCTTTCTCTCTGCTAGCCTGTGCTTGCCTCTTCTCCCTGATTAGCTCCTGATGGCTCTTAGGCCCTCCCTGGGTCTCCTAGCCTGGGTTCCAGCCTCATGGACCACACTTGCATCCTCATGAGAAATTAATTGGGACCCAAATGTTGTTCCAGCATGCCAAGAGTCCAGGGTAGAGGTTGGGGTCAGGTCAGCTTTGAGCCCCAGCATTGCTCAGACCACATCCTGGCTTTGACAGGGCTTGTTGAGACAGGAATCTGGCCCTGGATTCCCCAGGATGGCAGGAACAGTGTCAGGCAAGCTCAGCCCTGGCCTGAGGCTACATAGTAGCTCTAGCTCACAGAGAGGGAACCCAGACAGCCACTCCATCCTGGGTCATGCCTGTGTCTAGCCTCACCTTCTCCAGAGACCCTGCCAGTTCAGGGAGGAACCATTGGGTGAGAATCCCTGAGAAGCTGTAAGGAGCCCAGACCTGCCTCAGCCACCGGGAGCCACAGGTCTGACTATAAACTCTCCATTCAGGTGGCTGACTTAGGGAGGCCCAGGGCCGGCAGAAAGGGTCCTCGCTACACCCCAAATCTGCTGTTTGTGGTCTGTGCTCAACTTTTCATTGCAACTACCTCTCAATAATGAAGTATTATTTAATCATCTACTAGTAAAATTAGTGGTGCTTGAACTGGCTTATCCTTACCTAGCCTTCCCATTCCTGGAGCTGTAGGCATCTATACCTGCTGGGCCTTAGGTGTGGGGCCTCTGAGTCATCCAATTCAGCAAACACATGTGGAACTCTCTGAGTCAACATGAGGAATCTTGCCCCCAGGAGACAGCAGGAAGGTGCAGTCCTGGGCAGCCCTACCTGGGGCCAGAACTGCACAAGCTAGGTCCTTATCTACCCAGCACCAGAAACTCCAGGCCCAAAAGGATTAGGAACGTCCCTGGGTCACAAAACCCTGCTCTGGTCATCAGGCAGAGGCCTCAGGAGCAAACGAAGAGCGGTCAGTGTGGGTTTGGTGGGGACACACTGGTGCATTAAACACAGCTTTCTCCTGCCTGGGTGGGGCTCACAGGTTGCTATCATGTGAAATGGTGGATAAAGCAGAGAATAAACCCACTGGGACAGAAGGTCAGATTATGTTACCACCATGATGTATTGATAAGTGGATAGAATGAGGAGGAAGCCAGGCGCTCTGAGGACAGGAGGTCAGGAGGGCTCCTCAGAGAGGAGAACTTTGAGGAAGCTTGAAGGATAAGGAGGACTTCTTTTGTGAACTTGACACACCTGGGAAGAAGGAACCTCAATTGGGAAATTTCTTCTGTCAGATTAACCTGTGGCCATGTCTGTGGGCATTTTCTTGATTGTCGGGTTATGTGGAAGGGCCCAGCCCACTGTGGGCAGTACCATCTTTGGGCAGGTGATCCTGGGCTATGTAAGAGAAGTAACTGAGCAAGCCACCAGTAGACTGAAATCTACTTCAGTTCCTGCCTCAAGTTTCTGCCTTGGCTTCCCTCCATGACTGATGTGAAATAAACCTTTTCCTCCCTCAAGTTGCTTTTGGTCTGTGTTGTTTGTTTTTGGGGGTTTTTGGGTCTTTTTGAAGCAGGGTCTCCCTATAGCCCTAGCTGTCCTGGAATTCACTATGTAGACCAGGCTGGCCTTGAACTCACAGAGCTCAACCTGCCTCTGCCTCCCAAGTGCTGGGAGTACAGGCGTGCGCCACCATGCCCGGCTGTTTGGTCAGTGTTTTATCACAGCAATAGAACAGGTCAGGACTTGGTACCAGAGAGTGGGCTATTGCTATGACAGTCTTGACCATGTTGTCTTGGGGAGTGTTGTGGAAGTGTTTGGAGCTTTGGGCTACAAAAACAATTGAGTGCTTAGAGCTTAGTGAGCTGTTCTGTGGGACTTGGAAAAATGCAGAAGGTGGAGACGTGGCTTGTGCTGTTTCAAGGGAAACAAAGACTATCAGGGCTGTTTGTATGATTTTTTTTTTTTTTTTTTTTTCTGTAGCTCCAGCTGTCCTGGAACTCGCTATGTAGACCAGGCGGGCCTTGAACTCCCAGAGATCTGCCTGCCTCTGCCTGCCAAGTGCTGGGATTAAAGGCATGCGCCACCACGCCCAGCTTGGTATTTAGAGCTTAGTGAGCTGTTCTGTAGGAACTTGGAAAATAATGCCAAAAGAAGTGTAGGTAACAGAGGCCTGGCTTGTGACATTTCAAGGGAACTAAAGACTTTATATGGCATTTTGAATTGAGAATCTGTGGTTTCTGCTTGACTGAGGCTGAAAATCAGTTGTGGTTAAGAAGAGACCAGAACCACTGGTGTGAAGCCTTTGCTTTACTGGGACAATTGATGCTGATCAGCAAAATCACCTATGAATAAGAAGAGACCAGTATCATTGAGTTGAAATCTTCTGGAAAATATTTCCACAGGGTGAGTGCATAGAAGCTGTGGTCCAGAGAGGGCCCTGAGCCTCCATCTCAAACTGGAAGCAGGACTTGGTAATGTATAAGAATCTCCTGCGTGGTGTTGAAGGCACTAAAGGGTCATGGAGAGAATCTGAGGCTTTGCATTCTGAGAGACAAGAACAGCCCATTGGGGAAGATGCAGCCTCAGTTTCAATAGAGACCCCAGCATATTGGAGATGTCAGGACCATGGACAACCACTAAGGGCAGCTGCCAGCCTGGAATGGAACCTGCCTGAGTCTAAGAGACAAGCTGTGTGTGCTATGGACAGAAGAGAGAGACATGAAACTGCCCAAGCCCTTTGGAGTTCAGAAGATCATGAGTGAATCCCAGATGTCCAGCCTTGAGCTACTTTGCTGATTTTGGTTATGCTTAAGTGTTCCCAATTCATCCCTTTTGAAATAAGACAGTACTTGTTTTGGATTTTGCAGGAGTCCGTAGTTAAGAGACTTTTAAAAGAGACTGAACTTTTAAAATGTTGAACTTTTAAGGACTGTGGGGCTTTTAAAAAGTTGTACTGTTTGATATTGTGATATTAATATTAACATGAGATCTTGGAGACAAGAAATGGAAAAGTTATGGTTTAATAGTGATGTATTTGTATGTTGACAAAGGGTCAGTTGTGCTACATAATTCAGTTGTCGACTAGAAACACCTGGGAAGAGAGAGCCTCAATTGGGGGATTTCTTCTGTTGTATTAGCCTGTGGGCATGTCTGTGAGGCATTTTCTTGATTGTTGGGTGAGGCAGAAGGGCACAGCCCACTGTGGGTGATGCCATCCCTGGATAGATGGGCCTGGGCTGTGGAAGCAAGAGGGCTGAACACAGGCTAAGTAGGGCAAGGCAGTAAGCAGCATTCCTCCACGGTCTGCGCTTCAGTTCCTGCCTCCAGGTTCCTGCCTCGGCTTCCCTCAGTGTAGAACTATAAACTGTAAGGTAAAATAAACCTTTTCCTCCCCCATGTTGTTTTTGTTGAGTGTTTTATCACAGTAACAGAGAGTAACTAGGACACTAGAGATGAAGTTGGGGCCTTAGCAGGGCTGAAGTATCCGGGCTGTAGGTAGGGGCTAAGTGTCCTCTAGGGACAGTAAACAAAGCAAGTAGTAGCCACATGATCCAGGGTCTGTTGCTGAAAGAGCCCAATGGCAGCCAGATGGAGGGGCCAAGGGAGGCCATGGAGGCAGGGAGGCCAACAAAAAGGCTGGGAATCTTCCAGAAGTAGGTGACAGTGGCTCAGCTGTGGCAGGGGAGGCAGGAAAAACAAGTGACTCAAGTCCATTCAGGAGAAGCACCCCCCAGTGTTTGCTGGTGGATCACAAGTGTGGGTGCTCAGAGGGCAGCTTTGGGTGAATAGAGGAAGCTGCTGTTTGCCAAGATGGGGAAGTGTGTGTAGGTGCTCCATCTTCCTATAAGGGAAGAATCAAAGTTAAGTGTGGACCAGTTCTAGGGGTCAAGTCTAATACTTGTCCATAGGGATACTGAAAAATTAATATTGAACACACAGCACTAGGTGCCATTGCCTCTGTGTGTTCACCATCACCCTTTGGGAAACCACAAAGGAAACGGGCTCACAGTGGGATGCCGTGAGTAGCATGGGAAAGTCAGGCAGTGCCCACAGAGGGGAGGGAGGAGCCTGTGAAAGGTGTTTGAGCTTCTTCTTCAGGGTTGTCTCCTGGGAGGCTGGTGGGGAGGAAAGATATGGTCAACAAGCATCCAGGAGACTGAGCCGTGACACAGCTCCGGTTGACCTTGGCCCCACCTCAGGGTGCTGGAGGGATGGGAGCAGGGGATAGAGTTAGCAAGTGGGTTTTACCTTTCTAGGTGTTCTCAGGGACTGAGGAACAGGAATTTGGTCAGAGCCCAGAGGCTATATGGCAGAGCCCTGGTACTTCCTGAGGATTCTGAGCTGAGGAAAGTCAAAACCTCATGTGCCAGAATAGCAGAGTCTCCTGGTACCTGGACTTCACCCTTCCAGCTCACCAGCTAACATCGGTACTTTCCCACCCAAGAAGCCCCACAGGGGAAGGATAGCCACCAGCTAAGCAAGCTGTCCCAAGTCACATTCTGGGGAGACAGGCCCAGGCTGGGAAGTCCATGTGGCTGTAACTCTGTCATCGCTGCAAAGACATTAACCTTCTCCCTCCCCAAGCCCTTCAGCTCTTCTCCAGGCTGAGTTGGGTATCCTGAAATCCCCACATCCCCAAAGGCCCTCCATCATAATGTCACTAGGCTTGCTACAGTCTTGTCACCCACCAGCTTGCAATAGTCTATCTGTGCGGCCATTTGGCCCCACAGATCAAAGTCTCAGTGCCCAGAACAGGTTCTGGGTAGAGCAAGGGCTTTGGTGTGTGTTTGGACAGACCTGATTGCCCTGAGCTGCTTGGTCCCTTGTTAAGGGTCACAGGTCTTAATCAGTCTCTGGCTTAGGAAGCAAAGTACCACAGTGCAGGTTGGCCATTTCTACCAAACTTTTAGAAAGGTGCAAAGTCTCAGAGTCCCTGAAGGACAGGAAAACAAGACACTAGGCTGCCCGCTCTCCCTTTCCACAGAGGTCTGCAAGCCATGGTCCAGGGTTAGATGGCCTTTCCCTGCTCCAGGGCCTCCTTCCCATTAATGCTACAGCCTGGGTTCTCCTACAGAACTGGAAGTCTCTGGAAGCTCAGCCACTGCCCTCTTCCAGGAACTCACAGGCTCCAGCCTGTGGGGGAAGGGAGGCTGTTGGTCATCTCCTAGCACCCTGAGCTCTTGGAGCAAAACATCCCCAAGAAACAGGGTGACTCACTCACAATACCCTTTGCCAGTTCCCAAGAAAAGGCAGAGCATGAAATCCACTCTGGAACTTTTAAGGACAGAAAGGGATTCCCAGATGGTGCTTGCCCTTGGTGGACAGTGACTGGGGAAGCCTGAATGTATAGAAAGAACCAAGGTTTCTGGAGAGGAAGCCATGATGGTTTTAACTCTGTCTTCTCAAAATACTGGATGCTGTTTGCCAAGAACACCAGAGGCGATGCTGCTTGTAAAAGCAGGGGATGGTTGAGCCTGACCACAGCCACTGTGACAGTTGAGTCACCAAGTTAGAAGGCCTGCCTGGTGCCACAAACCTGTAATCTCAGCGCTTGGGAGGCTGAGGCAGTGGAATCAAGAGTTCCAAGCTAGCCTGGGCTACAGAATGAGCCTTTGTTTCAATAAACAAAACAAGAGTGACTGTTTTAGATGTTCTGGGTGCTAATCTGGTCAGAACTCCACCCATCAGTCAGGGCTCTTGAGTGTTCTTACATTTAACAGAAAAAAACTTGCACACTGTTGGAGTTAGATTTTTTTTTTTTTATTTTATGTGTATGAGTGTATTGCCTGCATGTATGTGAGTGCACCCGTGGCGTGCAATGCTGTGGAAGTCAGAAGAGGGCTTCAGATTCCCCTGGAACTGGAGTTAAGGACGGTTTGTAGCTGCCATGTGGGTGCTGGGAATCAAACCTGGGTCCTCTGCAAGAGCAGTCAGTGCTCTTAACGGCTGAGCTATCTCTCCAGCCCCTGGAGTTAGATCTTTTATGCCCCACAATGACAAAGAGGTAATAAGTGAGTCTGGAGTGGGATCTTGGAGGTGGTTTGGGTAGTGTGGGATAGCAGGGAGAGGGATGGGCTAAGTCCATGGTTCATAGACAACCAGCCTAGCATTACAAAGATGGCTGGAAAGTGCTTACTCTCATTTTGAATTACAGGACGCCAATGCTCCTGTTTAGAGACTGTACCCTTACCACTTTAAAAATGATTCTGTAGCCAGGCGTGGTGACGCATATGCCTTTAATCCCAGTACTTGGGAGTCAGTGGCAGTCAGATCTCTGTGAGTTCAAGACCAGCCTGGTCTATATAGTGAGTTGCAGGCCAGCTGGAGCTACAGGGAGTTCCTGTCTCAAAAAGACCAAAAAAAAAAAAAAAAAAGATACTGTGAGCTGGGTGTGGTGGTACATGCCTTGAATTCCAGCACCTGAGAGGCAGGTGGTTGCTCTCTGTGAGTTCAAGGCCAGCCTGGTCTGCATAGAGCGTTCCAGGCCAGATGGGGCTACAGGGAGACCCTATCTCAAAAAGACAAAAAAAAAAAAAGAAACTGTGGCACAGGGCCAGGTGGTGCAAGCCTGTCATGTCTCAGCACATGGGATGTAGAGGCAGAAGGATCAGGAAGTTGAAGATCATCCTTAGCTATGTTTGGAGTTTGAGGCCAGCCTGGGATACAAAAATAAACAAAAAATTAAAAAAATATTCTTTTGGGAGTTGAGTGTGGTAGTTTGTACTAGAATCCTAGCACTCAGGAGGCCAAGCAGAACTGTCCATGAGTTTTACCGAGTGAGACCCTAGCTCAACAAATAATAATAAAAATAGTACTTTTGGATTGGAGCTGTAACTCAGAGGTAGAGTCCTCACCTCCAGCCAACTACCAACACGAATACCGTAATTGTGTGGAGGGGGGTCTCGTGCCATGGTTTGTGGGCATAGGTCAGATGACAACTTGTGGGAATCAATTCTCTCCCTCCATCATGTCCTAGGAATGGAGGCTCAGGTCCTCAGACTTGGTACAAGCACCCTTACCTGCTGAGCTGTCCCATTCACACCGCTCCAAAAATGAAAACATTTTGTTTCAATGTATTTTGTGTGTGTGAACAGGCAGTCCTGCATGCACACTGTGGAGGTCAGAGGGCAACTTGCAGGAGTCTTCTCCTCCTACTGTGTAGGTTCCAGGGATCAAACCCAGGTTGTGACAGGTCATCAGGCTTGGGCTCAAGTGCCTTTACCTGCTGAGCCATCTCCCTGGCCCTAGAATATTTTTTATTTTTGTTTGAGACAAGGTCTCCCTGTAACCCCAGCTGGCCTGGAACTTGCTATGTAGACCAGGTTGGCCTCGATCTCACAGAGATATGCCTGCCTCTGCCTTCTGAGTGCTAGGATTAAAGGCACGCACCACCAGGCCTGCCTCCTGGCCCTAGAATTTTTTTTTTTACAGTAGTTTCTTTTTCACTGAGTTACTACTTTCAACCACCATGATTTAGGTTGTTGAATGAATGGAGAAAGGAAAAATTGATGGCAAAATCTACTAGAAATATTCAGAGCTCTGAATATACAAAAGCAAGTGTGAGCTCAACCTTGGAGCCCCTGTCATATCAGCTTTATGGGACTCATGGCAGCTAAGGTCATGAATGGCCTTGAGGCCAAGCTATTTTCAACATAAATTTGTCCTGATTGAATAGTCTTTATCATGGCTACCACTTACAAATTATTTACTATGCTCTGGGAACTTTATATACACACCATCCAATTTTTTATTTTCTATTTTGTGGGGTATGCTCTTATGTATCCCAGGCTGGTCTTGAACTTCTGATCCTCCTGCCTCTACATCCCAAGTGTTGGGAGTACAGGTATGCACCACAATACCCAACTAGCATGTCCAATTTTTACGACAGTCCTTCAAGGATATCCCATGACCTTCACTGCAGCAACTCTGAAAATCAGAGCCAGAAACTCCCTCCTTGGTACCACTCAGCTCTGCCTCCAAAGGATCCAGACCGAAGAGGTCAAAATCTCATTCACCTAGAAATTTGCCTTCTAGGAAATCCCCTTTTAGGCTCATGCAAAGGAATACTACTCAGCTGAAAACAGGAATGAAGTCCTGATATAGCCTGGATGAGCTTGGAAAATGTTATGCTAAATGAAAGAAGCCAGTCATAAAAGGTTGCATGCTGCATGAGTTCACTGATATGAAATATGCAAGGCAGAGAATCTATACAGATAACAGGAGTGTGGGACTGAGGCAAGTGCTTAAGAAGGGCTTACTGGGTACATGCATTTCTTTTGAAATGACAACACAAGAGACAGTGACTGAACAACATTGTGTTTACATCGACGGTCGGGCAGTTCAACATAGTTAATTTTATGGTATGTGGATTTTACCTCTCCTGCTGGGTGTGGTGGCACATACCTTTACTCCCAGAACTTCAGAGGTAGAGGCAGGCAGATCTCTGAGTTCAAGGCCAGCCTGGTCAACTTGACACACCTGGGTTGAGAGAGCTTCAACTGGGGAATTTCCCCCATTGGACTGGCCTGTGGTCACATCTGTGGGGCATTTTCTTGATTTTTTGAGTGATATGGGAGAGCCCAGCCCACTGTGGGTGGTGCCGTCCCTAGGTTGTTCTGTATTGTATAAGAAAGCAGCCTGAGCATGAGCCAGCGGAGCAAGCCAGTAAGCAGCGTTCCTCCATGGCCTGTGCTCCAGCTCCTGCCTCCATGTTCCTGCTCCGAGTTCCTACTTTGGGCTTTCCTCCCTCAGTGATGAAATGAGACTCAGGAGATATAAGGCAAATAAACCCTTTCCTTCCCAAGTTGGTATTGGTCACTGTTTTGTCGCAGCAATGGAAGGCAGACTAGAACACTGATCTACATAGAGAGTTCCAGGCCAGCCAGGCCTACATAGTGAGATTGTGTCTCAAAAAGACAAGCATCAGGTTGTGCATGGCAGAGGCTTTGCCGCTTATGCTGTGGCCAAGGAAGGTCTCTTATTTGCAGATTCTGGTCTTGGGAAGCCTGATTCTCTAGAAGAGACCTGGACCTCCCACCTCCCTGAGGACCAGCTATGGTCCTCACTCCATGCATGGTCCTGGGCATCCAGGACTTGACGTTGGACCTCTCCCATTCCCAGGCACCAAGAGGTTTTCTGTTATTTTTGTTACTCTTCTACAGCACTGTGCCTTCACGTACGCCCTAATTGAACTTCTAGAGGTAAAAATCACAGTCTGGGAAGCTAAAAAAAGTACTATAATAACTAAACTGGTATTAATTCTCAAACTAAAAATATGTAAATATATCTTAGAATATAAATTTGCAATTCTATATGTCTACTGTAATTTTTGAATACTGTTTGCTGACAAAACTATACTACAAAGCTTCAACAATAATGTGAAATTTGTCACTGTTCCTGTAATGAGAATCTGCCATTTACTCCCTTTACAAATTCTCCAACCTATACAGTCTTTGAATATAAATCATGTTACTTTGTTTTTTTATTTATTTTTTTTTTTTTGCTTTTTTTTTGTCCTGGGTTTAGGAGTTGGTTTTTCTTTTTCTTTTTTTTTTCTAATATTTTATTTATTATTTTTATTTTATGTGTACGAGTATGTTGCCTGCATGTATGTGAGTGTAACTGTGTCGTGCAGTGCCTCGGAGGTCAGAGAGGGCTTCGGATTCCCCCAGGAAGTGTGGTTAAGGATGGTTCATAGCTACCATGTGGGTGCTGGGAATGGAACTCGGGTCCCCTGCAAGAGAAGTCAGTGCTCTTAACCGCTGAGCCATCTCTCCAGCCCCAGTTTGTCTTTTTTTTCATTAAAAATATTTTATTAACGTTGCTTTTTTTTTTTTTTTTTTGGTCTTTTTCACACAGGGTCACCCTGTATCCCCTGCTGGCCTGGAACTCACTATGTAGACCAGGCTAGCTAGCCTTGATCTCATAGAGATCCACTGGCCTCTACCTGTCCCCCAGTGCTAGGATTAAAGGCATGTGCCACTATTCCTGGTTCACGTTACTTCTTAAAGAAAGCTATTTTAGCCAGGCGTGATAGCACACACCTTTAACCCAGCACTCAGGAAGCAGAGGCAGGTGTATCTCTATGAGTTCCAGGTGTGGTGTCACAGGACTGAAATCTCAGCACTCAGTAGATAGAGGCAGCCTGGGCTACATGAGACCCTCTCTCAAAACAAAAACACAACAACAAAAAATGCTCTTGGAATCTCTTCTTCATTGATGACATGATTTATAAGGACTGATTTAGTCCTTTGGGTAGTAGAGCCTCCCACACCTCAGCCTGATACTTTCTCCCTACAGAATGCCCATGGGGACCTTCAGGGCAGTAGAAGGACCCACAGCATGGCAGAGTGGGCACTGGAGCTTGAGAGCCCAAGCTCAACCCCAGGTACCTCCGTGTCATTGGTGAAACAGAGGCAATGATGTTGCAACCTCGTGGGGTTGTGTGAGGACCAAGCAAAGTCCTGGATGTGAAGCACTTTCACCCACATCTGATTAGTCACCATGCTGTGCTGCTGGGGTGGAATGCCTCCTGCTCCTGTTGGTGCCGCAGCTGTGTACAGGCGCCACCACATACAAGCATTCTTCTAGCCCTCCTTAGGAAGTCATTATTTTTTCTTTCTCTCTCTCTCTCCCTTTGTATGTGTATGCACGTATTTTCGTGGAGGTCAGAGGTCAGTGTCTTCAACTTTCACCACCTTATGTTTTGAGGCAGAATCTCTCACTGAACCTGACCTTACTAATTTGGTTTGCTTTGGTAGGGCAGCAAAACCCCAAGGATCCTCCTGCCTCCACCTCCGCGGCACTGAGATTACAGATGTGCCTGGCTCTTTTTTAAAAATATTATTTTTCTTTTAGGTGTATGAGTGTATCGCCTACATGTATATAAGGGCACCCATGTCATGCCATGCCTACAGAGGTTAGAAAAGGGCATTGGAGCCCTGCAACTGGAGTTAATGGACAGTTGTTAGCTGCCATGTGGGTGCTGGGAATTGAACCTGTGTCCTCTGCAAGAGCAGTCAGTGTGCTAGTGTGCTTAACTGCTGAGTCATCTCTCCAGTCTTCTTTTTTTTTTCCAACATGGATGCTAAGGATCAAACTCAGGTCCTCATGCCTGCACAGCAATCACTCTACTGACTGAGCCATCTTCCCCTACCCTATCCTTTCTTCCTAAAGCTCATATTCTAATTAAAGAAGGCAGCAGGCCAAGTGAGTAAAATATATCATGTGTATGATGGTGCAATATGCTGGGGGGTGGAAAGTAAACAAGGGCTGAAGAACAGGAAGTTTGGGGAAGTTTGATTTTAATTTGAGTGGTGTATTAGTTACTGGTCTTCTTGCTGTGATAAAATACCCTAACAACCGCTATTTGACAGTTTTATTTTGGTTCAC
Source organism: Nannospalax galili (assembly GCF_000622305.1). Lineage (NCBI taxonomy): Eukaryota > Metazoa > Chordata > Mammalia > Rodentia > Spalacidae > Nannospalax > Nannospalax galili. The sequence goes on from NW_008357924.1 coordinate 617,646, forward strand.
AGTTCAAAGGTACAGTCCACCATGATGGCAAAATGACAGCAAGAGTTTAAAGCAGTTGGTCTAGTCCCATCTGCAATCAGGAAGCAGAGAGAGATGAGCGGTGCTGCCACTCAGCTCCCTTTCTCCACTTGTATGCATAGTCCAGGATCCCAGGCAGGGAATGGTACCAACCCTCAGGGGGTGGGTTTTCCCCACCTCAGTGCAATCAAGATAATCCCCAAAGGCGTACCCAGAGGCCCATCTCCCAGGTGATTCTAGATCCTGTCAAGTTGACAATCAATTTTAACTAGCACAAGTGGTTAGAGGGGCCTTTCCTGAGTAGCCCTCGAGAAGTTGGTATAGTCTACTCTTGGTAACTGGTATTTACAAACAATAAAAATCTAGTATTTCATAGACCTTGAGTTTAGGGGTCCAGAGTGGGCCTCTCCGATTCAAGTCCAGACACTGTTGACTGTTGCTGTGGAGGAACTTCCTCTTTGGGGAATTCCATCCTCCTTGAAGGCTTCCACGGTCAGCCCACTTCCTAACGGTTCCACATGATCCACCTTCTGCTGCTGGATCACATCTCTGACTTCAACTTTCCTGTTTCCCTCTTTTCCTTATAAGGGCCCTGGTGATTACATCAGGTCACCCAGATACTCCAGAATTATCTCACCAGCTCAGGATCTTTAATCACTTCTGCAAGTCCCTCCCTCCCACCCAGGTTCTGGGGTTAAGATACAGACATCTTTGGGACATCTAAAGGAAGTGGGAGCAGCAAACTCAAGGGGCCCAAGATGTATTGCCAGGCATGCCTGTTGAAAGATGAAGCTCAGTGAGGAGTAGCGTGGGCAAGGGGAAGCAGGGCAGAGGTCAGAGGTGGACGTGCCACTGGAAGCCTCTGGGGTCCCAGTGACAACACTGGCCTTGAGTGAGAAAGGAGTAGGTGAGACAACTTTTTTATTCTGTTTATTTATATATTCTTTAAAAGATCTGTTTTTATGTGTATGAGTGTTTTGCCCAATGTATGTATTTGTACCATGTGCATGCCTGGTGCCCATAGAGGCCAAAAGATGGCATCAGATCCCCTGGAACTGAAGTTATAGGCATTTGTGAGATGCCATTTGAGTGCAGAAACCAAACCGGGGTCCTCTTCAAGAGCAGTTTGTATTCTTTTTTTTTTTTGTCTTTTTGAGACAGGGTCTCCTTGTAGCCCCAGCTGTCCTGGAACTCACTATGTAGACCAGGCTGGCCTCAAACTCACAAAGGTCTGCCTGCCTCTGCCTCCCAAGTGCTGGGATTAAAGGCGTGCACTGCCACGCCTGGCTCAGTTTGTATTCTTAACTACCAAGTCATCTCTCCAGACCCTATCTATTTACTTTGTATGTGGGGAGGCAGGGCATGCATACAGGTCACCATGCACAAGTGGAAATCAGAGGACAACTTGCTAGAGTTGGTTCTCTCCTTCCACCATGTGGGTCCCAGGGATCACACTTAGGTCATCAGGTTTGGTGGGCAGTGCCTTTACCCACTGAGCCTCTGGCTGGCCCAATCTCACAAGTTTTAACCGACTCCTCAAGGCTGCTGTGTTGAGAACAGATTATCCAGGAGGAGGCTGCAGCACTAGCCACATGAGGTGGTGGTGGACCAGGCTACAACAGGGGAAGGAAGTGATGAGATGGGGTGTCATTCTAGTTTTTGAGTTGCAAGGAGATACTTAAGGGTCAGAAGTGGGGTGTAACAGAGGGGAGTCAGGATGACTCCAAAGTTGTTGGCCTCAGAAATTAGAATGAAGATGCTTGGCTGATTACAGACATGGATATGATGACTCTATTGGTATCGATTGTGTCCTAGTTTGTTTCTCCATTGCTGTGACAAAATACTCTGACCAATACCAACTTGGGGAGGAAAGGGTTTATTCAGCTTACAGCTCCCAGGTCGCAGTTCATCAGGGAGCCCAAGGTAGGAACTTAGGGCAGGAACCTGGAGGCAGGAACTGGAGTACAGGCCATGGAG
>NW_008357924.1:619708-652469 GCF_000622305.1 Nannospalax galili
GAGGTGGCACCACCCACAGTGGGCTGGGCCCTCCCACATCACTCAACAATCAAGAAAAAGCCCCACAGACATGGCCATAGGCGAGTCCAATGGAGGCAATTCCCCAATTTAGGCTCCCTCAACCCAGGTGTGTCAAGTTGACACTAAAGCTATCCAGCACAGATAGTATGTGTTTATCATACACAAATCCCAGCACTTCTTTTTTTAAAATTTTATGTGTATGAGTGTAATGCTTGCATGTATGTAAGTGCACCCATGTCATGCAATGCCCACGGAGGTCAGAAGAGGGTGTCAGATCCCCTGGAACTGGAGTTACAAAGAAGATTGATAGCTCCCGTGTGGGTGCTGGAATTCAAACCTGGGTCTTCTGCAAGAACAGTCAGTGCTCTTAACTGCTGAGCCATTTCTCCAGCCCTAAGATACCTTTTTATATTGGTATGTTTTCTAGCACTACAACAAAATATCTGAGGTAAGCTACTTTATAAAGAAAAGAGGTTTATTTAGCTCACAGCTTTGGAGATGAACTGGGTAGACTGCTCTTGTAGCCCCTGTGGGCTCTAGGGAGAATTTTGAGTAAGATAGGAATAGAGGAGAGAGACAGTCTATCAATTTGGCTTCCACTTAGTGCTAGTAGCTGAAGCGTCATGGGAGGAACACATGCAGGGCTGATTGCTGATAACTTGCTCTCATAATGGTTCATGAGATGACCAGCATTACCCCATTAGGGCAGCACCCATAAGAGCTGAGAAACTTCCCAGTAGGTCCTATGTTCTAAAGGGAAGTTCCATCACATCCCATATGACCTCACTGGGGACCAAGCTTCCACTACATGGACCCTTAAGGGACAAGCCATAGGTTCTTTTTTTTTTTTTTTTTTAGTGTATTTATTCATGTGTATGTGTGTGCCTACATGAATTTATGTGCACTGTGTGCATGCAGGTACTCATGGAGGCCAGAGGGCATCAGACCCCCAAGAGCTGGAGTTAAAGGTGGTTGTGAGCCACCATGTATGTGCTGGGAACTGAACCTGGACCCTCCAAAAGAGCAGCAAGTGCTCTTAACTGCTGAACCATTTCTCCAGTCCATCAAAATGGATTAAAGTCTAAAACATAAGACCTGACAACGTGAAACTCTCAGAAGGAACATGGGAGGAAACGTTCCTGACCACAGTTTTTTGTTTTTGGATAGGACACTCTGTAGAGGTGGCAAAGACAAAATAGGTGCAACTATTAAACTAAAGATTCATGACCAAGAAACAAGATGAAATCTCTTAGAGGAGAGATTTGGAAGTCATATGATTAATAAAGGGTCAATGTCTAAAATCAGACACACATACAGTCTACAATCCCATAGCAAAGGGCCAATTAGCATGATTAAAACTGGGCAAAACTGGGGCTGGAGAGATGGCTCAGCGGTTAAGAACACTGGTTGTTGTTGCAGAAGACCCGGGTACAAATCCCAGCACCCACACGGTGGCTACGAACCGTCCTTAACCCCTTAGTTCCAGGGGATCCCACAGCCTCTTCAGTCCTCCACTGGCATTGCACAACATGGGTGCACTCACATACATGCAGGCAATACACTCATACACATACAATAAAAATAATGAAGAAATTTTTTTTAAAAAACTGGGCAAAACCCTGAGTAGACATTTTTCAAAGAAGGCCTACAAATGGCCAGTTAGTATATTAGAAGTTCATCAACACCAATAATCAGAGAAACATAAAACCAACAGCTGGCACCTCACATATGTTAGGGTAGCTTTTATCAAGAAGAAAGTTAAGTCTCGGAAAAGATGTGAGAACTAGAACCCAGGTATCCTGTGTTCATTGCATTATTTATAGTAAAAAGACATGAAAACATGTTCACCAACTGATAGACGGGTAAAGAAAATGCAGTTTATACAAACAATAGAACATAACTCACTTTTAAGACAAAAAAGCTAGTCATAGTGATACATGCCTGTAATCCCAGCACTCAGGAGGCTGAGGGTCAGCCTTGGGTTACATAGCAATACCATGTTTCAAAAGAAGGAAAAAAGGAAGAAAGGAGGGAGGGAGGGAGGAAGGGAGGGGGGAGGGAGCAATTCTGCCATTGGCAACAACAGAAATGGACCCAGAGGCGTTATACTAAGTGAAACAAGCCAGACACAGAACACTATGATCTTATTTATATGGAGGCAAACCCCATCAAACTCACAGAATCGGAGTAGAATGGTGCCAGGGGCTGAACAGGAGTGTGATTGGAAGATGTTGGCCAAAGAGTACGAAGCTTCAGTTATACAGGATGAATAAATTCTGCAGTCTAATGTACAGCACGGGACTCCAGAAACGGCACTGTTGTCTGAAATTGAGATGTATTGAAGAGGTAGATGCTTGCCCCCAACCCCAGACTGACTATGAAGTGATGGATTGTTTAATAGTTTAATTATGGTGGTTATCTCACAATATATACATATGTAAAACTGAATTGCATGTATTGTTTTTTTAAAGACAGGGTCTTAATGTGTAGCTCTGGCTGGAACTCACTACATAGACCAGGCTGGCTTCAAACTCACAGAGCTCTGCCTCCCGAGTGCTAGGATTAAAGGCGTGCACAGTCAAGCCCCACCCTGTGTGAAGATGCACTTTTGTTATTTTTATTTTATGTGTATAAGTGTATTGTCTGCATGTATGTAAGTGTACATGTGTTGTGCAATGCCCACAGAAGTCAGAAGAGTCAGATTCCCCTGGAAATGGAGTTACAGATGGTTGTTAGCCACCATGTGGGTGCTGGGAATCGAACCCAGGTCCTTTGCAAGAGCAACCAATGCTCTTAACCACTGAGCCAATTCTCAAGCCCCGTGAAGATGCACTTTTAAGATAGGGAGACTAGGGGCTGGAGAGACAGCTCAGCCATTAAGCACACATACTGCTTTTCCAGAGGACCTGAGTTTAGCACCCACATTGGGCAGCTTACAACCGTCTGCAACTCCAGCTCCAGCGGGATCTGACACCTCTGGCCTCTGCTTACACTTGCACTCACATGGACATACCAACCCTCAGACACACAGTTTAGAAATAATAAAAAGAAATCATAAAAAGATGGGGCTGGAGAGATGGCCTAGCAATTAAGAGCACTGGCTACTCTTGCAGAGCCTAGCAACCATCACTGCAATCCCAGAGTATCTGATGCCCTGGCCTCTGTGAGCACTGCATGCATGTGGTACACTTACGTACATGCAGGCAAAACACTCATAAATTAGGAATAAAATATTTTTTCAAAAGATGGGCGATCCTACTATAAGCTTCTGATTAGCAGGAGACCAGGAATTTTCTATATGGTGCTCTTTGATGTCTGTGCTGGATAGTTTTAGTTGTCAACTTGACACACCTGGGTTGAGGAAACCTCAATTGGGGAATTTCCTCCATTGGACTGACCTGTGGTTATGTCTATGGGGTAATGTCTGTAGGGTATTTTCTTGATTTTTGAGTGATGTGGGAGGAGCCCAGCCCACTAAGGGCAGTGCCACCCCTGGGCAGGTTGTTCTGTATCATATAAGAAAGCAGGCTGGGCATGGGCTAGGGGAGGAAGCCAGTAAGCAGCATTCCTCCATGGCCTGTGCTCCAGCTCCTGCCTCCAGGTTCTTGCTCTGAGTTCCTACCTTGGGCTCCCTGATGAATTGTGACCTGGGAGATGTAAGATAAATACCCCCCCCCAAATGTTGGTATTAGATTATTTTGTCACTACAATTGAAGGCAAACTAGGACAGAAATTGGTACCAGGATTGTGGGATATTGCTGTGACAGACCTGACTTTGGTGTTTGGGGGATGATTGTGGAAGCATTTGGAACTTTGGGCTGGAAAAAATCATTGAGTGCTTAGAGTTTGTTGATGTGGAGCTTGGAACAGTTATGCTGCAGAGAAATGTAGATGGTGGAGGCCTGGCTTGTGGAGCTTCAAAAGGAAGTGGAGACTATTAAGGCTGCTTATGTGATTGAGAATCTGCGGGTTCTGGTTGGCTGGGGCTGAAGAATCAGCTGTGATTAAGAAGAGACCAGAACCACTGAAGTAAAACCTTTGCTTTACTGGGACAATTGATGCTGGTTAGCTGGGGCTGAAAAATCAGCTGTAAGTAACAAGAGACCAGCATCACTGTGGTGAAGTCTTCTGGGAGGTATTTCCTCAGGGTCAGCACACAGAAGCTGTGGTTCAGAGGGAGCCGAGCTTCCATCTCAAGCTGGAAACAGGAGCTGTGTAAGAGTCTCCTGCATCATTCTGGTGTTGAAAAAGTGAAGGGGTCACAGAGAGCAGCTGAGGCTTGGCACTGTGAGAGGCCAGGAAAGGCCATTGGTGAAAGTGCAGCCTCAGTTGGGGCGAAGACTCCAGGATTGAAGGGGTCATGGAGAGAATCTGAGGCTTTGCACTTCGAGAGGCCAGAAGCGCCCATTGGTGAAGGCGCAGCCTCAGTTTCAGTGGAGACCCCAGCTTTTTGGAGATGCCAGGACCATGGGACGACCACCAAGGGCAGCAGCAGGTGTGGACTGGAGCTGGCCTGGGTCTGCGAGATGAGCTGAATGTGCTGTGGAAGGCAGTCAGAGAAGAGAAGCTGCCAAAACCCTTAGGAGCTCAGCTCACGAGTGAATCTTAGGTGTCCAGCTTTGAGTTACTTTGCTGGACTTCGGTTTTGCTTAGATGTGCCTAATTCTTCCCTTTGAAATAAGACAGTACTTGTTTTGGATTTTACAGGAGCCCATAGTTAGAGACTTTTAAAAGAGACTATGGACTTTTAAGTTGTCTGGATTTTTTAAGGACTATGGGACTTTCAAGGTTGTACTGTCTTGTGATATCGTTAACATCATATTTTGGGGACAAGAAATGGAAAGGCTGTGGTTAATAGTGATGTGTTTGTGTGTCAAGATGACAAGGGGTCAATTGTGCTGGATAGCTTTAGTGTCAACTTGACACACCTGGGTTAAGGGAGCCTCAATGGGGCATTGCCTCCATTGGACCAGCCTGTGGCCATGTCTGTGGGGTATTTTCTTGATTTTTTGAGTGATGTGGGAGGGCCCAGCCCACTGTGGGCAGTACCACCCCTGGGCAGATTGTTCTGTATTGTATAAAAAAGCAGGCTGATCATGGGCCGAGGGAGCAAGCCAGTAAGCAGCATTCCTCCATGGCCTGTGCTTCAGCTCCTGCCTCCAGGTTCCTGCCCTGAGTTCCTACTTTGGGCTCCCTGAGGACTTGTGACGGAGGAGATGTAAGCCAAATAAACCCTTTCCTCCCCGGGTTGGTATTAAGAGTGTTTTGTTGCAGCAACTGAAGGCAAACTAGAACAATATCCAAATGGAGAGATTGAGTAGGAAGTGAGGTCTTAGGAGACTGGAGCTTAGAAGATAGGTTGGAGAGCTGTTTGGGAAGGATTTGAACTTGTATGGTATAAGGGTTATATCAATTCCCCTGGGCTAGGGGATACTGAGGTATCTGATCAGAGCGATTCTGGGTGTGTGTGAGGGTGATGAGAATTTGAGCTGCCGAGTATGGTGAGTGGGTCGCCCCGATCAGCTAAACCTTGACTAATTGGTAGAGGGTCCAAATAGACAGAGGTGAGGAAGGCTGGAATGCCCTCCCTCTGCCTGGCTGCAGGAGCTGGGCCATCCTCTTCCTGTCTCCCACGCCTGCTTCCCAGGCCTTGACTCTGACTGGCTTCTACCCCTCCTTGGCCTCAGCTCCAGTTCTCTTGGCTTTCCAGGTCGTAGACAGTGGATCAAGGGATGGATCAGCCTCCCTCTGTAATTACCTCTGCCAACTCTCAATAAAGATCTCCTGTTGCTTCTGCTATTCTGGAAAACCCTGAGTAACTCAGGAAAACTCTGACCTGGATGAGAGCTCAGGGAACAGGTGTCAGGGAGTCTAGAGACTGGGGCTTCTTCAAGGCTGAGTGGGAAACAGGGGTGGGAGGAGACCCAGGAGGCTGGTCTCTGGATCCCAAGTCACTACTCCTGAGAGCCAGAGGTTCTCTCCTCCCCAGAAGGAACAGGCTTTCTCTAGGGCCTGGCGCCCCCTCCCAGCATAATCCCTCAGTTCTCAACTCCTCCCAACCTTTGGTCTGCTGGTCACTTGTACTCTGCCAGGTATCTGGGCTGAACTTTGGTCTGAGATGGTGCCTCCCACACCACATCTGTCTGTAGGCCAGTCTCCCACCAGGCCAGATGCATCTTGAGTTTCCACAAAGGTCCCTTGATTCTGTGGCTTTGGTGCATCGAATCTAGGAGTTTAAGAGGTGTTTGGGGGCTGGAGAAATGGCTCAGTGGTTAAGAGCATTGACTGCTCTTGCAGAGGACCCAGGTTCAATTCACAGCACCCACATGGAGGCTACGAACTGTCCTTAATTCCAGTTCCAGGGGAATCCGACACCCTCTTCTGACCTCCGAGGCATTGCACAACACAGGTGTACTCACATACACGCAGGCAATACACTCATATGCATAAAGTAAAAACAATAAATAAAATATTTTTTAAAAAGAGGTGTTTGTTGGGGGCTGGAAAGATGGCTCAGTGGTTAAGAGCACTGGCTGCTCTTGCAGAGGACCTAGGTTTGATTCCTAGCACTCACAAGGCAGCTAACAGCCTTTCATAGCTTCAGTTCAGGAGATCCGATGCCCTCTTCTGACCTCCATGGGCACTGCATGACACAGGTGCACCTACTCACACACAGGTAATACACTCATACACATAAAATATGTTTTTAAAAAGGGGTGTTTGTCAGGTACTCAGGAGTCAGAGACAGCAGATCTGTTAGATAAAGGCCAGCGTGGTCTACATAGTGAGTTCCAGGTCAGCTGGGGTTACAGTGAGACCCCGGCTCAAAAAATGAAGTATTTGTCAAACAGAAATCCTTAGCAGAATCCTTCCTCATGCTAGTGTCTACACAAGGTGACCCTCTGCTAAGTAGAATTCATTCTTAGACTTCCTGAGACCTGAAGTGCTGGGAGGCCTTGTCGAGCCCTCTGCACAGCACAGCACCTGCCCTATTGACACCAGTATCTTTTTCTTTCTTTCTCCTGCCTTCCTTCCTTTTGTAGTTTTTTGAGATAGGGTCTCATGTAGCTCAGGCTGACCCAGAACTCCTGATCCCCTTGTCTCAGCCTCCCAAATCTGGGATTATAGGTTTGAGCTATCACACCCAGCTAAATATCTGTTAAACAGCATGGCCAGGACTGTGGGCCTGGGTCATAGTCCCAGTTGTGGCATGCTCAAGTAGCCTGGACTAGCGGCAGAAATGGACAGATGCCCATCCCTCAAGTTCCTCACCATCTTGACAACACTTGGGACAGTGTCTGGCAGACTGAGGAGCCAGCCACTCTAACTTCTTGGTGGTCAGGTTTTTCCTTGGAGACTGATTAAGGGCCGGAGCTCATAGCTGCCTGGAGCCTTGTATGGCTTTCTAATGTATTGCATATGGTCTTTCTCACACCTCCAAGGAGGACTGGTGCCTTCCTCTGGCTGCAGGAACCTAGGGAGTAAGTGGGGCCAGGACCCAGTGGAAACTCTAAGTCACCCACACTCATTCACAAGTGTTCCTGGTGACTCAGGACCTCATGGAGCAGCTGACTCGACTCTTCTGAAAACTTGTTCCAGAGCTGCCTGGCCTGGAAGGCTGCTCTGACCAAGAGCCCATTCTGGCCATCCTACCCACACTGTCCCGTTTCTCTTGGGGTCAGTTTCCCCCTCACTCTCAGTACAGAAACCCAGGCTGCCCCTTTCCCTCCACAGTGACAACACAGGCAGGTTCAGCATGCATGACAGTTTATTGACCTTTACTTCTCCATATAACTTTTCCTCACTGGTCAGGGAATGAAAGGGGTGGGGGATGACAGGCAGAAGGCAAAGGCACACCTTGAATGTTAGAATGGGTTGAGAAGAAGTTGGTCTAAAAGTGACAAGCCTGCTATTTTAGAGGCTCACAAAGTCTGTGCCCAAGAAATCCAGCCTCAATCAGACAGCAACTTCTGGTACTGGAGAGCAGGCATCAGGGGACACAGGCCTCTTCTCCCCAGCATCATCAGGATCTGGGTGTCACTGTGAGTGAGATGGCTCACACTACACAGCCAAGTGTTCCAACCTGAACACAAGGCTCTGTAGGCACAGGAGTGGCATAGGTAATGGGGAGAGGGTGTGCTTGTAGACTTGGGTAGCGTGACCCCACAGGTAGGGAAGTGACCACCGCACCTGAGGATTAGGCATGAATGTGTGGCTTCATGAGGTACCTAACTTCAGAACCCTCTCAGGCAGTGTTTGCTCATGGGGCATTTCAGCACCACCGAGTGAAAGAAGAGGAAGTGATGTCTGCCCAGCTGGAGCCTAAGGATGACTGTCCAGATCTCTGTGTTCAGAGGGAGTTTCAGTCATCTTAGACCCAGAACCAAGGACAGAGACCAACAAAGAGGAAACAGGATGTTGGTTCCCAGGATGGCTGCCCCCAAGGTCCACACTCCAAGCCCAGCTCCTCAGGCTCCGCCTCTACCGCTTCTTCTTTGTCTCTTTCTTTGGCCTCTTGGTGGAGGGGGTGGTGGCCTTGGGCTTCTTGGGCACCTCTGCACTTCTAGGCTCGGACTGTTCTGTCTCCTGTGTGGTAATTAAAAAAACAGTGCTGTTTAGAGGAGTCCAGCCAGATCAAAAGGACTCTGCCAACTGAAGCATGCCACAGAAACACCAGGGAAGGATGGTTCCCAAGACGTGGGACTGGATGGCATCTGGGCTCCTTTACCTCCCAGCCCAGTGATTTGTGGGCACCTCAATCCCATGTACAGTGACATACAGAAGTCACGGGAAGTACCAACAGGGCTAGTGGCCGGCTAGTGGCCCCATGCTTGGCTATGAGACAGGCTATTGTGGCTAGCACTCCCGGCAGTCACTCCCTTCTTCCCATTCATCCATACAACAGAGGCAGTGGGTGGACCACCACCACACTGCTTTCTGTGGAGCCTAGCAGAGGTGCCCTGGGGGCAGAAGTGCCCTAAGGGAGGACAAAGGCAGCAAAGGTCTAGACTCTCCAGCAACTGGGGCAGCTTTGTTCTATTCATGCACTGTGATCTGTTCCTGATAAGATTTGGCCACAACAAAGATTTTGCTGCTGAAAAGAAGAAAATAAACACAAATGTTCAAAGCCACTGATCCAGGCCTGACCTTTACTGCTCTGATAAAGGAGGTAGGCCCCAAGAAGGGACAGGCTTGTCCCAGGCCATTCAGCTCATGTTAGAGAAGTCTGGAACAGATTCAGTCTGCTCTATCTGGTGTTTCTCTCCTCTGATGATAATATGAAGTGTGCTGTGACCAGAAAGGACACCAGCCCCAGGCTTTGTCTGCCCCACAGACTTGTACTTGGCTGCAGTGTTTATTTTTTAAAATCCATGCCAGGAGCCAGGCATGGTGGCACAGGCTTTAATCCCAGTGCGGATCTCTGTGAGTTTGAGGCCAACCTGGTGTACATAGTGAGTTCCTGGCCAGCTGAGGCTACAGGGAGACCCTGCCTCAAAAAAAAAACACAAAAACAAAAATCCATGCCAGGGCTGGCAAGGTGGCTCAGTGGGTAATACTATTTGCTATACAAGCTGATGAATGACCTGAGTTCAATCCCCAGAACCTATCTAAAGGTAGAAGAGAACCGACTTCACAAATTATCCTGACTTCCACATGACCCAGCACACGCACACGCACACTCACACATGCATATCATGCACACTCGTACCCCAAAATAATAAAGTTAAAAATTAAAATTAAGCTGGGTGTGGTGGCGCATGCCTTTAATCCCAGCACTTGGGAGGCAAAGGCAGGTAGATCTTTGTGAGTTCAAGGCCAGCCTGGTCTACATAGTGAGTTCCAGGACAGCTGGGGCTATAGAGAGACCTTGTCTCAAAAAGACAAAAAAAAGTTGTCTTTTAATTATTGATTGTTCAGGGTTTTTTTTTTTCTTTTTTGGTTTTGGGGTTTGTTTGTGTGTGTGTGTCTGTGTGTGTGTGTGTGTTTGTTTGTCTTTTTGGTGTGTGTTGAGGGGTTGGGAGAATGGGCTAAGGATGTGAGGGAGCTAAGAGAGGGTAGAGAACAGAGAGTAATCAATACATTGATACATTGTATAAAACTGTCAAAGAAAAAAATTAATAAATCTTTTTAAATGTAATGAGAATAGAAGCAGGCCGTGGTGGCACACACCTTTAATGCCAGCCCTTGGAAGGCAGAGGCAGGTGGATCTCTGTGAGTTCGAGGTCAGCTTGGTAAACATAGTGAGTTCCAAGACAGCTGGGGCTACAGGGAGACACTGTCTCAAAAAGACCAAAAATAAATAAATTAATAAATTAATTAAATTAAATTAAAATCCATGCCAATCAGGCAATTTCCCATGAAATCTGGACTTCTGGCTTCTGATTTCTTAATACATGCAGTGACACTGGCCCTGCGTTCCTGGGTAATGACAATGGCTCAAGTGCGTTGCCGCTGCGCTCAGGTGCACACCACTCCAAGGTCACCAGCACATGGTCGGGAAAGGGTTTTGTTTGCTCCTCTAGCCCTCTTGATCTTTGGTTAAAACAGGAAAACAAAAGGTACACCAAGACCATCCTTGCTCTGGGAGGTAAAAACATTCTTCTGTGTTTAACTTGCCAAGCCCCAGGTTCCAGCTTGTTATTTACGGACTTTTCCTTACTCTTGTCCCCAGGGCCCAGCCTCCACCCTGCTAAAAAGGAGGAACCACAGTTAGGGGAGATGGTCTTTGTCACAGGTCCAGTCCAGACCCTGTCACTTCCCTCATCTCAGCCATCATCAGCTCTAGCAAGCCAAAGGGCTGATGTGAAGGTCCTGCTGGGTCCCAGGCACCCAGGGCCTAGAGTCCCATGATAACAGAAGGCTGCCCTTCCCTGCCAGGTCTCAGGAGTGGAGCTCACATTCTCCTGGCTGCTGGACCTTCTCCTGCCAGAACTCAAAGGGATGTCCAAAGTTCTCCTGTGCTATTATTTATGTAACTTGGCCAAGAAATAAAAAAGATTAGTCAGTTAGAAAAGCAAATAAAACCAAACCTCAGAGGAGTATCTGTCAACGGCACACGCTGACAGGTGGAGAGCCCATGGGGAGGCTTGATTTAAGGCAGGCCCAGCAGGACATGACACCTTTGGGGGCCCTGGGAGCTGGGACTGACCTGGTGCAGTACCTGTACAATCAGTGGGAACCAGCTGGTCCCTGAGTGCCCTGCGCAGATGTGAAAAGCTTAAGCTGCTGAGGTTTGCCTGGGTCTCCAGGTTGGAGCCTCTATTCTGAGCTCAAGGCCTAGTGGTATGGGGTGGGGCGGTGGCCCAGTGGCTGCCCTTATGTTTCTTCACTCTATAGACTCTTTCTGGAACCTCATCTCTTTTGCTGCACCACCCCCATCTCTGCCTGCCCAGCCATCCAATTAGATAAGTGGTGCAGGCATGTGCCACACCCTGCCAAATCAACTGTCCCAGCTCACATGGCTCTAGCAGCCCAGGCTTCCTCCAGTAGACAGAGTGGCCAGAGTCCTAGGGGGTCCACCATCCACTGCTCTCCCTTTGCAACAGGTCTCAAGCCCTGTTGACCCAATCTCCTTTCCTTCTAGCATCTGAGCTCCTCCTTCAGTTCAGCCACTGCTCCATCCTACACCTGCTACTCTGGTTACTCCTGCACCTCCCAAAGGACAGTCACCAAGGTGAAGGTCTGACCATTGCTTCCCTCCATAAACCTGGGCAGGGGCTTTCCACCACCCACAGCCTCATGCCCTACACCTCGGTGTTACCTGGGCTCCTCTCTATCCCTACACTGATTAGGAGGAACATCCTCTGTCCTTGCTATCGCTCCCCATAACTCTATGGCTTGGCCACACTTAACACACCCCTCAGAGGAGACAGTCTAAATATGATTAAGATATAGTGTATGACATGCACAAAAATTGTTTAAAAAGAAAGAACGCACTCCTGTGGACCAGTCTTCCTACTCTGCTCCACTCCGACCCTTAAAATGTGACTGTCAGGGGGCTGGCAAGGTGGCTCAGCAGTTAAGAGCACTGACTGTTCTTGCAGAGGACCCAGGTTCGATTCCCAGCACCCACATGGTGGCTACGAACCGTCCGTAACTCCAGTTCCAGGGGAATCCAAAGCCCTCTTCTGACCTCCACAGCACTGCATGACACAGGTGCACTCACTTACATGCAGGCAATATACTCATACACATAAAAAAATAAAAATAATAAAAAACTAGTTTTTTAAAATGCCACTGTCAGTCTACCACAGTGAAGTTTTGTGTGTGTACAGTGTATACATGTGCACATGTGCAAGTTCGTGCACGTGTATATAGGCATGTGTGTGGAAGCCAGAGGCTGATATGGGGGGCCTTCCTCTATTGCTCTCCACCTTCACAGTGACAGACTTTCATGACCATCTCCTCCATTAGCTCTGTGTGGGACAGCTTCTGCGGGCGCTGAGTGAGTGAATGAAACAGTGGAACAGGCAGGATTTCCCAGAGACACCCCTCGTTTGTCACTAAGACAACACAACACTCAAGACTAGGTCTTGCATTTTCTATAGGCACAGAGGGCACAACAGTCTTAAAATCTAACATACGCAATCACCAGTGCACCTGGGCCCAACCACCAATAACACCACCACCATGCCATCCCTAATGGTGGCTAGTGGATATCACGCCAGGCCCAACACTACAAGGTCTAGATAAAGTGCCAGAGTGAGCCCCATGTTATAAACAAGAGGCTCAGAGAAGACATGGGCTGCCGAAGCTCTCGGCTGGGAGCAGTGGAGCCCAGATCTGCACCTCGTCTCTTACACTTCACTAGGAAGTGTAAGGTGGCACTGAAATGGTGAGATGGGTTCTAGATTCCGTGTGTCCCCTTGCTGTGACTAGTGTTCCTGGAGGAGTCAGGAAAGTGGGGTAGCGCTCGGGTGGGGCTTGGCTTTTCACAGCTGCAGTGGTCGTCCTCTGTGGTGTGCACACACCGCAGTCACTGTCTCTGAACACTTTAGTTGTCTCTTCCTCACCCGACCCCTCCTCTCTCCCATCTCAGCTTTTGGCACTGCTGACAACCTGGTTGCCCAAGTCACTTCTAAGCTCTCACTATTCCCCATGTCCCCACATCCAGTCTGTCTCCAAGGCCTGTTCATCCTTCCTTCCAAGGGTTTTAGACTTTGCCCATCCAGACCCGTGATGTGATGTCAGGCCCAGGCCTCACTGTCTTGGTGGTTTTGCACCCTTCCCTTGCACCCTCTGTTCTCCTTGTCTGCCACACGGCTTTAGTCTGTTTTCCAAAACGATGTCAACTGTCATGATTGGGTCTGTTTTCTGCTTTTCAAATGTTGCTGGGTCCTCTTTTATATAAGATAAATTCCAAAAGACCCAGTGTGGCCTCCAGAGCCAGTCCACTCCAGCCTTGGCCTTGTCTCTAGGCAAGCCTGTCACTCTGGGCTCAGCATTCTCCACCTATTCATGTGTACCCAGTATAAGCAAGCACTCTGCTGGGCACACAGAGGGATGCAGAAGGGCCTGTGTACTCCACAGACCCTGCCCACTGGACCTCTCTTACAGTCACTGCAGCCTTCCTTGTAGGCAAGGAAGGCTCTGTGACATAGGGTAACCTCACCGCAAGCTGCAGGGAAGCAAAGGTGTCTGTCACAGTGTGATTTGAGTCCTTGGGTCCTACTGATACAGGGTTAGTAGCTCCCAATCTCAGCTGATAGAAATGACTGAATGAAGGGGTAACAATTTCTCTTCAGGTTGCTGGGACAAGCAAGGGAAGGGCAAACTATATACCTGACTGCCACACCTTTAAATCTGGAAACATCGCACCTTCTCTGACTAGTTGTAAGTTTCCTTAGCAATCATCGTGGGGGGGAGGGGGGAAGCTGTCACTGCCAGGTGGCTCCTGGGCCTGCAGAGGCATGTTTTGTGGACATTACCCCATCAATAATGAGGTGGTCAGAAAGCAGTTCACCATACTAGAATATTACTATTTATCAGGTCTATGCAATCGAATCTGTGCAGTGTCAACTCTCCCCACCCCTCCCAGCCTCTCCCTACAGCAGGGAAGGAGCACTGAGCTTAGGGTTTCCATTGTACAGTTCAATGTGGCTGGAGTCCTGTAAATCAGGACAAAATGCCACTTGACACTGTCATTCTTTCCTTGCAAGGAGTCTAGAGAAAGAAAAGCACCACACTACACTCGAGTTCTGCCAGGGACCTGTCTCATTTCACCCTCCAAGAACTCTGGCTCTTTTTATGGCTCAGCTAGATTAAGACTGTGCAACACTCAGACCAGGGGGGCCTCATGCTGGACTTCTGTCCATCCCACTGTGCCACTTTTGCCTGAGGCCTTGGGCAGGACAAGGGAGATGAAGCAGTTAGTGACCCTGAGAAGACAAGAAACAGGCTGAATAGGGAGCAGGGGAGGCTGCCCACAAGGGCATGCTTGGCAGGCAAGTGGCCCAGATTATAAAGAGCAGCCTGAAAAGGGCAGCAGGGGAGATGCTCAGTCAGGAAAGTGCTCGCCGTATAAGCATAAGGACCTGAATTCAGATCCCTAGTACTCATGTAAAAAGCAGGGTGTGGCAGCACACATGTAATCCCAGCACCAGGGAAGTGGAGACAGGAAGATTGCTGGGGTTTGCTGGCTATCTGTATCGCTAAATTGGTGAGCTCTAGGTTTCTAGGTTCAGTGAGAGACACTGTCTTAAAAAATATAAAGAAACTGGGTATAGTGGCACACACCTTTAATCCCAGCACTCGGGAGGCAAAGGCAGATGGATCGATCTCTGAATTTGAGGTCAGCTTGTCTACATAGCAAGTTCCAGGCCAGCTGGAGCTACAGGGAGACCCTGTCTCGGGGCGGGGTGTGTGTATGTAGATAGATACAGACAGAGACACACAGATATAGAGAGAGACGGAGCAAGAGAGCAATTGAGAAAGACAACTAACATCAACTTCTGGCCTCCACATGCACATGCACGCCCACAAGCACATGCACGCCCACCTGCATACACAAGGGTACACACATACACTCTCTCCTCCACCCCCCCCGCCCCCCACCAGCCTCAGGAACTCATTCTAGACACAATTCAACAGGACTCCACAGGCCGTTCCCACTGGCTAGTCTGTGGCTGCTGTGTGTCCAGTCATCTCTCCCTTGAGCTGGCATTCATCTGTGGTCCAGTGGCTATGGGAGCGTGTTGATGCCCTCACCCTGCCCACCATACAGCACTCAGGAAGAGGTTGTTAAGTAAAGTACACCCTTCTTCCCAAGACAACTGCATGCCCAAGCTGCAGCCACATGCAGAGCAGAACTGCACAGTGGTTCTGTTAGCCTGTCCCTGGATGCTGGGGCTGGGAACGTGCTTGTCTAAGTTAACTTATTTATTTATGGTAGCCTTCAGGGGGCCATGTAAACTCAAGATCCCCATGCAAAACTTTCCACAGGGCTCTTATATTCTATGGAGCCCAGGAAAGGGCTTTTCAGGTCTCCAAACACCATAGGGCCTTTGGGTTGGAAGTGACGACCCTGTGGGCAGGACATGCTGACCATCTATTCTGGTGAGTTTTCCAGTAAATCAAATGCTGGGCATCTCTTACTTTTTCCAGTACCCCCTTTCCACACATCCTTGCCCTTTATCACATGGAGTTCTGGGAGACTCTCAGTCACTGGGGTCACAAGAATGGGCAGCTAAATGTGGGGCAAGGTGTGAACACACGGCCAAGCAGAGCCCATCCAGGAGATCTGTAAAGTGAGCGTAGACAGAAAACTGCTCTCAGCTGTAAATCCTGGGTGACAAGGATGCTGACAGGTGCCATAGCAACTATCTTCCCTAACACACCACATGGCCTAAGAGGGAAGCCAGTACACCCCAGGAAAGGGAGGAGCTGGAGAGACAGAGAGCCCCAAGCACTCTGAGCTCTCACGTCCACAGTGCTTTGATATTCTCAGTTTCCCCCAAGCCAATGAGCCAAATCATGTATGTGTGGGGAAGCTACTGGAGTCAGGCCTCTGGGTCCTCATTAACATGAGAGACAGGGAACAGAGTCAGGAGTAAGCAAGCAAAGGTGCCTGCCTTCTTAGAGCTGGCAGCTAGCTGGCTGCTGAGATGTGACAGAAATATTTGAGATTAGCTCAGCCAACATCTAAACTATGAATACATGGAGAGCCACTCGTTTAATTATTTATTTATTTATTTTTTTGAGACAGGGTTGCCCTATAGCTCCAGCTATCCTGGAACTCACTAGGTAGACCAGGCTGGCCTTGAACTCACAGAGATCCGCCTTCCTCTGTCTCCCAAGTGCTGGGATTAAAGGCGTGTGCCACCACACCTGGGCTGAGATCCACTCTTAACTACCTGCTATGCCAGTTACTAAACAAAGTCAGAACCACTAGCTTAGGGCTGACTGAATCCACATTCTGAGCAGAAGTGAGAGGTCTGGGAGGTAAGGCCTGGTACTTAGCAGGTAACGGAGGCCTGACAAAACAGGGAGAACCCCTTTCTTAAGGTGCTGCATTCCACGTAGAAAAGCCTGCAGAAGACCCCCCTCTCCAAAAAAGCACATAGTGAGTTTATAAATGTCATCACAGACCCCCCAAGCCAGCTCTGCTCTATAGTCTCTGGGGTAAAGGGTTTTACTTAGGTTCTCCTTGACCACCTTAATAGTTTTGGGGTTGGGGGGGCATTTCCTGCTTCCTGCTTGCTGTTCAGCCTGCATCCTGAAGAGAACACTCTAGCCTTTTCTGTCCAGGAACCCAGCTTCTGTGGGACCAGACCTCCTCTTCCCAATTTCAGTCCTTACTCTGCAGCCCACAGACACTGGCTATCCCCAGCTAGTCAGCTACACAGCTCCCTCCAGAGGACTTTGGAACTGGACCAAGCAGGAAGGCAGTCTTTCTGGGATGCTGCAGTTGAAAGATGTAAACCTTGGAAGCTGTCAAAGTCATGATCGTGTCTCATCTCGCCATGGGGCCAGTGGGCAGAGGAAGCAGGCCCTGGTGAGAGAAGTGAAAGACAGGAGAGAGACAGAAGGGAGGCAGAGGGCATACAGAGGGCATGCAGAGGATGCTGAGGGAGGTCCAAGTCCCCATCCCTCCAGAAGCCCCATTGTATCCTACTCCTGGGTCTGGGTCAGCACCTGCATCTTCTTAATTTATCTACAGTGCATGGAAACCTTTCTTTCTTTCTTTTCTTTCTTTCTTTCTTTCTTTCTTTCTTTCTTTCTTTCTTTCTTTCTTTCTTTCCTTCCTTCCTTCCTTCCTTCCTTTTTTTCCTTCCTTCCTTTCCTTTCCTTCCTCCCTTTCTTTCTTTCTTTTTTTTTTTTTTTTGGTCTTTTTGAGACAGGGTCTCCCTGTAGCCCCAGCTGGCCTGGAACTCATTATATAGATCAGGCTAGCCTGGAACTCAGAGAGATCCAAATGTCTTTGCCTCCTGAGTGCTGGACTAAAGGTATGGTCACCACATGGCCACCATGCCCAGCTTGCTTTTTCAGAGGGAGTCTTTTGCCTGAAAACTACTTTAAGCAAGGGGGATATATGGTCAAGCTCAGGCCTTTCTTGAATTTTAATTTCCCTTGAAAAGCTCAGAAACTCATTCTTAAGGTTTCAAATAAGAATTCTAAGCTGTGCAAGGTGTGTTTTAATCCCAGCACTCAGAAGTTGGAGGCAGGCAGATTTCTGTGTGATTGAGGCCAGTTTGGTCTACATAGCCAGCTGTGGCTACAGGGAGACCCTGTCTCAAAAACAAACAACATAAAAAAATTTTAAAAATAAAAAACCCACCAAGTTGAAGCTGGATGTGGTGGCGCACACCTACAATCCTAGCAGTTGGGGGGCAGAGGCAGGAGGATAGCAGTTCAAAGTCATCCTTGGATACATAGTACATTCAAGGCCAGCCTGGGAGTATACACTATCTCAACAAAAGTTGCATCCCCAACACACAAAAAAGAATACCAAGTTAATCAGACAACTCCTAGGTCTCTATCTTCAAACTCTCCCAGGACTTTCCTTTCTCAACTTGTGATATCAAGCTATTATTTCAAACTTAACTTGTTCTTCTAAAATTAGTTTACGCTTCAGGGAAATCCAAAGCTAGAAAAGTGGCTACATATTAGAGTCACTTGATAAAAACACTGCTCTGAGACTTTGAAGAATAAAATCAGAATCACTACCAGTCAGTCCAGGACTGTGAAAATTTCCCAGATGGGCAATTGGAATTGTGGCTCTCAAGTCTATCTCAAGGGCATGCATCAATGAGCCTTTTTTTTTTTTTCCCCTCTAGAGTCTAGAAGACATTCCAGAAGCTTTTTAAAAATAATTTATTTTTAGCCGGGTGTGGTGACGCACGCCTGTAGTCCCAGTACTCGGGAGGCAGAGGCAGGCCAGTCTCTGTGAGTTCAAGGCCAGCCTGGCCTACATAGGGAGTTCCAGGCCAGCTGGGGCTACAGAGAGACCCTGTCTCAAAAAGACCAAAAAAAAAAAAAAAACATTTTAATTTTATGTACATGAGTGTTTTGCCTATATGTAAATACACCTGTGAATGCCTGCAGAGGTCAGAAGAGAGTGTCAGATCCCCTGGAACTGGAGTTACAGATGGTTGTTAGCCACTGTGTGGGTGCTGGGAACAGAACCCAGGTCCTCTTCATGAATAGTCAGTGCTCTTAACCACCCAGCCATTTCTCCAGGTCCCTAGAAGCTTTTTCTTTTTTTAAAATTATTTTGATTTGTTTTTATTTTATATATGAGTGTTATACCTGCATGTATGCAAATGCACCCATGTTGTGCAGTGCTTGTGGAGGAGAGAAGAAGGTGTTAGACCCCTGGAACTGGAGTTGCAGAGAGTAGGTCTGCCATGTGGGTACTGGGATTCAAACCCAGGTCTTCTGCAAAAGCAGCCAGTGCTCTTAACCACTGAGCCATCTCTCCAGCACCACCCTTAGAAGCTTTTTATTTTTATTTTTTAAAATATTTTATTATTTAAAAAAATATTTTATTTATTATTTTTATTTTATGTGTATGTATTATGCTTCGGATTCCCCTGGAACTGGAGTTAAAGATGGTTCATAGCTACCATGTGGGTGCTGGGAATCGAACCCAGGCCCTTTGCAAGAGCAGTCATTGCTCTTAACTGCTGAGCCATCTCTGCAGCCTCAATAAATAAATAATTTTTTTAAAAATCAGGGATTTGAGAGATGGCTGGGTGGTTAAGAGCACTGGGCACTTTTTGAAGAGGACCCAGGTTCAATTCCCAGCACCAATGTGGTGCCTAACCATCCTAACTCCAGTCTGACCTCTGTGGACACTGCACAACACGGGTGCACTTACCTACATGCAGGCAATACACGCATACACATAAAATAAAAATAAATTTTTTTTAATGTTTTATTTTCTGTATATGAGCATTTTGCCTGCATGTATGTAAGTGCACCACATGAGTGCCTGTAGAAGCCAGAAGAGGCATCAGATCCCCTGGAACTGGACTTATAGATGGCTGCAAGTCACCATGTGGGTGCTAGGAACTGAACCCAGGTTCTTTGAAGAAGTGCTCTTAACCACTGAGCCATCTCTCCAGTCCCCCCACCTTTTTTCTGAGACAGGGTCTCACTATGCAGCTCTGGCCTGGAACTCAGTATGTAGATCAGATTGACCCTGAACTCACAGAGATCTACCTGCCCCTACCTCCCAAATGCTGGGATTAAAGGAAATTACCACCATGCCCAGCCTAATTTTTTTATTACTTTTATTTAATTTTGGTGTGTGTGTGTATAGGCACGTGTGTGGATGTCAAAGGACAACTTTTTGGAGTTGGTTCTCTTCTTCCACCATGTGGGTTCCATGGATCAAACCTAGGTTGTCAGGCTTGATGGCAAGTACCTTTACCCACTGAGCCATCTCACTGGTCCTCTAGGATCCTTTTCACTATACCACCATAAATCAAAACTTAGCTTGACAGATGAATATATCTGCTATTTTAGAATCCAGCCTACAAGAAAATTCTTGAGTTGTATGGCCTTGGCCTCAATCAGAATCAAATAAATGTTTATTTTCTCAGGTCTTAGATTAATGAGGTGTCAAGAAGAAAACCTTATCTGGCTTAGGATTCTGGAGACTTGGACTGTGTTGACCAATGGGCTCTTGCTTCTCCTCTGCAAGGAAGGGGGAGGGGTGGGAAGCCCTTGTAGGCCCTCTTTCTTTTTCCTCCCTGATTACCCCCAAAAGAGCTTTCAAATAATCTGCTAAGTATTGAAGTACTGAAGTCATAAACTAATTGCAAGAAATCAGCTTACTGGAACAACAGGAAAGACATTCTTTGGCTTTTCAAAGGCTTTCCCATCATCTGGAGCCAAAAATACTATCTTCTGACCCAAAAAGCCACTAATAAACCTTGTTTCTATAGGCCAAGCAAGAGGATGGTTTTGCCCTAAGCAAAACAGCAAAGAGCAAGATTGTTCTCTGGGCCTCACCCTACCCCTACCCTCTCCACCTCCTGCACCCTCCCTATAGCCCCCAGGATATCAGGAGTCTCCACAAGCTACCCCCTCTCCAGGGTGCCCTTCTTCCCCAAGAGCTCCCTTGTCTCCTAGTTGACTCTTAGTTCTTCCCCTTCTACATCCAAATTCCAAATCCCAGCTAGCTGCTAGTCACAGCTCCCAGCAGTGCAGTCCAGGCACTCACTGATTTTGCACATAGCACCGTTTCTGTTGTCAGGAGCTGGGGAAGGAAGCATGGCTGCCTCATGGGAATTCACAGAGGAAAGCCAGACCTTAACCCCCAGTCCTTGCGGTTGTGTGCTACCCTAATGCAGTAAGAGGATTCATCCATACTGTATTTCTTTGCTACTGACCCACTGAAAGCCTTTTTTTAAAGATTTATTTTAGTTTTACTTATATGTGTGTGAGCACATGTGTGTGGGTATATGCACACATTCATGTGGGTATCCCCAGAGGCCAGAAGAAGGTATTAAATCGCTTTGAACTAGAGTTACAGGCAGTTATGAGCTACCTGATGTGGGTGCTGGGAACCCAATTTAGGTCCTTTCAATATGACAAGTGCTCTTAACCCCTGAGCCATCTCTCCAGTCCCCTGGAAAGCATTTTTTAAAATGGTAAAACTGAAGCTGGGCACAGCAGTGCATGCCTTTAATCTCAGCACTTGGAAGGCATTGGCAGGTGGATTGTTCTCAGTTTGAGGACAGCTTGGGTACAATGTGAAATCTAGTCTCAAAAAAACAAATGCAAGCTGGGTGTGGTGGCACACGCCTTTAGTTCCAGCACTCAGGAAACAGAGGCAGGCAGATCTCTGAGAGTCAAAGGCCAGCTTGGTCTACACAGCAAGTTCTAGGCCAGCTGGAGCTACAGGAAGACCCTGTCTCAAAAAGACAAAAAAAAAAAAACCCAAAAAAAACACCCCAAAACCAAAGCTGACATAGTAAACTTCAGTTCTGAAGACAGCTCCTTTGTGTGCTCCTTATATTCCTAAACTACAAGAAAAACAACAACAGCAAAATGTTCTATAACTCTGTATTTTAAAAAATGAGGTTACCATAATCTAAGTTCTGAATGGCTGTTGGGGAAAGAGGAGACATATCTTTAATTTCTTTTTTAAATTATAGGGCTGGAGAGATGGCTCAGAGGTTAAAAGCAGTGGCTGCTCTTGTCAAGGAGGTGGGTTCTGTTCCCAGCACCCACATGGCAGCTAACAACTATCCATAGCTCTGGTTCCAAGGGATTCAATGTCCTCTTCTGGCCTCCTTGGACATACAAGCAGGCAAAACACTCATAACACATAAAATGAATAAATAAAAATTTTAGA
This sequence comes from Nannospalax galili, assembly GCF_000622305.1. NCBI lineage: Eukaryota > Metazoa > Chordata > Mammalia > Rodentia > Spalacidae > Nannospalax > Nannospalax galili. Next base: position 641,535 of record NW_008357924.1, read on the forward strand.
TTATGTTGATCTTATATTTTTGGGAGTGGGCTGTCTCATGGTATGGCGGTCAGAGGACAACTTTCAGGAGTTGGTTCAAAAAAGCATATTTTGGGCCCTTTGTCAACTCCTTGTCTCAAAGGACCTTAACCTACTGTGGTCCTTCCCTGCAAGCCTGTGGGACTGATCCAGGCCTCTGCTCACTTCAGAGGGTTAAGAACAACAAGGGTCTACAGCTTCTCCTCTCAGCTCTCCAGACAAAACAATGGTCATCACCTTCTTCTCTGGAGACTCAGAATAGCTTCAGCAGCAGGCACCAGTAACAATAAAAGGGTCATTTACCCAACAGCATGCCTTGTCTGAGGACAGAGCACAGGGATTATGCTTTTAAAATGTGATTCAACTGTGGGTGGAAAACTCCAGTGGTGACCGTCTCAAAACACCAGAATACAAGGTGGACAGAACCACCAGAGGCCACGAGACTGTCCCTGTCCCTGGCCGCCACTGTCTTTGGCACTCTAGCAGCCGCTCCTTCTCCCTTCTTGTCCCTAAATGCTGGAGCTCCTTAAAGCTCTGTCCTATGTCCTTGTGTGTATGCAGTGCACATAATCCATGTACGTGCATGGAGGGCAGAGAAGAACATAGGGCCAGCCTTGAGACGGGATCTCTCACTGAACCTGAGGCTTGTTGCTTTTCAACTAGATTGGTGGTCAGCAAGCCCCAGTAGTCTGCCTGTCTCACCTACTTCAGCACCGTGGTCACAGGGTGCACACAGCTATGTGGATGCTTGGGATCCAAAATGAGGTCCTCAAGCTGCGCAGCAAGCATGCTGAACCATCTCCCCAGGAGCCTGTCTTTTGAGACAGTGTCTCTCTATAGAACCCAGATTGGCCTTGCATTCACTATGTAGCTGAGGCTAGCCCCAAATTCATGGGAATCCTTTTGCCTCAAGATTTTGAATGCTGGAATTACAGGTGTGTGCCACCATACCCAGCTCTTGGGCCTCCTCTTGTTACTTCAGTTTCTCCTTGGGAGACTTCATCTCCTCACAAGGCTTCAATAACATCTCACCCACCCCCTATCAATCAACACTTCCCATAGCATCCTCCTGCTAGAGACCTGGAAATCCACATGCTGACTTGACAGACCAACCAGATGTGTTAAAAGCGTCTACTTAAAACAAAGCTGGCATACTCCTTCCCTAGCCTGCCCCAATCACACCTCCCTCTTTGACTTGGTTCCCCTCTGCATCAGTGCCAACCACCCTCTCCAGGACACAAGCAGGATCTCCAGAACACAGTGATACAAGATACATCTGTCACCAGAGTATACGGTATACTGTTAAGTAAAGAAAATAGCTAGGTATGGTGGTGCATGCCTTTAGTCCCAGCATTCAGAGGCAGAGGCAACCTGATCTTTGTGAGTTGTAGGCCAGCCTGGTCTACACAGTGATTTCCAGGCCAGCCAGGGCAACATAGTGAGACCCTGTCTCAAAAAAAAAAAAATGTGACCTAGCAGTTAAGAGCACTGGCTGTTCTTCCAGAGGACTTGAGTTTGGTTTCTAGTACCCACATGGTGGCTTACAACTATCTATGACTCCAGTTCCAGGAGATCTGACACCCTCTTCTTCTGGCCTCATGGACATTGCATGTACAGGTGCATTTACATGCATGTAAACAAGACACTCATACATATAAAAGTAAATGAAGCCGGGCATGGTGACACATGCCTGTAGTCCCAGCACTTCGGAGGCAGAGGCAGGCAGATCTGGTCAGCCTGGTCTACATAGTGAGTTCCAGGACAGCTGGGGCTACAGGGAGACCCTGCTTCAAAAAGACAAAAGAAAAAGTAAATGAAAAAAAATTTAAAGGTGTAAAATTATGCTTACAAGTATGTGCTAGCTTTATATATCAAACGAGGGACCACAAATAGATATATATTAATATATAAGCAACACACAAGCAGTTACTTGTTTTTTTAAATAGCCAATGAATCAAAATAATAAAGATAAATCACAGTAATAAAAATAGTTCTCTACGTGAAAAGAAGGGAGTTGGGGGGGGCATAATGAAATTAAAGAAAGCTTCTACGAATGTACCTTATTATGGAGCTTGGAAATATTATATATAAATGTTTTATAAGTTTTCGAAGCAAATTAAAGAAAAAAGAAAAAAAACCTAGAAATTAAAAACAAGTTGTAGCAAATTTGCCTAACATCTTCTGGGAGTGAGTGCAGACAGAATAGGCTGAGCACCACCCTCTGATCACACATCCCTTCAGGGACATAAGCTGAGGCTAAAAAGTAATCTCAACTGAACCCCTGATTTACTGTCAGCAGTAAAAACAAGCAGCTATTTTAAACTATAATCAGTATATTGTAGGTGGGAGAATGACGTTAACATAAAATAAAAGACCACTATTCTTATAGATGCCCCCTTGCAAGACTAGTCCTTGGCTGGCACTGGGAACCTGAATTTCTAGCAGTTCCCCTAATTTTCAAGACTAGTAAGAGTGGCTCACTGTGCACCAGCTGGTCGAGCAAGCAAGATGCTTATGCTGAACACCTGCTTCCCTTCTGGAAGCATGGACTTTGGGTATATGGCAGATACACAGTGCTTATGAGACTGGTCCCAGTAAAAACCCTTGCTGGGCTGGGATGTAGCTCATAGGTAGAGTGCTTGCTTCAGACACACAGTGCTCTATGTTCAATTCCCAGTACTGCCACAAAAAGGGAAACCACTGGCTTAAGGTTGCACTGCCAATACTTTATGAGCTTGGGATGTAGTTCAGTTGATAACAGTGCATGCATAAAGCCTTGGGTTTCATCCCAAACACTGCATGAACCAAGTGTGGGTGGCACATACCTATAATCCCAACATTCAAGACATGGAGGCAGGAGGATCAAGAGTTAATGCCATCCTGAGCTGGAGAGATGGCTCAATGGTTAAGAACACTGGATGTTCTTGCAGAGGACCCAGGTTTGAACCCCAGCACCCACATGGTGGCTAACAACCATGTGTAACTCCAGCTCCAGGGGATCTAACAACCTCTTCTGAACTCCTTGGGCCTTGCACAATATGGGTGCACTTGCGTACATGCAGGTAATACACTCATATACAAAAAATAAAAAGAATAAATTTTCTTTAAAAAAAGAATGAGTTAATGCCATCCTCAGCTCATCCTCATAGTGAGTTTGAGGCTAGCCTGGGCTACATGAAACTCTGCCTCTTAAAAAAAACTCAAACCCAAACCCAAACCCCAACACCCACCCCACACCCACCCCAGGCACCGAGTCACTAAGGAGCTTCTCAGCTGAACAACATTCCATGGACCAACTTTTCACATCCCCTTGCTGCTGGAGCTGAGCACATGTGGGACTTAGGCCAGTTTTCTTCCAGTCTTGTCCACACCTTTTCTCTTTGCTGGTTTTGTTTTGTATCCTTTCACTGTGGTGACCACAGCTGTGAGGCCCCCTACCTAATCACTGATCCTGGGATGGCCTGATATAGCAGGACATAGCAAACTGGTCATTTTGTTAGTGTTTCTAGGAAATAAGAGTTCCTGAGTACTGTGATTATAGGTGTGAGCCATTATCTGGGGCTGGGGCTGAAGAGATGGCTCATCAGTTAAAAGTACTGGTTACTCTTGCAGAGAACCTGGGTTTAGTTCCCAGCACCCACATGACAGCTAACAACCACCTGTAATTCCAGTTCCAGGGCATCTGACATCCTCTTTTGGCCTCCATGGGCACTGTATGACACTGGTACATGCAGACAAAACACTTATACACATAAAATAAAAATAAATAAATTAAAAAAAATATTGTGGCTGGGTGTGTTGGCACACACCTGTTAACCCAGCACTTGGGAACCTAAGATAGGAGAATAGTGAGTTCAAGGACATCTTGGGCTACAAAGTGAGATCCTGTCTCAAATAACAAAACCAAACAAAAACCAGGGCTAGAAAGATGGCTCAGCAGCTAAGAGCACTGGCTGCTCCTATAGAGGATCTGGGGTTTGGTTCCTAGCACCCACATCCTTACACCCATCCTTAACTCCAATTCCATGGGATCTGACGCCTTTTTCTGGCCTCCATGGGCACCAGGTATACAAGTGGTGCACTTATATACATGCAGGCAAAATATTCCTATGCATAAAAAAATAAAATATTAAGAAAAAAAAAAAACATGGGCCAATGGGATGGCTCAGCAGATGCCAGGACTGACAAACAAGCTCTAGCCCTCCAACTCACATGATGGAAGAAGAGAATCAACTCCCAAAAGTTGTTCTCTGACCTCTACACATGCTCAAACCAACCCACATTTCCAACACATAAATAAGAACATATAATAAAAATTAAGCCAGGCATGGTGGAACATACCTTTATTCCCTGCACTGGGGAGGCAGAGGCAGGCGGATCTCTGTGAGTTCGAGGCCAGCCTGGTCTACAAAGTGAGTTCCAGGCCAGCTGGGGCTACAGGGAGACCCTGTCTCAAAAAGACAAAAATAAGTAAATAAATAAATATAACAAAAAAAGAACCTACTTAAAATATCAAGTATATAGAAATAAAGCTCAAATTTACATGAAATCCACAGCCTCAGTAGTCAACACTAACTGTTGCTAAGGCTCAGCATTACTACTCTGAAAAATGCTACAGGGAACAGACCACGTGTTCACCCTGGTGTTCAGGACTAAAAGCACTCCGAGTGTCCACAGAGGTCCTCCCTGGAGAATTACAGCAAGTGCGGAACAAAAAGGGATCTCTGCAATGATCGTCAGCAACGCAAAGCCACTGAAGCTACAGACTTCAGGGATTCTACAGTGAGGTGAAAACACCTGGACTTAGGAGACTTTGTAAATGCATGGGAGTCAGACACCATGATCTTTCCGACACACAAAGCAAGTCCACAGCACCAGCACCACAGATCCAGGCCTGAATGGTCTCAGGGGCCTAGATGGAACTTCCTGTGGGTAGGACATATGGAACACATATGCCACACAGAGAAGCAAGCAGCCAAATCCTTGGATGTAGAGATCACAGGTGATATAGACCTGTTCTCTCCACAAATCAATGTCAGGTTTAGAAACTTGGGGGTAGTGTACAAGAGCAGGTGAAAGGAGAGAGGTAGAGAATAGGACCTTCATAGAGTGAGAGTCAAAGTCAAAAAGCCAATTTAACATCACCATCTTACTTCAAACCGTCTGGGCCTCTGGCTATACCACCTCTGACCCAGTCCCCTCTGTGCTGTGATGACAGTCACCTCATTCAGTTCCCTGGATTAGCCCAGCTTTTCAGGACTCAGGCCCCTTGCACAGGAAGTTCCCTTGCCCTGGAATGCTGTCCCCTTACCTTCCCCACTTCACCTGAGAAGCGTGCTAATTCTATCTTGGCCCAAACACTGTCGCAGCAGGGACACCCCAGCCCTACCCCAGGCTACTATTTAGTCTCTCCACCACTCTCACTGTGCCTTGTATTTCTCATGGAAGCAAACATATACATATAAGCATATGTATATGTATGTGTGTGTGTGTTTTTAAAGACAGAGTATCGCTTCACTATATATCTAGGCTGGCCATGGACTCAGAATCCTCCTGCACTTCCTCCTAAGTACTGGGACTACAGATTCACTTTATATCTGCCTCCCTTCAAAGACAAGAAGCTCCTTGAAGGCAAAGACCACATCTTGCAACAGTCTTGCAGCATGAACTAATAAAAATATTAACAGAAGCCATGTGTGATGGCTCACCTGTAATCCCAGGAGGTTGAGGCAGAACAAGTACCTGGAAGTTGATGCCAGCTTGAGCTACCCAGCTAGACTCAGTCTCAAAACAAAACAAAGCAAATTAAAATAAGAAAACCCTTAACAGAATCCCAGCACTCAAGAAGCTGAGGCAAGGGGATACGAGTGTGGAGTCAGCCCTAGGTTATATAGTGAGACTTTGCCTCAGAAAGCAAATCAGGGGCTGGAGAGCCGGCTCAGCAGTTAAGAGGACCTCCTTGCAAAGGACCCAGGTTTGGTTCCTAGTTACCCACATGATGGCTAACAGGCAGCAACTTAAGTTCCAGGGGGATCCAACACCCTCTTCTTGCCTCTGTGAGCATTGCACACACAGATTCACTTACATACATACAGGAAAAAAGTAATCAAAACAACATGAAAAAGACCCGAATAAATTGAGGGCTAGTCATGTGGTCCGATCCACCAGGTGGCAATTCGGGGTCACATTCACTGTCCCTTCTGATTTTGGCTGTGGTGATGTCTCTGCTGGTACAAGAACCCAGCTTGGCATTTGGAGGAGCTGAGGTCACAGGGAGGACTCACCGCCTCGTGGGACTTGGGAATGGGTATGATGATGGCCAGGACACAGATGAGCTGGAAGATGGCCCCTAGGAACAGCCCGTACCGCAGCAGGTTCTCCAAGAAGGTGGGCTCAGGCACCTCGGGAGGTGAGAAGTCCAGGTCGGAGGCCATGGCCCAAGCCACCACTGCCAGAGGTCTCCTCAGACTCACCACTCTCCAGAGCAACTCTAAATACAAAGAGTTAAGGGTCAGGCTTCTATGTGACCTTTAAGTGGTCCCACCTGCACCAACACACACATCCATGCAAGAACACATAAAGCAGCTGTGGTAAATAAAGTGCAAACAATTCTTGAATCTAATTAGAGGGTATATAGACAGAACAATTCTTTCAACTTTTTTTTTAAAGTTTCCCAAATATAATGAAAATAAATAAGCAAATGCAAAAATCTCAAATCAATGTATTACTGAAAACCTGCCACATTTCTATGTGATTTTTAAATTTTTATTTGTATTTTATGTGTATGAGTGTTTTGACTATAAGTATACCACAAGTATGTAGGAGCCTGTGGAGGCCAGAATGTGGTGTCAGATACCCTGGAACTGGAGGTATAGATGGTTGTTAGCTGCCATGTGGGTGCTAGGAACTGAATCTGGGTCCTTTGCAAGAGTAGTCAGTGCTCTCCAGCCCCCTTGTTTTGTTTTTAAGACAGGGTCTCATATATCCCAGAGTGGCCTCGACCTCCCTATGTAGTCCAGGATGACCTGGAACGTCTGATCCTCCTGCCTCCACCTCCAAGTGGTAGAGTTATAGGCATGTGGCCCTGTGCCCAGCTTATGTGGTGCTGGGGATGGAACTGAGGGCCTCGTGCATACCAAGTACACACTGTGCCAACTGAGCTACATCAACTGTATACATATCTGATTTTCTTTGTTCATGCACCTGGTCAACAAACACTTAGGAATACCAAAGACTGAAGAATGAGCAGCAGACAAATCCCTGCTCTCTCAGATCTCTGCCCTGATGGTGGCAGACTGAATACGTGGAAACACGCTGGGTCAGGCAGTGAGAACTATTTCAGAGACACTTAAGCAGGGTGTCATCTGATTTTGTATGGGGTGAGAGGAAAGCCCCGGGAAGAACAGAGATGAGAATGGAGGGGCAGGTGACTTGGCTCAGGCTTGACATTTGAGGGAAGCATACTTCAGGCAGAAAGCAAAGTAAATTCAGAGGCCCTAGGGTGGGGAAAGTGGACCCACATGCCAGAGAGGAGCAATCAGGAGGGAGACTGGAAGGGGGTTGGACGGGAGGGAAGCACAAATGTCGGAGGACCCAGACCCTCTGATTCGACCAAGTTAAATGTAAAGCAGAAAGTAAACAGGTCTAAATTACCTTTTGCTGTTATTTGAGACAGGGTCTGGCTACAGAGCACAGGCTGGCCTCAACCTCAACGTAAACTTCCTGCCTTAGCCTCCCAAGTGCTGGCACGCAGACGTGTACCACTATGCCCAGATCTAAATTAAAAGCTTTAACGAGGGGCTGGAGGGATGGCTCAGCGGTTAAGAACGCTGACTGTTCTTGCAGAAGACCCAGGTTCGAATCCCAGCACCCACGGCAGCTAACAACTATCCGTAACTCCAGTCCCAGGGGATCCGACAGCCTTTTCTGACTTCCGTGGGCACTGCATGACAAGGGTGCACTTACATACATGCAGGCAATACACGCATACACATAAAATAAAAAAATAAATAAAATTTTTAAAAAAAGAAAAAGCTTTAATGGAGGAAGAGATGCTGAGAGGAGGGGCAAAGTAGACACAGGAGACAGCTCAGACAGGAAATACTGGGGGCAGGTCAGGCCTTAGCCCACCTCTCCCACCTCTCCTCTCACCAGCCCCACCCCACTCCTAATATCCTGGTAGAGCTACACCTGCCTGTGGCTCTCCAAGAGCATTGGGGTCTTTCAAAATCCTGAGTCCTCCATGGAGCTGCCAGAATGGCCTTCCCACTACGACTGCTACACTGAGCCACTCCACCTCCAAGGCGAGCTCAAGGCTCAACCTCCCCATCATGTCTTTGGTTGTTGCCTCCTGTTTTGCCCCCCCTTTATCACGGCACCCACATGTGGCTTCCTTCTGCTACCCTGACAATAAAAAGAGACGTACTGAGCACCAGGTGCACCTGAAATACAGTGTTTCAGAGATCTGTACCATACAACACAGTTTTCAGCTAATTCTGAGCTATCCAATATGGTGCCCAGGAACCACATGTGGAGATTTGGCCCTAAAATGCAGCTGGTCTGAACTGAGGTAGTGTTGAGTTAAACATGTACCTAAGTTCAAGACTTTTTTTTTCCGAATATTTTATTATTTAAAAAAAATTTTTTTAATGTGTACGCATGTATTGCTTGCATGTATGTAAGTACACTCATGTGCAATGCCCGCGGAGGACAGAAGAGGCTGTCGGATCCCCTGGAACTGGAGTTATGGACAGTTGTTAGCTGCCATGTAGGTGCCTGGATCTGAATCCAGGTCTTCTGCAAGAACATTTAGTGCTCTTAACCGTGGAGCCATCTCTCCAGCCCCAAAGTTCAAGACTTACTATAAAAATAATGTAAAAAACTCATTAATAATGTTTTACATTGATTATATCCTGAAATGACATACTAAGTTACTAAAATTAATTTCACCTAATTTGAAAAAGAACAAAGTTGAGAAACTCACTTTATGATGTCAAAACTTAACAGAAAGTTGTGGTAGTCAAAACAGAGTGTGCAGGCAGAACAGACACAGACTGAAGGAGCAGACCACTCAGAATGCACACATTAAGGAGAACAGTCATTTCATCCAATGGTGCTAGGAAACTGGCCATTCAAATGCAAAAGAATGAAGTTAGACTCTTCCCTTGTGCCCTATACAAAACTGAATTCAAAACTGAGCCAAGACCTAATCTATAAAACTGTTAAGGTGAAAACATCGAGAAATCTCTGACATGGGATTTGGGAGAGGTTTCTCGGAGATGACATAAAAAAACACAAGCAGCTGTTTCCCTGGGTTTACAGGACCCACAGGCCTCTCTCTGACCTGCATGCAGGCTCCTCTCTCAGGGGTAAGTCAATTGGGCCCTCCCATGCCTTGACTTCCCCAGCCTCATTCACCCTCCCATCTCCCCCGTCTGTCTCTCCTCCTAGCCTGGGTCCTGTCCCATTCCTTGTCTTGGTGCCCCAGACACCTGGGGAACCAGCACTGCTTCTTCCTGATCCTGTGCATTCAAAGCAACTCAGTTCCTGAGTCTCAGGTCCCCATTAGCACTGCTACAGGGCCTGGCCACGCCCTCACCTCCCTCTGCTTCCCAAGCAGCCAGCCTCTTTCTTAGACTCCAGGGCTGACCTTTCCTCTTACTGGTCCTTTGCATCCAGACCAACCCAGCTCCTCAGTGCAGTCCCCAGGGACCCGTGGGGCCGCCTCCCACCCCCATCTTCTTTTGCATCTCTGTGTGGCAGGGCCAACAGCTGCCCTAAACCAGCATCTTTCCTGGGCCCAGCTCCCAGGTCAGTCCAACCCCCAAATTCCTGAAGCCAAAATCTATCCTGGAGGGATCCAGACCTTAGGAGAAAGCCTGAGAGCATCTGATCCTCATCTGACTTGGGCCTCTGTGGGAACTCCTGGAGACAAAAGGAATCTGGCCACTCCAATATCAAATCAAAAGAGAGAACCGGAAGCTTAGAGGAACCAGGCTTTCATGTCCAAAAAGTAAACCAAAAAGACACATAAAATTCACAAAAAGAAGCTGGCCTAAACTTGAAGGCTTGAGTATCACACAAGAATCAGAAACTACAAAAGAAATTCACATGTCAAAATCACAGAGAAAAAATAACAACATGAAAAACCAAAATAACATATCCCCACCAAATACCAATAGTCCTCTAGAGGAGTACAATGAGAACCCCCTAGAGATAATGCAGGACATGGAACTCAAAAGAACAATTATAAACATGATAAAAGAATTCAGTGAATTTAAACAACACACAAAGAAATCAAAGAACTGAAGGAAGATAGGGATAAACTTTTGAATGAATTCAGAAAAGTGTTAGAAATACTGAAGAACACTCAGGCTGAAATGAAGAAGGACATGAAACACTCAGTAAGCCAATTAGAAACAACAAGAGAAAGCCTCACCAATAGGATGAATGAAATGGAAAACAGAGTATAAAGACTGGAAGAGAAAGTGGGCGAACTAGACCACTCAAGCAAAGATTATGAAAAATTTAAGAAAGAATATGCAGGAATTGAGTGATACCATAAAAAGACCAAACTTATGAATCATAGGCATACAGGAAGGAGAAGAATCCCAAGATAATGGCATGGACCAGATCTTTAACAGAATTGTGGAAGAAAATTTCCCGAAATTAAAGAAAGACATGCCCATACAAATACAAGAACCATATGGAGCACCAAACAGACAGGAACAGAAAAGAAACTGTCCACGGCACATCACAGTAAAAACACTAAACGTACAAAATAAAGAGACAATACTGAAAGCTGGAAAAAAGAAACAATAAGTCACATAAAAGGAAAACCCATTAGGATTACAACTGACTTTTCAGTGCAAACCATGAAAGCCAGAAGAGTCTGGACCAAAGTATTCCCAGTTTTAA
>NW_008357924.1:652728-653137 GCF_000622305.1 Nannospalax galili
TGTAAACAGAAATAAAAATGACAGGATTCAATACCCATCTTTCATTAATAACTTTAAATACTAATGGACTGAACTCCCTCATCAAAAGGCACAGACTACGTGAATGGATTAAGAAACAAAACCCATCTTTTTGTCTGCAAGAAACTCATCTCACTTTCAAGGACAGACACTATCTTGAAGTGAAAGGATGGGAAGAAATATACCAAGCAAATGGTACTAAGAAAAAAGCAGGTGTAGCAATTCTAATATTTGAAAAAATAGACTTTAAACTAAAACTGATCAGAAGAGATAGAGAGGGCCACTTCATTCTGATCAAAAGAATAATAAATCAAGAAGATATTACAATCATGAACATATATCCACCAAACTCTGGTGCACCCAACTTCATAAAAACAATACTACAGGACTT
>NW_008357924.1:653886-654418 GCF_000622305.1 Nannospalax galili
AAGAAATGGATGCATATCTAAAGGCATGGGAACCACCAAAACTAAACCAAGAAGAGATTAACAGCTTAAACAGACCCATATCACAAAAAGAAATCGAAACAGTAATACAAAACCTCCCGACTAAAAAAAGCCCAGGACCAGATCAATTTATAGCAGAATTCTTTCGGACATTTAAAGAAGATCTGCATCCAATACTACTTAATTTATTCAAAAAGATAGAAATGGAGGGAGAACTTCTAAATTCCTTCTATGAAGCCACGTTCACTCTAATACTAAAGCCAGGTAAAGATACAACCGAAAAAGAAAACTATAGACCCATATCCTTAATGAACATAGATGCAAAAATTCTCAACAAGATACTTGCAAACCGCATACAGACACACATCAAAAAGATCATCCAAAAGCCGGGCGTGGGGGCACACGCCTTTAATCCCAGGACTCAGGAGGCAGAGGCAGGCGGATCTTTGTGCGTTCAAGGCCAGCCTGGTCTACACAGTGAGTTCCAGGACAGCTGGAGCTACAGGGAGACCCT
>NW_008357924.1:655677-656793 GCF_000622305.1 Nannospalax galili
ATGTAGTTTCAGCCACCTGATGTTTGACAAAGGGGCCAAGAATATTCACTGGAGGAAAGACAGCATGTTCAGCAAATGGTGCTGCAAAACTGGATCTCCACCTGTAGAAGAATGAAACTAAACCCCTATCTTTCACACTGCACAAAAGTCAGTTCCAAATAGATCAAAGACCTCAATGTAAAGCCTGAAACTCTAAAACTGTTAGAAGAAAACATTGGGAAAAACCTACAAGATATAGGCGTAGGAAAGGATTTTCTAAACTGGTCATCAATTGCTCAGGAAACAGGGTAAAGAATCAACAAACGGGACCTCATTAAACTAAAAATCTTCTGTACACCAAAGGAGGCAACCAGGGAAACGAACAGAAATCCCACAGAATGGGAAAAAATCTTCACCAGCGACACATCTGACAAAGATTTAACATGTAGAATATATAATGAACTCAAAAAACAGAATCAAGTCCAGAAGTAACCCAATTAAGAGATGGGCTAAGGAGGGAAACAGAGAGTTCTCAAAAGAAGTAAAGATGGCTATGAAACATCTTAAAAGATGTTCAACATGACTAATAATTAAGGAAATGCAAATTAAAACCACTTTAAGATTTCATCTTACCCCAGACTGGCTAAGATCAAGAGAACAAATGATACCAAATGTTGGAGAGGATGTGGGGAAAGGGGAACACTCATCCACTGCTGGTGGGGCTGCAAACTTGTTCAACCCCTATGGAAAGCAGTGTGGAGAACACTTAAAAATCTACAAATGAACCTACCTTTTGTCCAGTTATACCACTCCTTGGCATATACCCAAAGAACTCATCCTATTGCAGAGACACTTGTACATCCATGTTTGATTTGCTGCTCTTTTCACAACAGCTGAGATGGAAGCAACCTAAGCGTCCCTCAATTGACAAGTGGATAATGACAATGTGGTTCATTTATACGATGGAGTTTTACTCAGCAGTAAAGAAAGATGAAATCATGAAATTTGCAGGTAAATGGATGGAACTAGAAACTGTTATACTAAATGAAGTAACACAGACTGAGAAAAAAAAAATAGACATATGTTCTGCCTCATATGTGGATCCTAGCACCAAATTCTTTTAAATTCCAGGTCCTT
>NW_008357924.1:657742-673684 GCF_000622305.1 Nannospalax galili
AGGAAGCATGGAAATTTACATCATGTTAATTAGTAGAGGTGATAAACATTACCATTGAAATCTACAAGATGACTTTATAGACATACACAGGCACCAAGGATCCAAGTGCAACCGATTATGACTAGTAATAATCAGAAACTACAGATTAGAGATGCATGCACCAACATCTCAGTGTTAGTAGCAAAAACAGTGAGTCTTTCTGCAAGGAACAATATATTCTAAAATGAAATGGAGATCTTTTTTAAAGGTTAAAAACTCATTTAATTTTATGTCTTACAGGGATTATACTGAGTTCAGTATTGTATAACTGTATTAATTCAACTGTGAACCTACAAACTTGCAACCACTTGTGAAAGAGATGTACTCTCGCTCTGGAGTGTGTTACTGAATATGTTCAATCTGTAGTGAAATGCTTCTAATCATGTAGTTATTAAACATTAAAAAAAGATGATTAAAAAAATAATTAGTAGATGTGAAAAACATTACCATTGAAATCTACCTGTTGGCTTTATATCCATGCTCAGATGCCAAGGGGCTCAGAAAGTAACCGAATGTCACTAGTAATAATCAGATATATACAGATTAGAAATGCACGTGCAAACATCTTAGTGTCAATTGCATTAAAAATGAATTTTTCTGTATGAAACTGTGTATTTTAATAATGAAATGGAGATTTTTTTTAAAGATTAAAACCTCATTTAATTTTGAAAAAGATGCATCTTAGCTCAGAAAATTGTTATTGAATATGTTATGTTGTAATGAAATGCTTCTTCTAAGTATGTGGTTATTAAATAAATAATTAACTGGGAAAAATAAAATGACACCTTAAAAAAAAAACACAAGCATCAAAAGAAAAAAATAGATTTCACATGAGAATTAACAAGGTTTGTGCACAAAGAACATTCACAGAGAGTAAACTTTTGTGAACTATATATCTGATAAGAGTCTAGTATTGAGAATGTACAAACAATGTAACTACAAAAACATAAACGGCCAAGGGGGTCCTGGAAGCTGGCTCACAGGTTAAGCTCTTGCCACCAAGCCTGATGACCTGAGTTCAATCCCTGAGACACACATGATGGAAAGAGAGAATTGACTCCCAATAAAATGTCCTCTGACCGCCACATCCACACTGTGGCACATATGCCCTCTCCACCAAAATAAATGTAAAAAATAAACTAGAGAACTAGTTAGATCAGCTACACAATCCTCACACTCAACAGGAAGACCATGAGTTCTAGGCCAGCCTCGGTTGCATAATGAGATTTAGTATCAAAAAGGAAGGGTGGAGCTGGTGAGATGGTCCAGTGGGTAAAGGTACCTGCCCTGCTACCAAGCCTAATGATCCAAGTTTGATCCCCAGGATCAACCCAGTAGAAGGGCAGTGTCAGCTCCTGCAAGTTGGCCTCTGACCCCCATACCTTCCACACAGATAAATTTTAAATGTAAAAAATAAAAGTATATATACAAAATGGGAGGGTAGGTAACAAGTGCTGGTAAGACGAGAGGAGCAGGAACCTGTGCGTACTGCTGATGGAAAAGTTAAAGAGTACAGTCACTGGGGAAGAGAGCTGGTGCTCCTTCAAAGAGTCAAAGCTAGAATTCCTGGAGGCTGCAGAGACATCTTGTTGCTCTTCTAGAGGACCCAAGTTCAGTTCCCAGCACCCAGATCATACCACTGGCTCACAACCACCTGTAACTCCAGCTATTTGGAATCCAATGGCCAATCCTTCTGGTCTCCATGGGCATACACACATATGCACACAAATTAAAAATAAAAATATTTTGGGCCGGGAGGCAGAGGCAGGCGGATCTCTGAGTTCAAGGCCAGTCTGGTCTACATGGTGACTCCAGGACAGCGGGGGCTATAGGGAGACCCTGTCTCAAAAAGACAAAAAAAAATTTTTAATTATGTGATCTAGTAATTTCAATGATCTAGTAATTTCATTCCCAAGTATATACCTAAAAGAATGGAAAACAAGGACTTTTCAAATACCAATGTTCATTTCACCTGTACTTATAATAGTCAAACAGAAATGACCAGGAGTCCCTACAAACAGAGACTAAAATGTAAAAATACACAATGGAATATTATTTGCCCATAGAAAGGAACAAACTCTGACATGTACTACAATGTGAATAAACCCTGAAAATATTAGATCCTAGAGCTAGGGCAAATTCATAGATATGGAAAGTAGAGCAGAGGTTATCAGATTAGGGAGGATGTGATTTATTCTTTAATGGGTACAAGAGTCTTACTATGTAGCCCTGGCTGGTCTGGAACTCATATGTAGACCAAGCTGGTCTCAATCTCACAGAGATTCACCTGCCTCTGTCTCACAAGTTCTGGGAATAAAGGCATGTGCCATCACACCTGGCTGCTGAGGTCAGAATTTTTGTTTAGAAGGGCGAAGAAATTCTGGAAATAGAGATGGTTAATGTCACAGAACGTATTTTTTAAAAAAATATTTTATTATTTTTATGTGTATGCGTGTATTGCCTGCATGTAGGTAAGTGCATCCGTGTCGTGCAATACCCGCAGAGGACAGAAGAGATTGTCAGATCCCCTGAACTGGAGTTATGGATGGACAGTTGTTAGCTGTTATATGGGTACTAGGAACTGAACCTGGATCCTCTGGAAGAACAGCAAGTGTTTTAACTGTTGAGCCATCTCTCCAGCCCTGAATGTATTCATTTTAAAAAATATTTTGTTATTTTTATGAGTATATTGCCTGCATGTATGCAAGTGCACCCGTGTCATGCAATGCCCATGGAAGTCAGAAGAGGTCACTGGATTCCCCTGGAACTGGAATTATGGACAGTTGTTAGTCACCATGTGGGTGCTAGGAATCAAAACTGGGTTGTCTGCAAGAGCAGCTAGTGCTCTTAACTGCTAAATCATCTCTCTAGCCCCATTGAACTTATTCTTAGAAGTGGTAAATTTTGAGCTATATTTGGAGGTACATGTCTATAATCACAGCACTCTAGAGGTGAAGAAAAGAAAATCAGAAGTTCAAGGTCACCCTCACCTCCAGAGCAAGTTCAAGGTAAGCCTGGGTATCAGAGACATCTCAAAAATTTTTTTAATTCAACTTTATGCTATATTTTAAAACAAAACAAAATATCAGTTTTTAAATTATTTATTTTTCATTTTTGTATGCTTATACACATGCACCTGTCATGCAATACCCGAAGAGGGCAGAAAATGATCCCCTGGCACTAGAGTTACAGACAGTTGTTAACCACCATGTGGATGCTGGGAACCAAACCCAGGTCCTCTGCAAGAGCAGTCAGTGCTCTTAACTGCTGAACTGACTCTCCAGCCCCAATTTTACTTTTTTGACACAGGGTCTCATGTAGGTTTTCATAGGCCAGACTTGAACTCCTTATCTCCCTGCCTTCAGCTCCTAAGAGCCAGGATTACAGGCATGCACTGCCATGCCTGGCTTACCTGCTGCTTCTTCCTTGTTAAATGTGACTAACAGAACATTTTTAATTACTTATGCGGCCTAAACGGTGTATGTATAGACTAGGCCTGCCCACAAAAGACTGTCTAAAGGACCTGTTCCACTAGGCCCAGCTGCTGCTCTGCTGTGCAATGTTTTTTTTTTTTTTCAACATGAAATATAATAGCAGAATTATAAAATGACGCACTATTTAAGGAAAATGGGACTTACAAAAATGTTTGCTGTTTTCCTTTCAGCCTGGTCATTTTGAAGGCCATGTGCCCTGGGCTAGCCTCTTCTCACACCAGTTCAAAACCCCCCAGTCCTCTTCTACCCTCTTTTTCCCCCTGAATCCTCAGAGCTGGCAGATCTTCCACCTTCCAGGAAGGGTCTGACTTCTGGAAAGAGCCCCGGTATTATCTGGTTCCAAGTGTGGTGAATCAGGTGGGGCATGATGCTCAGGAATACCATCTTTGGTCAAATACAAGGTAAGAGGCTTAGACTGCAGGCAGGCTGTTTGGAGTGGCTCATAAACTGGCCCTGAACTGAATTCCAAGGCAGCTGCCAGAACAGCTTCAGTGGAGGAAAACTACAGGCCATACATAGCACCAGCCCATGGGTGCCAAACAAGGCATTTCTTCAGTCACACCTCATAAAATTAATGCCCTTGGCCCCACGCTTTGTGCTCAAGGCCGAAACACACCTACTGAGTTTATTGATACTCAGATTTACCAGTTGCCAAAATCAACATTATTATGAAAATTTGGGATGATATGACAGACAGAGCCAGGCATGAGGAAAGGGGCGGGCATGGAGCCCGACTTGATCAGCATATAGCTACATCTGGGGCTAATCTCTTGACTTCGTGGAGACTTGATGTCCTTTTGAGCCAATCAACAATATCTGCCCAAAGCTGTAAAACACTTGGGTTTGTTTTTTTTTTAATGGCCTTTAGATAATATATAACATGAGTCATAAAGAAATTATACCCTTTGACTGAATAACTTTCTAGAATTTGGAGTAAGGAAATAATTGAAAAGAAAAGTCGGAGGCTGGAGAGATGGCTCAATGGTTAGAGCACTGGCTGCTCTGGCAGAGGACCCGGGTTCAATTCCCAGTACCCACATGGTGGCTAGCAACCATCCATAGCTCCAGTTCCAGAGGAATCTGATGCCCTCTTCTGACCTCCTCAGGCATTGCATGATACAGATGCACTTACATACATGCAGGCAAAACACTCATACACATAAAAATAATAAAATATTTTTAAGAAAAGTCTTCCAGGTACTCAATGATCCAACCTCAGCTTCAAGGCCTAAAAACCACATCAAAGACCAGCGTAACAAATGACACTGGCACAGGAGTGGCACTTTTTGAAAAAAATATTTATTATTTTTATTTTATGTGTATGAATGTATTGCCTGCATCTGTGATGCAATCTATACACCTAAGGCTCATAGAACATGGAACAAGGGATGAAGAGAACACTAATGCATCTTTCAGTTCTCATCAGTGAAGCTCCATCATGCAACAGAGGGCCAGGAACACAGAAGGTCACAAATGGCCAAAACATGGAGAATAAGAGTCTGCAGGGTATGGGTCCTTGGACAGGACTCCTACTTTAAACTCTACCCACCCAGGGCTCAGGGACCGCAGAAGAGGGGGTGGAAAGATTGTAAGAGCCAAGGTAGAGGTGCATGAATGTATGCAAATAGAGTCCTACTGGCTCATGGGGCCCTTCTCATATGAACCTGTAACAATGGTACCAGCATGCACAAGACCCATGCAAACTCAAGCAGATAAAAACCCAGCACAGAACTGTGGAAATGGACAGCAGGCCCCAATCTTAGTCCAAGAATTATTGGCAGCTGATTACTTCTGGGTGAGGAAGAGCTGATCTTCTTAAAGGGAGGGATTCTAGACAGGCTGACTAGACCCCAATGGATAAACTTGCACTGAGGGACATCTGGGGACACTAACTTGACATGATAGGCCTTAACACAAATGACAGAATATATGAATTCTGGGGAGGGGGCAGCTATAGGAGGGAACCAATGGGGAAGGGGGTATAAAGATGATTAAGATGTTCTGTATGAAATACACAAAAATTCAATTAAAAAAAAACCATGAAGTCCTCCAGGTACAAAAAACATTCATGGCAGCGCTATTCATAGCACTGGAAAACAGGAAACAACCCAAGTGTCCAACCATAAGGAAGCAGTTCATCCAATTACGTACATCATGGAATATCACCAAAATGACAACAAAACTCACACATAAAAATGGTATCAGGCCAGAAGAAAGTTTTGCAATAGAAAATTAATTGAGAAAAAGAAGCAACTGCATAAACAGTGTGACTGCAATTATATATAAACTGATTTCATTGGCCGAAGACCAAATGAGGCCACAGAACCAGATGTAATGGCTTGCATCCATAATCCCAGCATTTGGGAGGCTGAGGCTAGAGGATTACTGCAAAGTCAAGGCCAACTGGACTACACAGGGACTACCATGCAGCACATGCTACACTGCAAGGCTGTCATAAAACAAAAAGAGACAGCAGAAAAACATAAAATACTTGCTGCTAAGCTCAGAGTCCTGAGCTTTAATTTTCTGAAATGTTATTCAAATACTTAGTACATATTAAAAGAAAAATCTGGGTGTCGATCAGTGACAAAGCTCTTCTCTAGAATGCATGAGGCTCTAGGCTCAATCTCTAGCACAGCAGAGCAGGGGAAGCCAGAGAATTCTTCATATGAGGATACCTCTTGGCCTTCCTGAGGTGACTTGAGGCTCATCCTTGAATGGATACAGACACAGCTGGTCTTAGATGCTTGTTCCCTGGACAGTACTTATTGAGCAGCCAGCCATTCTGATGGGCCACTAGTGTCCGTTGTGGAGCTTCCACTCTGGTGAAAGCACCTGGTCACACACACAGTGGGAATGTCAGGGACAAAAGTCAGGAAGCCCAAGACAGTGAGGAAGTTTCTTTATAGGAGATGGTCAAGGAGGAGCCAAGAAGTGACGTTTCTGCAGAGGCAAGAAAGCAAAGGGCTGGAGATGTAGCCCAGTGGTATGTGCAAGCCCCAGGGCTCAATCCCCAGCACATGTGCACCCCAAAAAGAGGAAAACAAAGAGTGTCATTTAACAGCCTGCTAGAATATGCCAGGGTTGAGCAAGGAATGTGCTCTGCCATCTGGGGAGCAGCAGAGGGGGCAAGCTGGGCAGGGCCACGGGACAGTACAAGGACTCTGGCTTTTATTCTGAGTAAAAGAGAAGTCACTAGAAAGGACACAGCAAAGAATTCCAACAATCCCTCTGGGTGCTGTGTAGAGAGCAGACTAGGGTGGAAAAGTGGAAGCCATTACAGCAATGTGATACAAGTGCTCACACCAGGTTGGAGCTATGGAGGAGATAATTCTTAGATTACAGACACAGTCTGAAGAGAGATGCAAAGGATTGCTGAGGTAAATTCTGAATGAAGTTCAAATACTCTCTGAGGGATGGGAAACTCTTCAGCAAAATACTGTGGTAGTAAACAGAAGACATTAAGCACTGATGGTCAAAACCCACTTTAAAAAAAATGATACAGCACAAAGAGTAAACTTTAACGTATGCATATGTTTTTTAAGTTTCAGAATGGAGTGAACACAGAGTGCCATTGTGAATCTGAATGTATCCTGAAGTCACCAAAGGAGGTATGAAAATAAGATGGTGGCATAAGCAACTCTGAAAACGAGGAGTCTGTAAAACTAAGGGCAAAAAGAGCTGTTCACAGGAACCACACTCCAGTGGGAAAGTTGCTTCCCATGGGAACCAGGCAAACAATTCTAAAACCACTAGACACACTCACCAGAACCGACACCAGTGACTAGATGGAGGAAGTCAGGTTTGTTACAGGGGGAGAAGGTTCTGGATAAGAGAAAGAACTAGAATCATCCATGGAGTCAATGAGAGCTAGAGATAATCAGTATAGCATACTTAGCTTATATAGACATGGGCAGTTACATATACAAGTATTAACAGACATGTGTATACACAGACCTTGTGCTCTGGCCATTGAGAGAGCCTAGAAATGAGCATCCCAGTAGCAATGAGCCCACCTCGTGCCCAGATCTTGGTTTCTGGACCATTTGTCCATAAAAGAGACTGACACTCCTTAAAGAACTGGCTAACACTAAGAGTGGGGCAGATATTTTAACAGAATGAGCCTGGAGCAGAAAGTGTACAAGTGCTTTAAAAAAGCAAAACAAAAGGGTAAAACAAAACATTGCCAGGGAGGTATGCCAAGGGAGCTGGGGGCTCCCAATGGCCAAAGCCGCACTGACTTATAACCCAAGGTATGACACAAAGGGATAAGTAAATGCAGAGAACAGACAAAGCTCTCATGTGAATTCGAAATGACTTACGTCGCTCCCCCCATACATATGGGGCTTACTTCCACAAACCCCAAATGTGCATTGTACACAATGACTTTCTTCTAAGAGTAGAGTGTAGAGATGGGGTGGGAGTAACTATAGTAAAAGCCCTGACTGTTTCCTGAAGCCCAGTGACCCTGGATAATAACAGCAAAACACACACACCACACACACACACACACACACACACACACACACACACGGAAGGCTCCCCTGAGCTCTTTCTCCTGTGCTCTTCACTCCCAAAGCCTATGACCCAAGTCTATTCCTCAACCTGAAGGGTCTTCTGCAAAATATCTGACCAGAAAGTCTCAAAACTGCCACGCTTATCTGAAACAAAGGAAGTCTGAGAAACTGTCCCAGCTAAGCAAGAGGAGCCTCAGGAGACATGGTGACTGGATGTACTGTGGAATCTACACAGGTCCTGTACAGAGGAAGGGCTTTAGGGAGAAACTGAGGAAATCTGAACAACGTGGGAGTCTTAGTTAATGATAATATATTGATACTGGTTCATAACTTACAACAAATGTACCACCTGGGAATTCACTACCACCAAATAGCTGTAAACCTGAAACTAAGTTTTTAAAAAATATTTTATTCTTGCCAGGTGTAGTGGCACACACCTTTAATCCCAGCAATTGGGAGGCAGAGGCAGGCAGATCTCTGAGTTCAAGGCCAGCCTGGTCTACATAGTGAGTTCCAGGACAGCTGGGACTACAGGGAGACCCTGTCTCAAAAAGACCAAAAAAAAAAAAAAAAAAAAGATTCTTTTTGTGTGGATGAGCGTATTGCCTGCATACATGTAAATGCACCATGTCGTGCAATGCCCATGGAGGTCAGAAGGTGTTGGATCCCCTGGAACTGGAGTTATGGATGGTTGTAAGCCGAAATGTGGGTGCCGGGAATCAAACCCAGGTCCTTTACAAGAGTAGTCAGTGCTCTTAACTGCTGAGCCATCTCTTCAGTCCCTCAAGGTATTTTTAAAATTAGTTTTATTATTATTATTATTAATTGGGGGAGTGGGTGCAAGTATGTCAAGGCACACGTGTGTAGGTTAGAGGACAATTTGCAGGGGTCAGCTCTCTCTTTTTACCGTGTAGGTCTCATGATCAGACTCTGGGCGTCTGGAGGCCTGGTGGCAAACACCTTTCCCAGTTGAGCCATGTCACTGGCCTTCCAAAGTGTCTCATTTTCTGTGCTCACTCTTCATTAGATGACAGGGTGGTGTGAGGCCTACATGGTAAAATGAAGTGAGGTGAATGACGCAGGCCTCCACTGACCTGACAATACACGAAAAGGGCTATGATGCTGGGTGTCAGAGGATGCCATTCCTTCGAATGCCACGATTATGGGTGTGCACCACCACAGCCAGCATGCACTTCATAATGCCACAGGTAGATTTGTTCTTATCAAAGATTTTTACCAACTTCAGCTTATGATTGTTTTCTTCTTTATCTTTTCACTTTCAGGAAGCACTTTTTGACCTTTTTTGGCAAACCCCACAGGCCAACATCCCTAATCTTGTGCCTGGGGGCTTCTTATATAAGGGCTACTTGAACACAGCTGGCAGCTGTGACAGGAGTAGGTGCACAGCAAGGATGGTCAGGCAACCCGATGATGCACATGCAGAGCAGGAAGGAGTAGTATTTCGCCTTACTTTTTGGAGAGAGAGGGATGGTACTGGGAATTGAACCTGGGCCTCAGCCACCCTGGGCTACAGGCCCAACTCTTCCATTGTGCTACCGAAAACAGAAGATTTAAGAGCCATGGATCCCAGGTGCTGGAGAGACGGCTCAAAGCACTCTTGCAGAGGACCTGAGTTCAGTTCCCAGCATCCATACATCACAGCCGCGGTAACTCCAGTTTCAGGGAATCCAAAGCCCTCTTCTTACCTCCGTAGACATTACATGGCACATTGTACTTACAGGCATGCAGGCAATACACTTATACACATAAAATACTTAAAAAATAAAGGCCATGAACCGTTTACTTCTGGAGTCTTCCACGCACTATTTTCAGGTCATAGGTAACTGCAACCGCAGGTAAGTGGGAGGCTACTGCATTCATCTTCCCCTTCTCCTAGAGGGTTAATTCACTCAAGCACCCACTATGCACCTAGGCACTTTTACAGTCGTTGTCTCTTAACCCTCTCTGCACAACCCAATGTGCCCATTTTACGAAGTAAAAAAACTGAGGAGAGGAAATGTGAAAGATGCCAAGTCCGGGCAGACAAACTTCAGAGCTCGGGCTGATGGGTGGGAGGATCCCGAGTTCCGGCCCAGGCCAGGCCAGGCTTTCTTCCCTGGCACGGCAATGCCCACTGGCACGGCAATGCCCAGTGCCTGTCACCGTCCTCCGCGGGCCAGAAGCTGCGGTGGCCGCGCGGAAGGGCAGCGTCACCCCGGAGCCCATCCCATCCCAGGTCGCCGCATCTAGTACCTCGACACTCACCTGGGGTACCCGCGCGCGGCTCCTCCCGGAAGTACTTCCCGAGGACCCGGAAGTGACGCGCCCGAGTGCCCCCCCCCCCCAGCCTTCGGCCGTCTGCTCCCAGGGTGTGAGGTCACCTCTCTGTTCTCCAAGGCCTTGTCAGAAACAGAAATTACCACAAGTCATTCAAAAAGCAGTCACAGGGGCTGGAGAGATGGCTCGGCGGTTAAGAACACTGACTGTTCTTGTAATAGACCCGGGTTCAATTCCCAGCACCCATATAGCGGATACAAATCGTCCTTAACTCCAGTTCCAGGGGAATCCGAAGCCCACTCTGACGACACGGATGCACTCACATACACGCAGGCAATACATTCATACACATAAAATAAAAATAATAAAATATTAAAAAAAAAACATTCACAGAGCATCTCTGCTCTCATAGAGTCTGAGAGACAGTAAAGTCATTGAATGGACATGGAATCACATAATGCCATACGTGTTTGGAAAGCGAATTGGGGGTGGAGGGGTGGAGACCTAGTTTAGGGAGAGGATGGGAACCAGCCTCCATGGTTCTTGAAGCCTGATAGTCATGTTCTTTACAGCTCCTTCCCACGCCGAATGGGGCTGACCAGCATGACCCACAGGATAAAGGGGGAAATCATGAACGTGAGTCCCAAGATTAAGTTAGAAAAATATTGTAACTTCCTCTTTGCTCTTTCTTGATCGTTCATGGGAAATCCCTCATGGTGAAGTTCACATGAGCAGCCACAAGCTTCCTCCAGAAAGTAACAGCTCTCCAGCTCATGCCTGAGCTCCCTCCAGAGTTCATCCTCTAGGTCCAGGTCAGCTGACCATGTCCCTGACCTAACTAAATCTTTTCTCGCCCCCTGCAGCTGTATGTTTATGTGGAATATGTGTATACCATATGTGCCACACTGTGCGCTCATGCTGAGGCCAGAGGAAGATGTCAAATGACCTATATTTGAGGTCTTTTACTGACTAAACTAGGCTGACAGTCAGCAAGTCCCAGGGAGCCCTGTTTTGGCATCACCACCCCAACCCCTAGCACTGGGGTTAAAGGTGTGGGCAGCCACATCTCACTTTTTGAGAACTTCACATTCAAACTCAGGTCTTCATGTTTATGCAACAAGGACTTTTACACACTAAGCAATCCCCAGACCCAAAATCAGTTGTGTAAATGGATTTCTGCCTTTTTTCTTGATGCTGAGGGAGCCTTGAACACGCTTAGCAGGTACTTTGCCATTTGAGCTACATGCCAGCCTCAAAAAAAATTTATTTTTGGTCTTTTTGAGACAGGGTCTCCCTGTATCCCAAGCTGTCTTGGAACTCACTATGTAGACCAGACTGGCCTTGAACTCACAGAGATCCGCCTGCCTCTGCCTCCTGAGTGCTGAGATTAAAGGGGAGCACCACCAGGCCCGGTTTATTATTTTTATTTTAAGTGTATGAGTGTATTGCCTGCATGTATGTAAGTGTACCTGTGTTGTGCAATGCCCATGGAGGTCAGAAGAGGGCATCAGATTGTTAACTACCACGTGGGTGCTGGGAACGAACCCAGATCCTCTGCAAAAGCAGTCAGTGCTCTTAACTACTAAGCCATCTCTCCAACCCAAACCAGGCTCAATTTTTTTTTTATTTTTTATTTTTTGTCTTTTTGAGACAGGGTCTCCCTGTAGCCTGAGCTGTCTTGGAACTCACTATGTAGACTAGGCTGGCCTTGAACTCACAGAGATCTGCCTGCCTCTGCCTCCCAAGTGCTAGAACTACAGGCGTGCACTACCATGCCCGGCTCCAGCCTCAAATTTTTAAAATTACTTAATGTATTTATTTATTGTGTGTCTGGGTGTGTATGCAAGGGTGTACATGCAGGTCTATTTGAGTGTGTATGGAGGCCAGAGGTCAGCCTTAGTCTTCCTTAATATTTCTCCACCTTTTAAAATTAATTAAAAACAATTTTTTGTCTTTTTTTTTTTTTTTTTTTCCAGAACTGAGGACCAAACCCAGGGCCTTGGGCTTGCTAGGCAAGCGCTCTACCACTGAGCTAAATCCCCAACCCCTAAAAACACTTAAAAAAAAAAAAGTTCTCACAATGTAGAACAGGCTGGCCTCTAACTCAGAGATTTTCCAGTCTCTGCCTCCCAAAGATGTGTCCCATCATGGCCAACAAGTTTTGGGTTTTTTGTTTTTTGTTTTTTTAGAAGCAGCATTTCATTACAGCATTAACATACTCAATAACAGTTTCTAGAGCAAAGATACATCTCTTTCAAAAGTGGCTATAAAATTTTTAGGTTCGATGTTGAATTAATACAGTTATACAATATAGAATTCAGTATAAACCCTGTAAGACATTATTTCTTACAGAAAGACTCATTTTTGCTAATAACACTGAGATGTTGGCGCATGCGTCTCTCATCTGTATGTATCTGATTATTACTAGTCATAATCGGTTGCACTAGGACCCTTGGCACCTGTGTATGTCTATAAAGTCATTGGGTAGATTTCAATGGTAATATTTATCACCTCTACTAATTAACATGACATAAATTTTTATGCTTCCTCCTCAAATATAATACATTTTTAAAATTTGTTGATTTTTTTTGTGTGTATGTGTACATATCACACAGAACATCCCAAACCATCTTATTCAGCTATACACCCACTTCCCAGATGGCAACCCCCCCACAGCCTCCCTCCCCCGACTAGAGCCCTTATACTCTGTTATCCCTGCTACTGTCTGCTGTGTTGTTGGCACCCCAACCGTTCCCCACTACTTGTCCATCTGGTGAATCTAGTGAGCCTATCTAGAGGTCTTTGTTTTAGGAGGGTCAGCTGTTCCTCATCTAGGAACAATCAGTTGTCAATATTCCTTTAGATAAGATTGGGGTCTGCTGTTCATTTTCCCCGTTCTATGCTGGGTTACTATCTGGGAATCCCTTGGGCTACCCTAGCCAACAACTCAAAAGAAGGTATCTCCTATCTGGCATTCTTGCTTGTTATGTAGCCTTTAGTTATACACATGGACTCTTAAATATTTATATTGGCCCCTTTAATCATTGATTATGCTTTCCTTTTGGGTGTTTAAGGCCATACAGTAGGCCCAGATAAACCAATTTATTTTTACTCTTAAAGTCATTTGAGGATCTGTTCCTCAGGGGTCACATGGGCTTGGGAGGAGCCCCTGGCTCCTTTCTTTTACCAGTTCCACCTATGTGAAGATAAGTTAAAGGTCCTGCTTGACCATGGCTGGCTTCGCTTGGAAACATGGAGGAAATGATTCCTCTGTGTTGACCCTCCTCTTTGTAGACTGGACACTGGTTCAAGTCTGTCTTGTGGGGCCTCCTTGGCCTCCTTGATCAAGAGAACAGGTGACCCACCACAATTACAGAACATTTTGAGAGATGCTCATAGTCCCCTGGAACTAGTCAACCCAGGAGAGCAAGGAACAAAAACTGTCCTTTATGTCCCTCTGACCAAATGAGCATAGTCCTCAAAGTATGTCTGTTAAACATCCAAGAAGGTTAGTTCCACCAGTCTGGTACTTTTAATTACTGTGTGCCATGTAGATAAATCTTGGGCAAAGACCAATTGTTCTCAGATAAACCTTGCCTAGATGTATATTTCTTGATCTGCTATGTATAATTTGTCAGTAGGTGGTTGGACTAGTATGGTTCCCTCTGGTTTTTAAAACTGGCTAGGCATTATTTATCTTTTGCATTGTCTAACCCCTCCATCATGGTTTCCCCAATTAAGGTGCCCCCATTTCCCCCTTTCTCCCTTAATAACACCCTTCTCCTATGGTCATACCTCCCTTGAGCTCCTCCTTTCCCTTTATCCCCTAGGTTCCTTGTATACCCTTCCCTCCCCCTCCCTTAAACCAACCCAATTTTTATCCATATCTCCCTTATTAAGGCCTGTTTCCTACTGTTCTTCTCTTTCAGGTTCTTTCTTTTCTTTACCTCCTTGTTTCCTTTCCATTATCCTGGTTCCTGTAGTTATGTCTGAATGCATACTCACTTACCAGGATCTGGTCCTAGGATCCACATATGAGGGAGAACATATGTCGGTTTTTTTCTGATTCTGTGTTGCTTCACTTAGTATAACAGTTTCTAGTTCCATCCATTTACCTGCAAATTTCATGATTTCATCTTTCTTTACTGCTGAGTAAAACTCCATCGTATAAATGAACCACATTTTCATTATCCACTCATCAGTTGAGGGACACTTAGGTTGCTTCCATTTCTTAGCTATTGTGAAAAGAGCAGCAACAAACATGGATATACAAGTGTCTCTGCAATAGGATGAGTTCTTTGGGTATATGCCAAGGAGTGGTATAACTGGGTCAAATGGTAGGTTCATTTGCAGTTTTTTTTTGTTGTTGTTGTTGTTTGTTTGTTTTTATACACTGTTCCTAGAGGTACTGCAATACCAGGTTGATGCGTGGGGAGGACGGAGCAAGCTCCTA
Source organism: Nannospalax galili (assembly GCF_000622305.1). Classification (NCBI taxonomy): domain Eukaryota; kingdom Metazoa; phylum Chordata; class Mammalia; order Rodentia; family Spalacidae; genus Nannospalax; species Nannospalax galili. Next base: position 672,523 of record NW_008357924.1, read on the forward strand.
TTCCAACTCCTGGTTCCAAAAATCCATTTACTATATTGTCCTCAGAAAGAGGACGTATCAGATATTAAACTGATAAGAACAGATACTACACCTGATCTTAGCCAAAAGGCCAAGAAGTGATCATTTGTAGTTTTTTTGAGTTCTCCACACTGCTTTCCATAGGGGTTGAACAAGTTTGCAGCCCCACCAGCAGTGGATGAGTGTTCCCCTTTCCCCACATCCTCTCCAACATTTGGTATCATTTGTTCTCTTCATCTCAGCCAGTCTGACTGGGGTAAGATGAAATCTTAAAGTGGTTTTAATTTGCATTTCCCTAATTATTAGTGATGCTGAACATCTTTTAAGATGCTTCATAGCCATCTTTACTTCTTCTTTTGAGAACTCTCTGTTCAGCTCCTTAGCCCATCTTTTAATTGGGTTACTTCCTGTCTTGATTCTCTGTTTTTTGAGTTCGTTATATATTCTGGATGTTAAACCTCTGTCAGATGTGTCGCTGGTAAAGATTTTCCCCCATTTTGTGGGTTTTCTGTTTGCTTCCCTCATTTCCCCCTTTGATGTACAGAAGGTTTTTAGTTTAATGAGGTCCCATTTGTTGATTCTTGACCTTGTTTCCTGAGAAATTGATGTCTGGTTTAGAAAATCCTTTCCTACACCTATATCTTGTAGGATTTTGCCAACGTTTTCTTCTAAGAGTTTCAGAGTTTCAGGCTTTACATTGAGGTCTTTGATCCATTTGGAATTGATTTTTGTGCAAGGTGAAAGATAGGGGTCTAATTTTATTCTTCTACAAGCGGAGATCCAGTTTTGCCAGCACCATTTGCTGGACATGCTGTCTTTCCGCCACTGAATGTTCTTGGCCCCTTTGTCAAATATCAGGTGGCTGAAATTGTATTTACTCACATTGGGGTCTTCACTTTTGTTCCATTGATCTATAGGTCTATTTTTGTGCCAGTATCATGTTGTTTTTATGACTATAGCTCTGTAATACAGCTTAAAATCTGGTGAAGTAATCCCCCTGGCATTGCTCTTAGCACTCAGGATTGCTTTGGCTATCTGAAGCCTTTGGTGTTTCCATATGAATCTTAGGATTTTTTTTCAATTCTGTGAAAAATGTCATGGGGATTTTGATTGGCATTGCATTGAATCTATAAATGGCTTTTGG
>NW_008357924.1:674552-675320 GCF_000622305.1 Nannospalax galili
TTTGAATAAATTAAGTAGTATTGGATGCAGATCTTCTTTAAATGTCTGATAGAATTGTGTTGTAAATCCATCTGGTCCTGGGCGTTTTTTAGACGGGAGGTTTTGTATTACTGTTTCAATTTCATTTTATGTTATGGGTCTGTTTAAGCTGTTAATCTCTTCTTAGTTTAGTTTTGGTGATTCCCATGCCTTTTGATAAATGTCCATTTCTTTTAGGTTTTTCAAATTTAGTAGCATATATAGGTTTTTAAGTATTCCCTTATAATGTTCTGTATCTTTCTGGTGTCTGTTGTGATGTTTCCCCTTTCATCTCTGATTTTGTTGATTTGGAGGTGCTCTTTCTTTCTTCTGGTTAACTGGGCTAGCGGTCTGTCAATCTTGTTTATCTTTTCAAAGAAGCAGCTCTTGGTAATGTTGATTCTTTGTATTGTTTTCTTTGTTTTTAAAAAGTACATCATATGCCATTGTCAGTCCTCCTCTATTTAAATGCTCACTAATATACACATTAAAACATAAATGTTGATACACGGGTAATACCTGACTTCATATGTAGCTGTATTTTTTATTTGTTTGCTTTCCAAATATACTGTTAAGTAAATGAAAAAAACAAATTGTGAGATAACGGTAATGAGCCCATCTAGACTTGGGCTGTCATTCCTTGGAGATATTGAAATGCTGCTTCATTTTTGTTCTTTGCATTTAATATTGATAGCTCAAATGTCTTTATGAATACATGCATTTCTTCTAGATCCATTTCTTTTAGATTTT
>NW_008357924.1:676170-714714 GCF_000622305.1 Nannospalax galili
TGGGTGTAGTCATTCCTTTCTTCAGCTCTTTGTATTGCTTACAGAACTCTCTGAAGGGCTGGTTTTGTGGATATGAATTCCTTCAGCCTGTTTATGTCATGGAAGATTTTTCTTTCCCCTGCAACTATAATAGACATATGGCTGGGTATAGTAGTCTGGGTTAGCATCTGTGGTCATTTAAAACTTGGAATACTTTGGTCCAGGCTCTTCTGGATTTCATAGTTTGCACTGTGGTCAGCTGTAATCCTAGCAGGTTTTCCTTTATATGTGACTTGTTGTTTTATTTTTGCAGCTTTCAGTATTTTCTCTTTGTTCTGTACATTTAGTGCTTTTACTATCATGTGCCATGGAGAGTTTCTTTTCTGGTCCTGTCTGTTTGGTGTTCTATACACTTCTTGTATTTGTATGGGCATGTCTTTCTTTAATTTTGGGAAATTTTCTTCTACAATTCAGTTGAGAATCTGATCCATGCCATTATCTTGGGATTCTTCTCCTTCCTGTATGCCTATGATTCATAAGTTTGGTCTTTTTATGGTGTCACACAATTCCTGCATATTCCATTCTTGTGCTTTCTTAAATTTTAAATACTCTTTGCTTGAGTGGTCTAGTTCATCCACTTTATCTCTCAGTCTTGATATTCTGTTTTCCATTTCATTCATCCTCTTGGTGAGGCTTTCTCCTGTCATTTCTAATTGGCTTATTGAGTGTTTCACTTCCTTCTTGATTTCAGTGTGAGTAGTCTTCAATATTTCTAGGTCTTTTCTGAATGAGCTTATCCCTATCTTCCTTCAGTTCTTTGATTTGTGTGTTCTTTAAATTCACTGAATTCTCTTATCATGTTTATAATTCTTCTTTTGAGTTCCATGTTCTGCATTATCTCTAGGGGGTTCTCATTTTACTCCTCTAGAAGACTATTGGTATTTGGTGGGGATATGTTATTTTGGTTTTTCATGTTATTATTTTTTCTCTGTGATTTTGTCATGTGAATTTCTTTTGTAGTTTCTGATTCTTGTGTGATACTCAAGCCTTCAAGTTTAGGTCTCCTTCTTTTTGTTAACTTTACGTGTGTCCTGGTTTGTTTCTTCACTACTGTGACAAAACACTCTGACCACTACCAATTTGGGGAGGAAAGGGTTAATTCAGTTTGCAACTCCCAGGTTGAAGTTCATCAGGGAGCCCAAGGCAGGAACTCAGGGCAGGAACCTGGAGGCAGGAGCTGGAACACAGGCCATGGAGGAACGTTGCTTATTGGCTTGCTCCCCTGGCCCCTGCTCAGCTTGCTCTCTTATCCCACACAGGCCCACCTGTCCAGGGGTGGCACTACCCACAGTGGGCTGGGCCCTCCCACATCACTCAACATTCAGGAAAATACCCCAGAGACATGGCCACAGGCCAGTCCAATGGAGGCAATTCCCCAATTGAGGCTCCCTCAATCCAGGTGTGTCAAGTTGACACTAAAGCTATCAAGCACAACGTGCCTTTGTGGTTAACTTTTTGGGCATGAAAAGCTGGTTCGTCTAACCTTCCAGTTCTCTCTTTTGATTTTATATTGGAGTGGCCAGATTGCTTTTGTCTTCAGGAGTTCCTACACAGGCCCAAGTCAGATGAGGATCAGATGCTCTCAGGCTTTCTCCCACGGTCTGGATCCCTCCAGGATAGATTTTGGCCTCGGGAATTTGGGGGTTGGACTGGCCTGGGAGCTGGGCCCAGGAAAGATGCTGGTCTCAGGCAGCTGGTGGTCATGCCACCCAGAGATGCAAAGGAAGGTGGGGGTGTGAAGAAGCCCCAAGGGCTCCTGGGGACTGCAGGGAGGAACTGGATTGGTCTGGATGAGAAGGATCAGGAAGCTGAGAGGTCAGCCCCAGTGTCCAGGAAAGAGGCTGATAGGTTGTGCAACCCAGGGAAGCAGAAGGACGTGAGGGCAGGACCAGGCCCAGAGGGCTCCTGGGGACCCCGAGAAGGAACTGGGTTTGTCTGGATGCAAGGCATCAGGAAGTAGTGGTGGTTCCAGGCCTAGGGGTCAGCCCTGGTGTCCAGGAAAGAGTTTTTTTTTTTTTTTAAGATTTACATTTTGAGTGTTTTTGTTTTTGTCTTTGTTTGTTTTGAGACAGGGTCTTCCTATAGCCCTAGTTGGTCTGGAATTCATTATGTAGACCAGGTTGGCCTCGATCTCACAAAGATCTCCTTGTCTCTGCCTCCCAAGTGCTGGGATTAAAGGTGTGCACCACCATGCCCAGTTTACTACTTATTTATGTGTGTACGTGTCTGTAATTTTGTATTTGCACATGTGTTCAGGTGCCCACAGAGGCCAGAAGGTGTTAGAGCCCTCGGAGCTGGAGTTACAGGTGGTTGTGAGCTACTTGATGGGGGTGCTGGAAACTGAACTTCAGTCCTGTGCAAGAGCGAGCCGTCTCTCCAACCCCTCATTATGTGAGTGCGTGTGTAAGTGCACACATCATGGCACGTGCATGGAAATCAGAGGAAAGCTCTGTGGAATCAGTTCTCTCCTTCCATCTTGTGAGTTCAGGAGATTGAACTCAGTTTTGACAGGCTTGGGCAACTTTTACCTGCTAAGCCATTTCCGTGGCCCTTCAATTTTTTTTTTTTGTTTTTTTGTCTTTTTGCAAGGTCTCCTTGTAGCCCCAGCTGTCCTGGAACTCACTATGTAGTTCAGGCTGGCCTTGAACTCACAGAGATCCACCTGCCTCTGCCTCCCAAGTGCTGGGATTAAAGGCGTGCGCCACCACGCCCGACCATGGCCCTTCAAATTAAAAAAAAATTTTTTTAAAGAAAGAGTTATTTCATGTTTGTTTCTGTTTTTTGAGACAAGGTCTCCCTCTAGCACCAGCTGGCCTCAAACTCATAGAGATATGTCTGCCTCTGCCTCCCAAGTGCTGGGATTAAATGTGTACACCGCCATGCCCTGTCTTATTTTATTATTCTTAATTATGTGTAAGTATCTGGATTTGTGCACTTGGGTGCCAGTGCCCTCAGAGGCCAGAGCTGTCAGAGCCCCTGGAGTTGGAATTATAGGCAGTTGTAGCTGCCTGATGTGTGGGTTGGGATTCAAACTTAGGTACTTTGCAAGAACAAGTGTTCTTAACCTCTGAGCCATCTCTTCAGCCCCATTTGTGTGTTCGGCTTGTGTGTATGTATGTGTGTGTGTGTATGTGTGTGTATGCATGTGTCTTTGTGTGTGTGTTTAAGGGATGAAGTTGTAACTCAGGGGAACAATCCTATGGACTAGCACACAGGAGGCCTTAAGTTGCAGAAAGAAAAGGAGAGGGAGGGAGAGAGATAAAGGAGAGAGAAGGAAAGAAGGAAGAGAAGCAAAAAGAGGAGAGGGAAGAGAAGACACCATTTTGTCCCAAAGAGCTTGTTCTCTCTTTGAAAACACAGGCTGAATTCACTATGATTCATTCATATTCACTAATCCCACACTATGTGAGGTAATATTGGAGGGGGGTCCAAATAAGGAAATTCATTTAACAAATATTAAGAGTTCTGCTCTGGGGGCTGGAGACATGACTCAGTGGTTAAGAACACTGACTGTTCTTGCAGAAGACCTAGGATCTATTCTGGATCATGCATTATCACTCGGGGAAGACGATGGGTAGGTGGGTCCCTACCCTCACCGCTTTCAGCCTGGGTATTAATGTCTGCTGTTCCTATTCTTCAATCTCAAAGATAAATGTATCCTTGGGATATATCAGATACTAAGAAAAAGGCACAGAGAACCACAAGAAGCTAAACAACAGGAGATACAATTAAGCGAGGGTGATCTGAGAAAGCTTCTCTGAAAAGGTAGCATTTTAGATGGTCAGCCTTGATTGTCAACTTGGTGGATTGATAAGCACCTAGGAGATTAGTAGAGTACACTTCTGGGGGTGCCCGTGAGTGCTTCTCCAGAGAAGACTAAGAGGAAAAGCCTGGCCATGAATGTTGGTGGCACCATCCCATAGGCTGAGGACCTGGACGGAGTAAGAGGGACAGAGAAAACTGTAGCGCAGGCACACTCTCAGACACACCAGGTGAGTGCTCTGCCAGCACTCAGCACAGGCATTCTCTTGCTGTACTTTCTGTATACCATGAAGTGAGCAGGCTTCACCACATGTTCCTGCTGCCATAATGTTAAGCCCACAGGCCCAGAACCAACCAGGCCAATGATTATGGATCGAGTGAACCAAAATAACATTTGCCTCTCTTAAGTTGTTTAGTTGGGGGTGGGGGGCTGGAGAGATGGCTCAGCGGTTAAGAACACTGGTTGTTCTTGCAGAAGACCTGAGTTTGAATCCCAGCACCCACAAAGCAGCTAACAACTATCCGTAACTGCAGTCCCAGGGGATCCGACAACTTCTTCTGACCTCCATGGGCATTGCATGACATGGGTGCACTTACCTACATGCAGGCAATACGCACATACACATAAAAAAATAAAAATAATAAATACAATTTTTTTAAAAAAGTTTTTTAGTTGGGTCTTTTGTCATAGTGATGGAAAGTCTGACTGACACAAGTAGGAATTTGCCAGGGAAAGAGAGGGAGGAAAGAATGTGGTAGGGAAGGGAAAGACTGGGTTGTATGTGACAAAGGGCTTGCAGTACAAGTGGATAAAGGATTGAGCTGGGTGATCTCAGTTGTTAACTTGATGAGATCTAGAATCATCTGGGAGACAGGCCCTTGGGCATTCCTGTAGAGGATTAACTTGAGGACACACTGTGGGTGCACCATTTCCTGGGATGGGATCCTAGACTGTATATAAAGAGAAAGTAGGTAGTGAGATGACTCAGTAGGGAGAGGAACTTGCATGAAGGCCTGACCACCTGAGTTTGGTCCCTGGATCCCAAAAGGTGGCAGGAGAGAACCAACTTTTGAGAGTTGTCCTCTGACCTTCACATACACACCATGGTACACATACATACATATATACATCCACTAAATAAATAAATAGGAGAAAGTCCAGCACAAGCATTTATTGATGCCTACCTCTTCATTTTTAAAAATGTATTATTATTGCCGGGCGTGGTGGCGCATGCCTTTAATCCCAGCACTTGGGAGGCAGAAGCAGGTGGATCACTGTGAATCCAAGGCCAGCCTGGTCTACACAGTGAGTTCCAGGTCAGCTGGGGCTAAAGGGAGACCCTGTCTCTAAAAGACCAAAAAAATGTATTATTATTATTGTGTGAGTCCACATGGTGTGTGTATGTGTGTGCACACATGCATGAATATACCACAGTGAACATGTGGGGGTCGAAGGATGTAGAGTCAGTTCTCTCCTGTCTCTACATGGGTTCTGGGGATCAAACTTGGGCTGCAAGCCTTGTGTAGCAAGTGCCTTAACTGCAGAGCCATCTCAGCAGACCTCTCCCCATCCCCTCTGCCCAGAGTCATCTCAGCAGGCCTCTGTCTGATTCTTGACTGTGGTTGCAACAAGACCAACTGCTCCAAGGTCCTGCTGTTGTGACTTCCTCCTGGATTATAATAAACTGTGAGCCGAAATAAATCCTTCCATCCTAAATTGCTTTTATCAGGGTAATTTATCACAGCAATAGAAAGGTAACTAATTCAGAGATGGAGCTGAGGCCTGAGGGCAAATATTTAACATAGGACTTGCCCTGAAGGGGCCCAGTTTGGACTATGCATGAGGGGAGTGTTCTTTGAAAAAATATTTTATTTTTATTTTATGTGTAGGACTGTTTCATCTGCATGTATGTAAGTGTACCACATGTATGCAGTGCCCACAGAGGGCATCAGATCCCCTAGAACTCGAGTTAAGAATAGTTGTTAGCTGTCACATAGGTGATGGGAACTGAACTTGGATCCTTTGCAAGAGCAGCCAGTGCTGTTTACCACTGAGCCATCTTTCCAGCTCTTGAGGACGGTATTTAATGAGTTGAATTATCTATATTGGGATCCTAACCTCCAGTATTGTAGAATTTGATCTTGTTTATGAAAATAAGCAGCTGGACATGGTGGCTCACAGCTGCAATCTCAGCAGTCAGGAGGCAGAGGCAGGTGGATCTCTGTAAGTCCAAGACCTGCCTGTTCTACATAGGGAGTTTCAGGCCAGCTGGGGCTACAAGGAGATCCTGTCTCAAAAGAAGAAAAAGATCATCACATTGAGTTACTGGGAGCTGAAGGAACCATGGACAGATTCTTCAAGCCCTCAGATGGTGCCATCAGACACCTGGTGTGATATGTACATTGTTAACACAGCCTTAGCATACAGGTATGCAGGTGCTTTGAAACCTGTTACTATCTGCCTTCAAATGGAAAAGATGCCCCATGTGACTGCTGCAAGCACAGCTACTTTCTCACTTTCTGGAAGCTTCTAGAGGCTTCCAGCTGAGTTTTGCTCATCTCCATGCCCTGCATGGCTCTATTAGCACACAGCAAGGTAGAGAGCTGTGGCAGGTTTGTTCCTGCCTAGAATGTCTATGCAAGTTCAGTGCTTACATTGTGAAGGAGAAAACATAGAGAAATGGATTGTCTCTGCTGGGAAAAATATCTAATATGACTCAACAGGGAACAGGGTGAGCCAATATTGTAAGTATTAATTTACCTGTGGTGTGTGTGTGTGTATGTGTGTGTGTGTTTGCAGTGTCACTTACCTATGCATGTGCAGGGGAGACCGGAGGTCACTGCTGTATGTCTTCCTCTATTGCTCTCCACCTTACCTATTTACTTCTTTTTGAGACAGGTTCTCTCATTGAACCTGGAGCCTGCCATTTCAGCTAAACTGGCCTGCCAGTGAACCCCAGGATCTGCCTGTCCACACCTGCACATGAGGGTACAGAGCATGCAACTATGCCCAGCTTTTAAGTGGATTCTGGGGATCCAAACTCAGGTCCTCATGCTTGGATGGCAAGCACTTTACCCACCAAGCCATCTCCCCAACCCCTTATTATTGATTATGTATTTACTAGATGCCAAGCACTCTGCACTTGTCAGTGTTCAAACCTGCTAAAGGATAGGCATTATTTCCATTTACAGGTGAAGGAACCTAACACTAGAAGAGTCCAGCAACTTCCCCAAGTCTCAGGGAGACTGTACTTAACCATTGTGCAACCCAGTCAACCTGCACAAACTAGATAGATGCTTATAACCTGAGTGTTCTGGGAAGAGGAGAAGGACCAAGCATCTGGAAAGCCTTAATGAGGGAGGCAGCTCCCTGTGGGCCCTAGATGATGGGCTGTGTCTGGATATGGGAAAAGAAAAGTAGAGGTATTCTATGGTTTGATTTGAAATGTCTCCGATAGCCTGATAAATTGGGCTTGGTTGCCAGCTCATGGGCTTTTGGGAAGGGATTGAATCTTAAGGACTCTGATTTTATCATCAATGGATTAATCCCTTGGTGAATTATATATTACTATTATTTTTTTGTTTCAAAATTTTATTTATTATTTTTTATTTTATGTGTATGAATGTATTGCCTGCATGTGTGTAAGTGTACCTGTGTCATGCAGTGCCTGTGGAAGAGAGAAGCAGGCTCTTGGATCCCTTGGAACTGGAATTACAGATGGTTGTTAGCCACAATGTGGGTGCGGGGATTCAAATCTGTGTCTTCTGCAAGAGCAGCCAGTGCTCCTAACCACTGAGCCATCTCTCCAGTCCAATATTATTATTATTTTATGATGGCATTGAGAGGTGGTGAAAAGTAGGCAGTGGTGGGACTGGGGAGATGGCTCAGTCAGCAAAGTGCTTGCTATGCAAACATGAAGACCTGAGTTTGATTCCTAGAACCCACATATAAAAGCTGAGTGTGAGGCTAGGTGTGGTGGCACATGCCTTTAATCCCAGCACTTGGGAGGCAGAGGTAGGTGGATCTCTGTGAGTTCGAGGCCAGCCTGGTCTACATAGCGAGTTCCAGGCCAGCTGGGGCTACAGGGAGACTCTGTCTCAAAAACAAAGACAAACAAACAAACAAAAAAAGCTGAGTGTGGTGTTGCATGCCTATAATGCCGGAACTGGGAAGGCAGAGAGACAGGTGGATCCCTGGGGCTCACTGGCCAGCCAGCCTAGCCTACTTTGCAAACTCCAAGTCCTGTCTCACAAAACAAGGTGGACAGTGCCTGAGGAATGGCATGCAAAGTTTCCACTGGCTACCACATGCACACATGTGCACACACATGTGCACACACACAAAGTAGGAGGTAGAATCTAGTAGGAGCAGCTGGGAGCAGGTCCTTGAGGGATTTTGTTTGTGGCTCCTGCCTTGCTTTCTGCCTCCTCCTCCTCCTGCTTTGTTTCTGCCTCCTGGCTGCCACAATTGAATGGTTCTTCTCCATCACTCTGGCTCTACCATGATTAATTGAAATCTTGAAACCATGAGGAAAATAAATTCTTCCTCCCTGTAAGTTATTCAGGTCAGGCATTCTGTCACAGTGATTAAAGGGCTGGTGTGATGGCTCAGTGGGTACAGGCACATGCTGCACAACCCTGATGACTTGAGTTTGATCTCTGGAATCCATGATAGAACCAACTACTGTAGTTGTTCCCTGACTTTCACACACATCTGTGGCATGTGTGTATTGCACTCCCTGCAATAAATAAGACAGGATTTTTTGGGTTTTTTTAATATATATATACACATATATATATGTATATATATACTTGGTCTTTTTGAGACAGGGTCTCCCTGTAGCCCCAGCTGTCCTGGAACTTACTGTGTAGACCAGGCTGGCCTTGAACTCACAGAGAACCGCCTGCCTCTGCCTCCCGAGTGCTGGGATTAAAGGCGTGCACCACCATGCCCAGCCTTTAATATATATTTTTAATGAATTTTTGTGCATTTCATATAATACATCTTAGTCATATTTATACCCCCTCTCCTATCTGCATCCCCCATAACCCACCCACAGGATTTCACCCATACTGTTGTATATGACCTATTGAGTCAGATGTCCCTTGGTGTGAATTCATCCACTGGAGCCTATTCAGCCTATCTAGCATCACTCCCTTAAAGAAGATCAATTCTGCAGGGCATGGTGGTGCACACCTTTTATCCCAGCACTTGAGAGGCAGAGGCAGCAGAGGCAGGCAAATCCCTGTGAGTTCAAGGTCAGCCTGGTCTACATAGAGAGTTCCAGGCCAGCTGGGACTACAGGGAGACCCTGTTTCAAAAAGACCAAAAAAAAAAAAAAAAAAAAAAAAAAAAGAAGATTAACTCTTCCTCACCCAGCAGTGATCAGCTGCCGGTAGTTCCTCAGCTAAGGTTGGACTTCCTGCCCATTTCCTCAGTTCTATGCTGGGTTTTGTCTCATCCAGTTTGCATGTATCTTATGAATGCTGTCACCATGCTGTAAGCTCATATGACAAGTTCCCAGAAAGCTAGAAGACTGTTTCCTTGTGATCATGCACCACCCCTGGCTCTTACAACCTTTCTGCCACCTCTTCCACATGGTCCCTGAACTCTGCGTGGACGAGGCTTTATATAGGCATCCTATCCGGGGACATGAGCTCTGAAGTCTCTTATTCTCTATGCTCTGGCCAGTTGTGGCCTTCTGTGTTCATTGTCCTCTGTTGCATGAAGAAGCTTCACTGGTGAGAGTTGAGAGATGCATTAGTGTTCTCTCTACCCCTGTTCCACTAAGAGAAAAGTGACTAGTACATTGGATGTGGGGAAAGGATGGTAGCGGCACATTCTCCATATACCAGTCTTTGCCATTGCTAATCTCTGTGCCTGGGACTGAGGCAATATAGAAAGTCAGAAAAATTAAGGGGACATGGGAAGTGAAAGGAGTCTTCACTGTGGAGCCTTGCCTCCTGAGTCAAGAACTCCAGGGTAAGTATCAAAATTTGTTTTGGGGGTTGCATATATAGAGGCATTATTCCTTTTATGTTGAAATATTTTAAATAAAAATGTTAAAATAACAATGAATCATGCTTAAGGCCTAGGTGTATATGACCAAGTGTGGTCTCTCTTCTTTGACAGCTGTAAACTGGAAATTTTCTAGGAATCTCATAAACAAGGCTATGGATTCCATTTACAGTAAAAATGACATGTCTTGGGGCTGGGGAAATGACTCAATAGTTAAAAGCACTTGATGTGCTCGCTTCAGCAGCACATATACTAAAATTGGAACGATACAGAGAAGATTAGCATGGCCCCTGCGCAAGGATGACATGCAAATTCGTGAAGCGTTCCACATTTTTTTTTTTTAAAAAAGCACTTGCTGCTCTCGCAGAGGTCCTGGGTTTGGTTCCCAGCATCCACATGGAAGCTAATAACTGTTCTTAACTCTAATTCCAACTCCCTCTTCTGTTCTCCTCAAGCACTGCAGGCATGTGGTACATTTACATACATGTAGGCAAACATTCATACACATAAAATAGAGATGTCTTAACTTCCTTGTACTGCCTATGTGACTCATAGTTTTACTTTATTAGGTTTTAATCCTCTCCAAGTCACCTTAGAAATCACCCTATGATCTCATTTATCAAAAAGAGGGGAAAAATTGGTAAAAAATTCTTTGGAAACTTTTTGAACCATGGCATTTCAGGAGCCACCAAACTCATGTGTGTGACACTGATGAGACACCTATGGCGAATCTCTCCTGAGGGGCCATCACGCATACTTAGGTGACTACCATCCTTTTCCTAAGCCCCTCTCTATGACTGCCATGCCTAAATCTATATTAAAATAACTTCCTAATAAACTCTAGCTCTGCCTCACACAGGCTTGCCCCGAAATTATTTTCTACATGGAAGTCAAGAACCCCAGTTTCACCAGAGTAGAGGTCTTTGAAAAGAACTCCTTAAGCTGGAGCAAGTGGCAGTCTAGAGCTGTGTCCCCCCACCCCCCATGCTGTTGCCAGAATGCCCTTTTCTGACTTTTTACAAAGTAGATTCATTCTCATCTCTTGGGGTTCAAACCAAATATCAGTGTTTCTGAAAGGGCCTCCCTGATCCCCCTTTGCAGTCAATTGTGTTTGCTAAAGATGGCTGTAGCCTCGAATTTGTCATAGGCTGTTTTGAACAATAGACTTCTGTGCAAGAGATGCCATTCCAGTGCCAGGAGCAGCACTCAGCTGTCCTGAAAGTCAATTGCCCTATAATAAGTATGACTTCTCCAAGGTTACCCAGCTGTGAGAAGCCCAAACTATGTAGAGAGGGAGTTCCAGGAGTATCAGGTGTCAGACCTGGAGTGAAAAAGTCATCCATGGAGTGAAGAGAGAGATGCATGAGAAAGAAACTGTGGTGGAGTGTGAGATCTAGGTGGTGGGCACAGAGCTTGCTGTACGTTTTCTTTGACTTTTATAAGAAAACAAAATCAGGGGCTGGAGAGATGGCTCAGCAGTTAAGCTCACTGGCTGCTCTTGCAGAGGACCTGAGTTTGGTTCCCAGCACCTACATGGCAGCTCACAACCTTCTGTAACGCCAGTTCCAGGGGATCCAACGCCCTCTTCTGGCCTCCTCGGGCACTGTATGACATGTATACACTTACATACGTGCTGCAATAATACTGAGAAAGAAATGCCACACAGTTTTGGACTCAAATCAGGAGTCCTTTATTTGCTGGTGGTCAGAGAGGGGACTAAGAACTCTTGACCCTGATGGGAGGCAAAGTGAGATTTACAAAGCTTACATCATCCTAGGGGCAAAGCCAATAACCATAGTTACATCAGCTCACCATAGTTACATCAGACCAGGGGCAGGTCAGTTAACAAAGGGTTTTCAGTTAACAAAAAGTTTCAGTTAAGAAAAACAGGTTTCTCAGAATTGCAGAGACAGTGGGTTCCATGGAGATGTATGAATAGCTGGGAGGGAGGGCATGCTGCCCAGCTTCTTGTAGAAACAATGTACTTCCTGAAACTACAGGTGTGCTTCATGACTGACTGGCTGCAGTGGGAATGGCTGGGCAAAAACTTAGGGTAAAGCAAAAGTCAGCTAGAAAAAATGGAGTTAGTTTTGCCATTTCACATACAGATAAAACATCACATGCCTAAAAAAATAAATAAGGGGCCAGAGAGATGGCTCACTGGTTAAGAGCACTAGCTGCTCTTGTAGAGGATCTGGATTCAGTTCTCAGCAACCACATAGCAGCTAACAACCATCCATAACTCCAGTTCCAGGGTATCTGTCTGATACCCTCTTCTGACCTCCACTGGCATTGCACAACATGGGTGCACTTACATACATGCAGGCAAAACACACATACACATAAAATAAAAATAGTAAATAAAAATAACAAATTTTTAAAAATTTAAAAGGAAACAAAATCTGAAATTTTTTATTATAATTTTTCCCTTTTATTTGTGTGTGTGTGTGTGTGTGTGTGTGTGTGTGTGTATGTGTATGCCATGTGTGTGCAGGCCAGAAGAGCGTGTTAGATCCCCTAGAGCCAGAGTTACATACACTGTGAACTGCCCTATGTGGATACTGGGAACTGAGCTCAGGTCCTCTGGAAGAGTAGCAGACACTGTTAACCACTGAAAACCATTGCCCAAGCCCCTCATTATAAAATTTTAGACAACAAAAGAAATCATACTGGAAGTGGATTCTCCAGCCCCCAACACTTCAGCAGACACCACATGAAGCACCAGTAGGGTCCCATCCCATCCCTACCCAAACTCCTGATCCCCCATGAACTGCCTAAAAGGGCATCTTAAGTCTCTCTGTTCTGGGGTTTGCATTACAAAAACTCTTGAAGGAAATACCCCTTACTTTCTGCAACAGCTATCTTCAATAGCAGCAACCACAAGTGTAAGACCAGGGGCGCATTTACCTTGGGGCCAGTGGGACCCAACAGCAGTGGGGACTCTGTGCTGACTCTCTGGACCTGCAGGAGCCTTGTAGCAGATAACCAGCTTGGGTTGTTCAAGGTCTGTTCTGCTTTCTACAAGATGTGAAGTCAGGGCTGAGTTCCACACTAGCCACGGTGTCCAGGGCCTACTCCTAAGCTCCAGTACCTGTCAGCAGGTTTGCTACAGAGAACAGGCCACATTTTAATGTTAGATCATGAGAGGACCCCAGACAGAATTGCTATGGGAAGATCAACCACATGTGAACACCCTTCCTAAGAAAATACAAATGCCTTGATCTGTTCTGAAACTCAAATGCTATCAGTAGACATGACTTGAGCACTGGCTGTATGCCAGACAAACAATGGGGACAAGACCTTGGGCTGGGGTGGGCAGAGGTGACAGGCACATCAACAATTGCACAAGAGAGTTTCTTGTTTTGTTTTGTTTTGTTTTGTTTTGTTGAGACAGGGCCTTCCTATAGACAAAGCTGGTCTGGAACTCACTATGTAGACCAGGCTGGCCTGGAACTCACAGAGATTCCCCGCCTCTGCCTCCCAAGTGCTGGAATTAAAGATGTGCACCATCATGTCCAGCCTCCTTTTTTTCTGTTTAAGTTAGCATACAAACAGTTTCATCATGATGTTTCATACACGTGTCATTATATTTTGTTCCTTTTAAAAAATATTTTTATTTATGTGTGTGTGCCCATATGAGTTAATGTATACCATGTGCAGTCTCTTTAGAGGCCAGAAGAGGGCATCTGATTTACTGGAACTGGAGTTACAGGCTGTTGTGCGCTATCATGTAGATGTTGGAAATCGAATCCAGGTCCTCTGGTAGGTGCTCTTAACCACTGAACCATCTCTCCAGCCCCTATATTCATCCTCCCGCCCACTCTGTAGTCCCAGTCCCTCCCCCAATAGTCGCTTCTTCTACATTCAAGTGCTCCCCTCCCTTCTTTTCCCCTCCCCTCCCCTGCCCTCCTCTCCTCTCTTTCTCTCCCTCCTTCCCTCCCTGTGGTTTTTCTTGAGACAGGGACTCACTGTGTTGTCCAGGCTGGCTTCTAGCTTGCATCCTTCCTACCTCAGTCTCCCCAGAACAACAGGGTAATTTGAGTTTTGTACAAGAAGTATTGCAGAGTGTCACAGAACCTGAGGGAAGGGGGAAGTCAGACACTGCATTTGGAATTCACAAGAGGCTTTTCAGATGACATGAATTTCAATCTCTCAGTGGAGCACATGCAGAAGCACTGATCCCAGCCAGCCCCGCCCTCCTACGGAGTCCAGAACTTCGCCCTCTGAAGCACGTCAGTCCTGGAAGCTGCACCGGTTTCACACACACCAGCATCCAGATGGTATTAATTACTTCCACATTTATTAAGTGCCCCATTAAACTTGGCTCTGACAGCACATTGGCTCCCTGGGTTAAATCCATACTAAATATTTAATTATACACAGCACAGGCAGACTCATATTTGTCAGGGATTAACTCACTTGTTCTGCAAAGGCACTTTTCCAGTTGAATTACAATGGCACCTTTTAATTGTGTAGTGTTTTCCTCTTGAGGGACTTTAAGCAGAATCTGGGTGTCATCATCTTCATTTTGTAGCTGGATGAACTCAGTTATGGGCACTGGCCTTCACTACTAGAATCTCTTTTTTTTTTTTTTGAGACAGCATCTCCCTATCTACAGCTGGCCTGGAACTAGCTATGTAGACCAGGCTGGCCTCAAATTCAAACTCACAGAGATCTGCCTGCCTTTGCCCCCCAAGTGTTAGAATTAAAGGTGTGCACCATCCCACCCAGCCTACCACTGGAATCTTACTCGTCCTTCAGGGTCCAGCTCACATTCCCTGGCCTTGAAGCTTCCTCCATCCCCCATCAGAATCTCCAGGCAGCACATGCCACTGAGAGAAGCTCTAACTGAGAGGAATAACTGAGCCTGTCTGCCCTGCTACAGATGTGTGACCTGCATTCATTCACTTGATCCTCCCACCAATCCTGATAAAACTGAAGCACACAGAAGTTGAGTGGTCGATCTAGGATTCGCTGTATAATTGTTATAGTTTGGACACGAGGTGGCCCCTCAAAGGCTCTTGAAGTATTGGTTCCCAATATGTAAGTGTTCAGAGCTGGGCTTTTGGGAAGTGATCAAATCATGAGGATTCTTCATCCATTGATGAATTCATAATTTGATGGTATCAGGGCTGGGTGTGGTGGCACACGCCTTTAATTTCAGCACTTGGGAGGCAGAAACAGGCATAAGGTCAACCTGGTCTACATAGTGAGTTCCAGGCTAACTAGGGCTATATAGTGAGACCCTGTCCCCCAAATAAATAAACAAATAAGGGCCAGGTTTGGCAGCGCAGGTCTTTAAGCCCAGCACTTGGGAGGCAGAGGCAGGCAGATCTCTGTGAGATCAAGGTCAGCCTGGTCTACATACAAGTTCCAGGACAGCTGGGGCTACAGGGAGACTCCATCTCTAAATGAATGAATGAATGAATGAATGAATGAATGAATGAATGAATAATGGATGATATTATTGGGAGGTGGTGGAAATAAGAGATGGAGCTTACTTGCAAGAACTAGGTCACTGGGAACAGGCCTGGGAAAGTCCCCTGTTTTCAGTCACTTCCTGTAGCCTTTTGCTTTCCTGGACACCTGTTGATTAGTGATGCCCCGTGATGCTCTTTTTGCCACAGGCCCACAGCAAAAGCACCAAGCAACCATAAACCAAAACCTCTGAAACTGTGATAAAAAATAAATCCACTTTTAGATAGTTTCTCTCAAGTATTTATCACAGCAGCAAAAAGTCTAACTAATACATTTGCTAATAAATGTGATAGCCAGGGCTCGAAGTTAAGTCTTCAAGCTCATTGTCTGAACCACACGAAAACATGCCACTCATTCATTCGACAGGGATTTATTATTGAGCACCTACCTCTATACCCAGCACTTGCCAGAGACCCAGGGGTGAAGGGAGGGTGGTTTGTGCCCTGATGAGATGATCATCTAGCGAAGAAGAGAGATTTAAAGTACTTCCACAGGGGATTTTTTACAAATCAGGTTCCGAGTAATGTTAACAGAATTTTATGTATATGTGCATGCATGTAAGGGTCAAAGGTCAACCTCCAGCGCAGTTTTTCAGAAGCTGTTTTTGTTTTAGAGATAGTAATAGAGACAGGTTTTTATTTTATTTAATTATTTTTATTTGTGTGTGTGTGTATGTGTGTGTGTGTGTGTGTGTGCCCCTGCAAGCTCCTGTATATGAGCGCAGGTATGTGTGTAAAACTTCAGGTGTCAGTCTTTGTATTCCTTCTGTTGAGGCAGATCTCTTATCGGCTGCGGCATTCCTCAGGCTAGCTGCCGTGAGCTTCCAAGGACTTCCCCGGAAAAGGGACTTTGCCTTCCGTCTCACCATAGGCGCACTGGGATTACAGATGGGCCTTGATTGGAACTCAGGTCCTCATGCTTGCCCTGCAAGTGCTTTACCCACTGAACTATCTTCACAGTCCAAGACAAGTTTATTAAAGAAGAAAAAAGGCATTCCCAAGAACGGGAGTGGGTTAGAAGGCTGGGACAGCACCAATACTCAAAAGCCTACCTTGTTTACTTTTTAAATTTCTTTGTCATATGTGATTTTTTTTTTTTTTCTTTTTGAAGCAGGGTCTCCCTGTAGCCCCAGCTGTCCTGGAACTCACTATGTAGACCAGGCTGGCCCTGATCTCAGAGAGATCTGCCTGCCTTTGCCTCCTGAGTTCTGGGATTAAAGTCATGCGAACTTTGAGTTTTGTAGTCTGGGCATGTACATTCCTGCATGATATGTATTAATCGGTCCAAGAAATTTTTAAATATTTTTATTTTTATTTATATGTGTGCATGCATGTGTATCTGTGCATGTATATGTGTGAGTATAGGCACACATATGTGTGAGTGCCCAGAAGGTGTCAGATCCCTTGGATCTGGAATTACAAGTTTGTGAAAAACCTGACATGGGTGCTGGGATCCAAATTCCAGTCTTTATGATTGAGCAGCAAGCCCTCTTAACCACTAACCTGTCTCTCTAGTGCCCCAAGAATAATTTTTAAGATTTATTTTTATTTATGTGTGTGTGAGAGTGACTTTATGCCACATGTGTGTGGGTGCCTGCAGAGGGTAGATGAGGTGCTGGATCCTCTGGAGCTGGAGTTAGAC
The DNA here is from genome assembly GCF_000622305.1 of Nannospalax galili. Taxonomy (NCBI): domain Eukaryota; kingdom Metazoa; phylum Chordata; class Mammalia; order Rodentia; family Spalacidae; genus Nannospalax; species Nannospalax galili. The sequence goes on from NW_008357924.1 coordinate 693,110, forward strand.
AGTTTTGAACTGTCTTACATAGGTGCTGGGAACTGAACTTGGGTCCTCTGGAAGAGCAGTAAGTGCTCTCTTAACTGCTAAGTTATTTCTCTAGCCCAAGAAAAATTTAATATGCTTTTAGATAAGGATAAAAACAGAGTCACTAGCCAGGCGTGGTGATGCACGCCTTTAGTCCCAGCACTCGGGAGGCAGAGGCAGGTGGATCTTTGTGAGTTCAAGGCCAGCCTGGTCTACATAGTGAGTTCCAGGACAGCTGGAGCTACAGGAAGACGCTGCTTCAAAAAACACCAAAAAAACAAAAAAACAAAAAACAGAGTCACTATCGCTGCTCCCACCAACCTCACACCTAGTATTCTTGCTAATTTCAAAGGAGAGGTCACATACAGCAGGGTCTGGGAGAATCTAGAAAGATTAAAATGTTGCTCAGGGTAAAATGACAGAGGGCTAAGATTCCAAACCAGGAAAGGACACAAGAGGGAAAGATAAGAGAGGCCATGCCTACATGTGATGACCTTCTGAGTGAAAATTCACAGAAAATCCACAATTACTTTGGTGCCACTGAGACCCCAAGCCACTTGTGCCACCTGCTTCTTTGTAGCCAGCTGCAAGGTTGCCATGGTAATGTTGCCATGCCAATGATTAGCTTATTTTTTATTCTGAAAATATTTTAAATGAAAACAAATGCTAGTAAGCTGTGGAAGTGAGCAGGGAAGCTGCCCAGGGGAGAGGACACGTCAGGGTGACCTTCCCAGGGCTCAATACCCAACTCAAAGGTTGTGGGGTGGGCAGAGAGTAGAGGGTCACAAACCTGAGCAGGCATCTGAAGTGCCAGAGTTTAGGCATCAGTTTCTGCTTCAGTAGGTCTGATGTGTGTGGTGCTTTGACCCAGTTCCCAGTAGGTGTGGAGGGTGCCGTTGGGGACCACATTTAGAAAGCCACTGTCCAAATTGATCTGTAATGGGTTCTGTAAGCAGTACCCCCCAGCCGCCACTTGCCCCCTCCAGTGGTCTCCTCTGTCAGTCAAGCAACACAGTGTACTAACAGATGTGTTCCAGAAGGGTTATCGGGCAGGTAGACCACTTTGTGGGCTATTCTGAGGGCAGCTCCGAAGGCAGACATCAACACCTTATATAAGGAAGTGGCACAGTGTCCAGCTGCCCTTACCAGAATTCTCCTATGCAGCCAGTTCACCAGAGGAACAGGCCGACATGTACCAGTAGGCCAGAGGGAAGATGACTGCTCATTCAGAATGTAACTGAGCAAGGGCCAGAGCTGGCTGGAGAGGACTTGAAGTGACAGAAGCTGTCCTCAGTGACCGATATTGACCTCAGTAGGATCCTGGACACATCTCTCTCTCACACACACACACACACGCCCGGCACACGCACACACACACGTACACGTGCACACACACACGCACACACACACACACACACAGAAATAGAGGCAGGCTGACAAGTCCAAAGACCAGTTCCATCCCACACACAAAACTTGCTGCGTAGAAACGTAGTTGTGTGTGGTGGAGGCCTATAATTGCACTACTAGACTGTGGCAGGAGGATCACTACAAACTCCAGCTCAGGCTGGAGTGACACCCTTCCGTTAAAAAACAATGGGACTGGACATGTAACACTGGGGGTACATCATGTGAAGCCCTAAGTTCCATCCCCAGCACCACATAAATCAGGAGTGGTGCCTCACACCTGTAATCCCAGCACTCAGGAGGCAGGCAGAGACAGAAAGATTAGAAGTTTGAGATCATCTTTGGTTACATAGCAAGTTTGGGAACAGCTTGGGATACATGAGACTGTCTCAAAAAATAAATAAGAACTACAAATACACAAAGAGTTATTACAGCAGTTGGCAGGAGAAATGGCTCAGCGATTAAGAGTGTTTGCTATTCTTGCAGAGGACTGAGACTCGGTTCCCAGTACCTACATAGTGGCTCACAACTACCTGTAACTCCAGTTCCAGGTGCACTTACACACAATGGGGCAAAACACTTATACACATAAAATGAGAATTTTTTTAATTGAAAAAGTTATTATAGTGATGAACACTGCTTTTTAATCTTTTATTTATTTTACTTTTATGAGTGTTTTGCCTGTATGTATGTAACAACATGCATGAGTGCCCACAGAGGCCAGAAGAGGGCATCAGATCCCCTGGAACTGGAGTTATGGACAGTTGTTAGCCACCATGTGGGTGCTGGGAACGGAAACTGGGTCCTCTGTAAGAGCAGCCAGTGCTCTTAACTACTGAGCCATCTCTCTTGACCCCACAACATTAATTCTTAAAGCTCTGGTCAAATGCAGCTCCCCAGGCCACTGACCCATAACACAAAGAAGCAAGATATAGCATCTTTTCAAAGCTTCATCATTTTTAACTCCATCTCAGTCCCAAATCCCTGGCTGCCACCTGTCAAATCCTTCACCTGTCATGGTGTGTGGCAGGAGGACACTGGGCAGTCATTTCAGCTGATTTGTGCAATTTATTTCCTGGGTTAGTCATCCCACTCCATCTGTGTAGGGCTGTGTGCACCCTCCAAGTGCTTCATCCATGGTGACCTCCCAGGAGCTCCAGCAGAGCTACCTTTTATTCCCTTCCCAGGGGGTCAGCCAAGTACAGCCGCGGATGATTGCAAAGCACGCACCTGCCTAATGAGCACATGGCGTCTCCATGGCATCCTTCATTGAGGTTATGGGAGCACTGTGAAGATGCAATGTAACATCCCGCCAAACCTCAGGAATACCTCCTGGACCCTGGCAGTCACACATCATTTTATTATGTAGTCATGGATTCAGCACTACAAACTGAGAAGTCTCAGGGGTCTGCCATTCTCATTTCACAAATCAATTCCGAGATATGAACTAACTTGCCCAAGGTCACAGAGCAGGTTATAAAGGAGCTGAACTTAGAAACCAGCTTTCCTGATGCCTCAGTGGAAGGGCAGAGTTCTTGCTGACCAGTTAATGAGGCTGTGCAGGACCCATGATGAACAGCTGTGTAAAAACATCCTTACTTACGTTGTGGGTCACACAGCCTGAGTGGGAAGTGAGCCCTGCGAATCTGCCTTATTGCATGTAGCAGTTCCTCACTGTGTTATTTTATCTGCTTGGTTTCACTTTAGACCTGGTTCCTAGTTCACATTTATGACAAAAGGCCCTTGAGTGAGGAAGAGGAAGTTAAGAAAGAGAGCCGTCTCTTTATACTCTGCAAATATTTCCATATATCCTTTTTTTTTTCTTTTTCAAAATAACATTTCCTTTCCAGGGCCCAACAGGCTTCTAAAATCTCCTGCCTTTCCAATCTCCTCTTTGCCTCAGCTGTAATTATCTTGGGAAAATTTAAACTCCTTATCACAGCTTTGTGACAAAGCCAGACTAAGCACAGCCAGCCTCACTCTGTTCTGAGGTCTTGTCAAATTGCCCTCAATAGATTTCTTTAATAGGAATTATCATGAGATTTTTTTCTAAAGGTGCGATAATGGAATTGTGACTGTTGAAGAAAAGATCCTTATCTTTTTTGAGGTATATAGTGAAATATTTAGGGATGAACTGATATAAAGCCTGAGATTTACTTTTATAACAGTCTATTGGTGGAGGTGGCAAAGATACCCTTGCTCACCAAGAGGCTGGTCTCCACTGGCTTTCTCTCACATTAAAAAATTTTTTTTCCATTACTAGGGATGGAAACCAGGGCCTCATGAATGCTAGGCAAAGGATCTACTGCAAAGCTACCTGCCCACCTCTTGAAGCATCTTTCTACTTTAATTTCCTCACCTTTACCCTCTCATCCCTCAATCTTTGGATCTGTTATTGCGAAGCTGAGGGTAGAATTTGCTTCTTAGAGACTCAGTAGAGAACAGAATCTGGGAGCTGGAATCAAAGAGACTTGGGTTCAAGATCTCTCCTCCATTTGGAGGATTCCTTCCATCTTTTTTGGTCTTTTTTTGAGACAGGGTATCCCTGTAGCCCCAGCTGGTCTGGAACTCACTATGGAGACCAGGCTGGCCTCAAACTCACAGATTTATCAGTTTAGCTCACAGGCTAGTCCGAGTAGTCCAACAATGGCTGCACCACACTGGAGAGGCTGAGAATCCTGTAGTCGCTCAGTCCATGAGGCTGGATGTCTCAGTAGTCCCAATCTGGCACTGAAAGTCTGATGAATTCCAAAAGATCAGCTAGTCTTCAGTCTACAGCAGCAAGACGAACTCACCAGCGAGAGAGAAGGCAAGCAGCAAGAAGCTCGGTGTTCTCCTCTGCCATGGTCTTTTATACGGTCTGCCATCAGAAGGTGACACCCACATTTAGGGTGTGTTTTCCAGCTTCAGATGATCCAATCACGAAGGTCTCTCTCATTTCAGTTAGTTCCAGATCCAGTCAAGTTGACACCAAGAAGTAGCCATCACAAGGAGGAAGCTCAGGAATCAACCACTTTCCCTAAGCGCTAGACCAGATTTAACCATGTGCTACCCAAGGTCTTCTTAAAGTCCTAAGGCTTCCTAAACTACAACATGTGAAAATTGGAGCTCATTGCTCCTCTTATTCCCCTCTCTACTCCCTGAAGCATCCTGATCATCCCTCCAGTCATCCTGGAGACTCATTTCAGCATGCCTCCCTCCAATCACCCTCACTCAGCTGCCCTAGGCCATGCCTCCATCTTCCAGAGCCCACCCTGGGTACTCCCCAACATCTCACTGTTTCAGGCCCAGGGGCTCACTGCCCTGGGCTTCCTGACTGAGCTCCTCATCCACTCTCTTCTCCCCATGCCTCCCTCCAGGCTGCTGACAACATTCCCAAGCCATCCCTCCACAGGCCTTGAAAGCCTCCTGGGGCTTCTCTCCACATAGAACAGGAAAGGACTAAATTCCTTACTGTGGCATTTGATACTGCACGTCTTAGTCTAAACTTACTGTTCCAGAATCATCTACATTTTCTGCTGATGAAGCCATGGGCCTGGATTTCTTGCTTGCAGTTCTTTATACTTGTATCAAAATCACTCAGGGCCTTGGTTGGAATGCCAGAGCCCTGGGCTCCTCTTCCCAAACAATTGAGTTTGGGATCAATCAATCTCAGAAGCACAAAAAGATCTGAGAACCTGGGACTCAGTCGATAAAGTACTTGCCCTGCAAACATGAGGACCTAAGTTCACATCACCAGAACCTATGTAAAAGCTGAGCACAGCAGCATGCCTGTCATCCAAGCTGGGGAAGAAAAGACAGAAGGGTGCATGGACCTTGATGACGAGCTGCTTTCTAGACTACCTGGATCAGTGAGCTCCAGGTTCAATACCCACCATCTCAAAAAAGAAAAAAAAAGTTGGAGGGGCTAGAGAGATGACTCAGTGCTTATGAGCACTTGTTCTTGTAGATGAACTGGGTTTGGTTCCCAGAACCCATATGGGGTGGCTCACAGATACTGTAACTACAGTTCCAGGGGACCTGATGCCCTTTTCCTGTACTGCATGTACCTGGTGTACATATATACATTCAGACACATACATACACATTAGATAAGTAAAACAAATAAATCTTGGGGCCCAGCAGTTAAGAGCACTTACTGCTCTTCCAGAAGACCTGGGTTCAGGTCCCAGCACCTACATGGTGACTTGTAACTGTCTGTAACTCTACTTACAGGGGCTCTGATGCCATTGTACACACATGGTGCACTTACATACATGCAGGCAAGACACTCATACACAAAAACCTTAAACTAAATAATAAATCTTAAAAGTAATTTAAAAAATAAATAAATCTCTGGTCTACATAGTAAGTTCCAGGCCAGCTGGGGTTACAGGGAGACCCTGTCTCAAAAAAAATTTTTTTTTGTATTAAAAAGAAAGTGTGGGACTGGAGTGATAGCTCAATGGTTAAGAGCACTGGCTGCTCTTGTAGAGGACCTGGGTTGGATTCCTAGCACCCACACAGTGGCTAACAACAGTCTGTAACTCCAATTCCAGGAGATTCAACGCCCTCTTCTGACCTCTGTGGACATTGCATGACACAGGTGCACTTATATACACACAAGTGTTACACTTATTCAAATAAAATAAAAATAAAATCAAAAAAGAAAGAGGGAAAGAAAGAAAAAAAGAAGGAGGGAAAGGAAAGAAAGTGCGTGAGGAAAACACGTGATGCTGACCTCTGGTCTTCACCCATGCACACCCCACACCAACACACACACACACACACACACACACACACATACACACACATGCACACACTATACACAAAACATCTGAGAACCCGCATTCCAGGCATTATAAATCTTGACTCTCCCAGCATTTGCTCATGGTGGACTTTAAGTCTAATCTCAATGCCATGTCCTCTGCAAAGCCTTTCCTGCTGGCTGCAAAGTGAACCCCCACGCACTTTGCTCCCATAGCGCCTCTGCACACCTCTGTCATAGACTGTGCATATCACACTTTCTGCTTGCCTTCCTGTCTGGCATGAAATCTCCACCAAAGCAAGTTCACAGAATACCTGGGCCCCCAGCACCGTGCATAGCCCAGAGCAGCACGTGATAAATATTAGTTTATTTGTCATGCTTTTTCTTGGTTCCTGAACACCACATACAGTGCTTAGTGCCAGTGGGTGTTATTATATCCATGTCTGATGCATAGATTTCCAAAGAATGAAGGAAAGCATGAAGGAATAATGAAATATGCAAATAAATTAGTGACTTCTCATCATTGATAAACATTCTGGAATGCTTGTCTGTATGTGAGACCGTCTTCAATCTGAAGGATCTATAAATCGGGTTAGAGCCCAGAACTTTTGACTCTAGGTTTGTGTGACATCACCACACCAAAGTCCTGATGTTAGTCAGAAATGTCATTCATTCTTTAAATTTTTTATTACATTTATTTGATTTCTGTGGATGTGTGTGCACACATAGATGCCACAGCTCAACTGTAAGTCCTGGGGATTGAACACAGGTTCAGGCTTGTTAGCAAGCACCTTTACCCACTGAACCATTTCACCAGCCCAGAAATGTCACTGTCGCCATGATGAGTGTACGTGAAAAGCACAGAGCCGTCTTCCATCTCAGTGTCCCTGTCATGAACTGCAAGAAAGTCTCAGTTTTCACATTCAGCACTCCACCTGGCAGGAGCCACAAAAACCGCTGACAGTACTCACAGGAAAGTTGCTCTTTACTGTGGGACTGGTGGGGATCAGCCTTGGGGTGCTGCAGCTGAGGCAGGGGGTAACACTGTTCCAGCACAGAAGACAAAAATCCACTAGGGCCTTGGCCCCCACTTACTCTCTGTGTGAGACTGGACATAGCACCCCATATCTCTGAGGCTTAGCTTCTTCTACCATGCAGGGAAAGCCCTAGGCATTCCTAACTCCTTATGGCCATTGAGTGAAGTTATATATGTCACTGACTAGCCTATGTGTGTCACCACTCTGCTGTCATTCAGGACGACTAGAGTCCTATGACTGGGTGCCACTGTCGGCTGGCCTAAGTGATAGGACTCTGAGGCAGCAAGCTGGGTCTCAGCCATGAATTCAAGATTCTGGGGTTTTGAGAGGGGGTACTTGGGAACCAGGAGTGAGACGGACTGCGTGTGGGGGGTTGGATCTGGGATCAAATGAGGTGGATGACAGTCAGACTGGGACTTGGGATTCAGTCGTGGTACTTCTTATGGTAGTATGCTTATCATCAGCAATGGGCCACTGGGTCCCTTAACTGAAATGGAACCCAGAGGGGAAGTGAGGCCACAACGCAGTCTTGTTGTTTTATGTCATTTCAAATGGGGCTTTGGGTTTTGTCTGTGATGGGAAAATAATGGGAACTTCCTCTCTGTGTGTCTGCAGGACCTATTCTCACTTAAATGTGCCAACTCAAGACTCTAATAAGAGGAAGGGCTCCCAGGAGAAGCCCCTCCTTGCTGGGGTATGCTCTCTCCCGTGAGGCAGCTCTGAGAAGCCCTGGATGACACACTTTCTTGATCCTGAGGCAGGGGCTGGGCTGGGGAAGAACCTAGTTTTCCTTAACTGGAGATATAACTGAGAACCTTGGGCGTGAGTTAGGAGGGATGAGGGGGCTTGGGTGGCAGAGGAAAGAGTGGGGTGGCAGAACTGACTTGGACCCATGTTGATAACCCTGGGATTTTATAGGGAACAAAGCCCCACATGCTGGGCCTCTGGTTTGGTTGCAAAGCGTGACAATGCTAAAGGCTGGGGAATAGTGACACCTTCTGGCTGCCCGAGGCCATGACCTTCTTCCCCAGGCAGAACTACTGGGCTTTGAGAAACCATCCCGGTGCCTGTTGTCTTAGCATCCTAGAAGAAAGCCCTCCTTCCTACTGCTGCATCTGCTCTGTGGACCACACTGATTAGAAAGTGTGGGAATTCAGTGATGGATCAGACTGGATCTCTAGCATCCCGAGGAGTTTGTGGGAAGGAGGTCTCTCTCTCTCTCTCTCTCTCTCTCTCTCTCTCTCTCTCTCTCTCTCTCTCTCCCTCTCTCCTTCCTTCCTTCTCCTTCTTTCCTTCCTTCCATCTTCTTTTCTCTCTTTCATTTATTTATTTAGTGACAGGGTCTCACTATATAGCCCTGTCTGACCTGGAACTCACTGTGTAAACCAGGCTGGCCTCAAACTCACAGCCTGCCTCTGCCTCCCAAGTGCTGAAATTAAAAGTGTGCACTATACACCCAGTCATTTTTCCACATATAAAATCATCCAGTCCCAGCTGAAGCCAGGCAGGCAGATTGCTTCTTGGAGAGATGGGTCCAAGGCTATTTGGGAAGAGTGGTCACCTTCAGTACAGAGAGGCAACCTGAAACAGGGACAGCACCCTTGTGGCATGGTACTTAGTACCTACATTAACTCTGCACTCCCTAAACCAATGTGGTGGACATTCATAGCTTATAGATGACTAGCCATAGGTCCAGAGATTCCAAGCAAAGGGAATGCTGGGATTGCTACTCAAGTGGGCAGCACTTCCAAGTAACCCTGAAGTGTTTCACTAAGAACAGCCTACTTCACCACCGCCCACCTTGTTCTCTCACTAAGCTCTGAACTTGGAGTTCCGTGCATGCTAGGCAAGTGCTGTACCACTGAGCTACATCCACAGATCCCCGCCTTTAAAAAATTTTCGTAAGCCGGGTGTGGTGGTGCACACCTTTAATCCCAGCACTTGGGAGGCAGAGGCAGGCTGATCTCTGTGAGTTCAAGGCCAGCCTGGTCTACATAGTGAGTTCCAGGACAGCTGGGGCTACAGGTAAGCCCTGTCTCAAAAAGACCAAAAAAGAAATTTTTTTTTTTCATTTTGAGTCAGTTACCCAGGCAGGTCTTGAACTTGTGATCCTTCTACCTCAGTCTACTAAGAAATTGGAATCGCAGACCTGTGCTACTAGGCACAATTTAGTTTTGTCATTTCATTGAAGAACTCTTCTAATGACCTCCTCAAATATAGATTTTTCCAGAAAGAGACACTTCAGAGTCACTGTCCAGTTACAATGTCTTTGGCTCAGGAAGAACCACATAGAAAATGTCTAGATTAGCCCAGTTTAAAGCAAAAGAAACTGAGGCTCAGAGAAGTCAAGTGACTGTCTGGGGCCACCCAGGAAGGCCATAGCAGCCAACACTGGTGGCTTCACTCATGTAGCACTTATGAGCATCCACGTGACAGTGGCTGCTGATGACTCCATAAACTGGCCCAGAAGGGCAAAGGGGGAGGTTCAAGGGAATCTGGGGGTCCTCCCCTTCTCCTGCACAGTGGCCTGGAGCAGGCTGGGAACTCCGCCATCCTCCTAGGGAAGCATGAAGGCAGATTTTACAAAAGGGGGGGGGGGTCTGAGGCCGGCAAGATAGGTCCCCTTTGTTGACTGGCTTTCCCTCAGCATCTCCCTTTGAATGGCTGGCTCACACACACTGGAAATTTGCAACACAAATGCATGACTTGTCTCCCTCTCAGGCAAGCCACACTGCCTCAGCCTTGGGGGGCCTTTTAGAACCTGCCTCTTTCTCCAGGGTGCTTTCTTGCCTCAGTTCAAGCCCTGGGCCCCTAGACACAGCCACGATCTTAATTAAGGCAGGGTTAAAGCATGTCTTGGGAAAGAGCCAGCACTGAGCCAGGCCAGCCGGAGCTGTGTGGTGGGAATCTGCCACTAGGAGCTGGACTTTCTTTACCAGGCCTCTTTCTGCTTCCTCATCCCATCCTCTTTCTTGGTGACCTGGGGAATTTACTGCAAACAAAGCTTGTCAATAAGATGGCTCCCATCTCCTCTAACCTGGTCTGGTATAAACTCTACCAGTTACCACGATATCCCTACCTCCTCACTTGGGGCTTAGGTACTAAGGTCCCCACTGTGTAAATGTTGTAACTAAGGCTCAGAGAGATTAAGTGCTTTGCCTGGACTCACACAGCTAGCAAGGTGCAGACTATTTCATCTAAATCCACTGGCTACCCAAGCCAGTACACCTGAGTTAGGCTTCTTCCCCATCCTGTCTAAGTGCTTTTGGTTTTAAATGACTTTTCCTTTCCCCCAATTCTTTTTTTAAAATTCATCATTATTATTATTTTTTTAATGTTATGTATATCAGTGTTTTGCTACATGTTTGTAAGTACACCAGAGTCATGCAGTGCCCAAAGAGGCCAGAAGAGTGTGTCAGATCCCCTGGAACTGGACTTAGAGATGATCGTTAGCCACCGTGTGGGTTTTCGGATTCAAACCTGGGTCCTCTGCAAGAGCAGTAAGTGTTCTTAACCGCTGAACCATCTCTCCAGTCCAGTTTCCCCCCTAATTCTTATAGCACTTTTGGTGTGTTTTCAGGGCTATATGTCTCCATAACCCTTAGAGGCCACCAGTGAAGACAAATGTGGGTCCCTCTTTCTCAAGGCCCAAATGCGGTGCAGAAGGAAGAGGGCAATTCTCTTCCATAATGGCAGAAATGGGACCCCGACCTCAGGACAGCTAAACAAAAGCCCTCTGTAGAGACCCTAACTAGGTGTTTATCAGGGATTTGTAGGAAATAAATACTTATTTAAGAACTGGCAGCAGAGTGCTCCACCACTGCTTATGGGAATGTGGATGGGACAACTTTGAAAAGAGAGTTTGGGGGTTCCTCCTCCTCTCTGCTTCTTCTGTATGTGTAGAGTATGTGTGTGTGTGTGTGTGTGTGTGTGTGTACATCTGTATGTATGAGCAGGCATGCCCATGCCACAGCACACCAGTGGAGGTCAGAGAACAACTCTCGGGAGCTGGTTCTCTCTTTTCACCATGGGTTCCAGGGATGGACCTTAGGTCTTTTTGTTGTTGTTGTTGTTTGAGACAGGATCTCCCTGTAGCCCCAGCTGGCCTGGAACTTGCTATGTAAACCAGGCTGGCCTTGATCTCACAGAGATCCACCTGTCTCTGCCTCCCAAGTGCTAGGATTAAAGGCATGCACCACCACATCAGCTTTTTCCCCCATTTATTTACATTATTTTATTTTGAAATGTTCATACCAGTACGGGGAAACTAGAATTCACAGACAACAGATGTCATCAGTTTAGATATCATCAGTTTATTATAAGAGGGAGGCATGGAAATCATTTACATGATGAAATATTTCAGAACTTCAGTGGTATGAGCAGCTTTGTGTGATGCCATTTCAACAGTGATTTTGGTCTACATACTTCCCAAGAATGTGGTCTCTAAATAAAAAATAATCCATGTTGTCCATAACTACTTTGGTGCCTCTGTATTCTGGGAGAAGAACTTTGTCTCCAACTTTCACACTAGCTTGTTGAATCTCCACCTTTCCTTTAGTACCTGATCTGACAGCTACTACTGTTGCTTGCAATACTTGTCCTTGAGATTTTCCTGGAAGCATAATGCCACCTTTGTTGGTGACAGTTTCAGCTGCTCTCCTTTCAACCAGTACTCTGCCAAACAGCGGAAGAAGCTTTCTAAATGCTTGTCCAGCCATGACTCTGGCTGCCGCAGCCCAGACTCTGCTCTCATGCAGCTGCTGCAAGGAGAGACCTAGAGACCTGCAGTCTGGCCCTGGGACAAGTGAAGAGAGCTTTTTTTAAAAAAATGTATATGAGTGCTTTGCCAGCATGTACGTAAGAGCACCATGCATGTGCATGCAGTGCCAGCAGAGGCCAGAAGAGGGCATCGGATCACCTGGAACTGGAGTTACAGACAGTTGTTAGCTGCTATGTGGGTACTGGGAATTGAACCTGGGTCCTCTGCAAGAGCAGCCAGTGCTCTTAACAGCTGAGCCATTGCTCCAGCCTGGAACTTATGTTCTTGTACAGCAAGCACTTTTACTCACTGAGCCATCTCATTCTTGGCAGTTTCTTAAAATGTTAAACATTTTCCAACTGCACAACCCAGCAATTCCACTCCTAGGTACCATCCAAGAATAATGTAGTGTCCATTCACACTAAATCTCACACGTGAAACAAGCCTCAGCATGAATCTTGGTTTATAGCTTCCAAGTAGAATAAACTTAAATGTCCCTCAAGGTGAAAGGTTACGCTATCATTCAATGGAAGAAAAAGGAACTCAATGACACGGGGAGCGAATACCTATCTTATGGTTCCATTAATGGGAATTCCTAATAAAGGGAAAACTATAGAGACAGAGAGCAGATGGGACTTGGAGAGGGAGTGAAGATTAACTGCAAATGCGCTGGAGGGGAGTTTTGAGGTGAGGGGAGTTCTGAGACAGGGTTAGGGCAAAGCCATAAAAGCCCAGGAACTAGAGATTTAGAGTATCTGAGCTGGGGGTGTAGTTCAGTGGTACTGCATCTGCCTAGCTTTCTTGAAGTCCTGGGTTTGATTTGCAACAAGAAGGGGAGGGGAGGAGAGGGGAGGGGAAGGGAAGGGAGGGGAGGAGAGGGGAAGGGAGGGGAGGAGAGGAGATGGGAAGGGAGGGGAGGGGAGGGGAAGAGAGGGGAGAGGAGGGAGGGGAGAGGAGAGAAGAGGAAAAAGGAAAGGAAGGAAAGGGAACTTTAGGAAATGTGAATTAGACTGTTAGAACTGGAAGATGTGGGGCTCCCAATTTGGCAGTCAGACTTTGAGTTCTGGCACGTCTGACAGGTTCTGCCTTGCTGGCTACAGCCTCAGTGTGCCTCTGTCACCTCTTTTTGCAAGGACAGGACCAACAATGGACAATGCTAACTCATAAGACTCTCTCTGTGTCATGCTTGTTACCTTATGCACTGCTATGGCAATCTTTATCCAACAGCCTCAGACCTGAGCCCACCACTTCTGTTTATAGAGGAGGAAACTGAGGCCAGACAAGAGTTCTCTCTAGCACAATGCCTGCCGGGTTCAGAACTTCTTCTGAGGTCAGACTCTGACTCCCTTGGTTTCTCTGTTCAACCCCTTAAGTCCTACATGTGTCTAGCCCAGAGCCCATCCATTGAGGAGGCCTAGCTCTCCAGGACCTCTCTTACATTTGCTGCAATAATCCCACATCTCCTAACTACACAAGAGCCCACGCCCTGGGGCAGCTAACTGTCTCAGTGGCCTCTCTTCTGCTGGGACCCATCGGCATACTCTTTGGTTTTGTTTTTTTGTTGTGGTAATATTTATTTCAAACTCATCATCTTCATTCTCAATTCCTGGAGATGTGGCCCGACCTGACCATTCCATGTAGACAAGGCCAGCAGGGTGACATGCCACTTAGTCTTCACTTCTGTGGGGGAGTATCCTGTGTTTGCTGTATGCAAGAGCATGGCTCAGTGAAGGTTAACAGGCAAGGTCACAAAATATCATTGCTATCAAGGTCTGAGAAATGCCTTGCTTCAAGCTGAACCATGGAGGCGCCTCAGGGGCAGATAAATGAGTCTCCACTCTTCTGTCTCTTACTAGAAGGCACAGTTTTGTGTGTATGTATGTATACATATTTACATGTATGTGTGTGTGTGTCGTGCATGTGAGGGAGGTAGTGTGCAAGTGTGTGCGTGTGTACACGTGTATGTATAGACCAGAAGTTGACATTGGATGTCTTCCTCAATCTCTCTCTACTTTATTTTTATTTTTTAAAAATGTTTTATCTATAATTTTCATTTTATGTGTATGCATGTATTGCCTGCATGTAGGTATGTGTTGTGCAGTGCCTGTGGAGGACAGAAGAGACTGTCAGATCCCCTGGAACTGGAGTTTTGGACAGTTGTTAGCTAGGTGCTAGGTGCTAGGTGCTAGGATTCAAACCTGGGTCTTCTGTAAGAGCAGTCAGTGTTCTTAACCGCTGCGCTATCTCTCCAGCCCCTCTGCTTTATTTTTTGAGCTAGGGTCTCTCTCTGAACCTGGAGCTCACTGATATGGCTGGACTGGCTGACCAGGGAGCTCTAAGGAGACTCCTGTCTCTGCCTCCCTAGTGCTGGGACTATAGGTGCACGCTGTCACCCTTGGCTTTTTATGTGGGTGCTGGGGATCTGAATTCAGGTCTTCCTGCTTGTACTGAAGTGCTTCACTGATTGAGCCAGCCCCCCACCCCAGCCCCATCCATTTCCTTTTGAGCTAGAATCTTGCTATACTGTCCAAGTCGGCCTAGAACCCCTGGGCTCAAGCAAGTTTCCTGCCTCAGCCTCCCGAGTGGTTGTAACAACAGGTGTACCCCAATGCCCAACTAAACCCATTTATAAATCTGGTTATATAGATTTTCAAAGAAGAGAAAATTCTTTTTAAATTTGAAAGTTCTCATTCCCAGGAATAGAAATTGAGGCCAGGAGGGTAGAAATAGCTAGCAAGGGTCACAGAGGGCATGATTGACAGGCCTGGGAGGGGAGGCAGGTCTCTGGCTTCATTGCAGAGCCCTCTCTACTGATTCATAGAACCACATAGGAAGCCAGAACTTCTGCCTCAGAAGTTTTTATGTCATTCTTGAGGATTCCTTAGCTAGGGGCTAGAAAAATCTGGAAACAGAACAATTCTCCCAAGGTTCCATCTCTTCCCTCTCCCTTCACATTTCTGAGGCAGCTGTGGTGTTGGGCTTTCTTGACACATGACAGAGATTGCTTCCAGGGTCGGCTGTCAAAGATCAGTCTATGATGGCAGCTGGTGTAAATCAAACAGAGGAAAATTCTGATAATTGGACAACAAGGGAGACAGTGAACAATTTTCCTCACTAAGGGGAAAAATCACTTATTGGTAATGTTGTCTGCCCTGCCCCCAAATAAGACAAAGTTATACTCAGACAAAACAGAATTACATGAACTTGAAAAAGCACATCTATCTCAGAGGATGAACAAAGCCATGGTATTCCGGTGATACGAATATTCCAGATACGGAATTGGAAGTACTAGTCTTCATTTTTCTCGGAATAATTGTACAACTTTGTACTTTGTTGACTGACTCAAAGATAAAGGGAAAGTTCGGTATGAGTCTTAATTTGTGAGGGAGCAAAACCACTTTTCCCTATTAGAGTTGGTCTGTGTGGTGCTAAAAATGGTGCTCAGGTTGACTGGTACGTAATTGACTCTCTGACGCTGACATCGCTTAGGAAAATGAAGGTATAAATGGAGCGCCACGCAGCTGCCGGAGCAGACACCCAGTCTGAGGTCCAGGGAACCAGAGCAGCGCCTTGCCGCAGACGGACACCTATCACATCGGAGGTGAGAAGGGGAGGTCCTGGGGGGCTGAGCTGGATGGGGCAAGAAAAGTTGACATCTCATCAGCTAACAGATACCAAGTCAAATGGCCCTTGGCCAACTTCCGTATCCATGGACTGATGCGGGCATGTGGTACCCACTTTGGTTGCGATGAGCCCTCCCTAAGACTCTGGAATATGCTTTTGGTGGTTGGTGCCATTTGGGGACTGTGGTTGAAACCATGGCACATGGACACACGAAGAAGCAGCAGAAAAATGTGTTGCAGGACTTGGTAAGAGATGAGGGAGGTCGGGAGGGGGGCTCCTTGTAGAGTGTTGGGTAGGCTTCTGGGGAGAAATGTGAGCTAGCTCGATTCTCCTGTCAATGACAGGACTCAGCAGTGCATGGGAAAGGACTCCAGTGGCTATGTAGATCAATAGAGTTTATTGATCACCCAGAACAGTTTCAGTGTAATTGCCTGGAAATTGATAACATTTTGCTTTCTCCCTCAATTACAGTCATGTTCTTTGCTCTAATTTTTAGTCACAATTATTGGTTTTTGGAGGCTTTCATTACCCCATGCCTGGCCCCTGCTCCTTGCTTGAATAATCCTGAAATGTTTAATTTTTTCATCACAAACTACCTCAAATCCTTCTTTTGAACATGCTTGCTCACTGAAAACTTACATCTGGGGTGTGGGGAGTATAGTTCAGTGGTAGGACATTTAAGGCCCTGGGTTCCATCTCCAGCACTATAAAAACATACAAACTTAGATTTCTTTGGACTTGGAACACTCTTGGTGGAACGGTTTCGGCACTGGACTAGAATCTCAGTACTTTGAGGTTCTGAGTTACAAAGTAGATCAAGTAACAAAGGTAACAAAGGTAAAAGACTTCCCCTCAAGGTTTTCTAGTACTCTCAATCATGTGGGTTCTTAAGACATGACCTCCTCTGTCATTAACTACAAAATTGCATCTACAGAATTCTCAAGATGCCTGTGGCAGGTGGGTGACAAAAGGGGTCAAATGGTGAGGCTCGAGGACCCCTTTCTCCCTATATGAGACCCCATCTATATCTAATCTCTGAATTAGCCCTGCCAAAAGCTGGTACTCAATGTGTCTTCAAAAAGGTATCAGTGAGGTGACTAGGTCTGGGAGACAGTGGATTTCAGGATTGCCATGTAAGCCTTGCCTGTCAACACCTATTTTATCCTTGAGAATACAACCTCTGTTCCTGTCTTGCTGAAGGCTGGATAATTCTTGTTCTGCTGGTCTTTGTCCAGTGGAATTGGGTAACCACACGGATTAGGTTTACACAGCCCTGGGCTTGCTATGGGGCCTGGACCAACCCCTGGGGCAAAAGGCCAGTGTCGAGACTCCTGCTTGACTGGACTGTGCAGTGACTGGGCCTCCTTAGGAAGGAGCTGGGCATTACTCTGCTTGCTATGACTGTTCTCCCAAAGTCTGACCTCTAATGAGGTTATTTTCAACTACTCAACATCACTGGGCATGTAGAAGGAGGTGCCAATCAAGCAGGTGTTCCTGTTTGTTCCCCTATTGACTTCTTGGGAGGCCCCAGGACAAAGCACAAAAGCTTTCCATTTTTTCAGAACTCTTTCCCATGTGCAGGTGACAAATTCTGAAGGCCCTATGAATAGCAAGGGCTGTGAATAGTGTATTGTGTCTGAGAAGCTGCCTCGTGAGCAGGAGGCAGGCAATCTGCTGGCCTGAGAAGTAGGGGCCACTCTGAAGCTATTTTGATGGAGGACCATGGAAAAAGGCCCTTCCTCCTCTGTGGGTTCCTGGCCTTGGCTGTGAAATGAAGATAGCAGTGCCTGCTCTGAACAGTGTGGGTGAGAGAGATAGGCAGGACAGGTCATGGGGCTGGACTGGAATCACTTGCATGAGCTCTAGGGAGCAGGGCAGGAAGAAAGGCAGAGGAGAGTGGAGGCCAAGAGGAGAGACCCAGGCTTCATGCCAGAGGAATTAGAGAGCTAAGGGCTTCTGAGTAGGGGAGTTAGAAAATTATGGGCCTGGAGAATGGAACACAAAAAAGGTGAGAAACCAGGGTGTTGTGGGGAGACAGGACACCTCAGTGGCGAGGCCTAGCCCAGCTGGGAAAGGAGTGGCCCTTAGTGAGTGTGATGTGGTGTGAGGAAGAAGATGCAGATCCTTGAACCGGGAGCAAGGCCCAAGTTAGATGCAAATGTTCCTGAAAGGCCTGGCACGGTGTGCTCGGTGTGCTCGTGCAGTTGCTCTGGGTGGACAGAAAGCAGTAGAACTCTTGTTTTCTGTAGCCCCAGTCCTTACCAGAACTGTAGAGGCTTAACAAGTGTAGTGGTGCATGGCTTTGCAATGGTTGTCATTAACTGGGCAAGGCCATCATTGTGTGAGTAACACAGAATGAGCTGTACAACCTAAAATGGCTATATTCTTCTCACTGCCTTGCCCACTTGGACCTTCCTCTTGAATGCTGCATAATTTGGGACCACTGCCATATATGTGGCCAGTTGTGGAGCAAAATGTAGTGATTTGGTACATGGCTGTATCAGCAGGATAAGAAGCTCTTGGTATGGCGTATGCAAATAAGCAATCAGAAAGGCCTGGAAATGAGCTGGCTTGGAGGTAGTGAGCTCCCCGCTGCTCAGTAGTAACAAATGCTCCTGCAGAAGGAACTAGGGGACTTCCTGGGGGGTAGGGGGCACACATCTACAAAGGCTGACCACCGATGCCTGGATAGCAGCTCCATCTACCCCAGGAGGCATGGTGCTCTCTGGCTGCAGTGAATAGCTCCCATGGATGTTCCCTGGGGGCCAAGGCACTCCTGGGTTAGAGGAGAGTAGAGTCTGCAGGGGCCCAATGCCCTGAGAGGACAAGTGAACCCAAGTATGGTGGGTTGGACCAGTACTGGCCCTGCCTGCAGAATCAGCCCTCAGTGGGATTAGGGGGAAGGAGGAAGTGGAGCCCATGGGGCATCATGGGGATGGAGGGATGCTGCCCTCTTTGGAACCAGTCAGGTGCCCGAGAGCAGATACCCTGCTGAAAGAGAGAGGTGCATGGAAGAGAAAAGCGTCCAAGCTCCTAGGCGGCCGGCAGCTCCATACCAGGGCAGGCTTCCGCTGACAAGGTATACCTTCCTGAGCTGAGGCTGCTCTTCTCTTAATTGCAGAGCATGGTGTTAACAGGCCCCAATTAAGGGTAATTACATAGTCTATGTGATTCTGCCACACTCAGTGCCCCTCCACCCTCTAGTCTCTCTCTTTCAGAAGTAAAACTCCTCAGTGAAATCTGAGTTTTCTGCCAGCTATGGAGGTACATGCCTGTAGTCCCAGCACTTGGGAAGCTGAGGCAGGAGGGATTAAGAGTTAGAAGCCAGCCTGGGCAACATAGTAAATTTCAGGCCAGCCTCAGCTGCATTTCAAAACCCTCTCTCAAGCCATCCCCACCCCACCCCAACCTGCAAAATGTAAGCTTCTGGAACAGATTTACAATTGTTCTTGCTTCCCTCCAGTGCCACACACAATAAAGCAGTATGAATTGACCCTCAGAGAGAATTAGGGGACCACAGGAAAGGTTTCTAAAGTGTTCCTTATGTGCTATCCTACTCCCTCAGGTACCGCTTCTCACATGATACTCATGTGGGAGATGGTTATTATCTCCATTTTATGACCAGGGAAGCTGAGGCTCAGAGAAGTTGAGCTACTTGTCCTGGGTGCACATACCAAGATTTTAAAAAATATGTTTTCACATTTTATTTCTTAATTATGTCTATGTGTGTGGAGGGGTATACGCAGATGCCTGTGGAGTCCAGAAGAGGAGCTGGAGCTGAGGTAGTTGTAACCCACCTGATATGGGTTCTGGGAACTGAAGTCAGGTCCTCTACAAGAGCAGTAAGTGCTCTTGACCTCTGAGCCATTTCTCCAGCCCCCCGCCTCCCGTATCAGGATTTGAGGTCACATTTGACTGAGATATGGCACTTTCTGCTCCCTACTGTCGGTGGATGGGAGCAACTTAGGGCTGGAACTAGAGGGAGATGCTGTCTCCTCCCTGTCTCTCGCTGAGGTGGATTTACCTAGTTTCATTACATTCACTAGTTTTCTGTTCGGCCCAGGGAGGAGGCCAGTGTGGCTTCGTCATACCCTTTTACAGACTGGGAAGTCAAAGCTGGGGACTGGCAAATGTGGAACTTGAACCTGAGTATGTCTGACTTCCAAAGCCTAGGCTCTTTTTTCTACCACACAGCTTCCAAAGAATGAGGACCAGGGCTTGTCGTAAAGCCAAGCCCAGGGCTTGGGCCCAGCAGTCAAAGAGCGAGCACCCTGAGGCTACGTCTGACTACGCCCTCCCGCTCTTTTCCAGGTACCACCCAGGGGTGAAGGATGCCACTCTGGGTGTTCTTGGTGATCCTCACCCTCAGCAGTGCTTCCCACTGCTCCCCGCCCCCCTTGCTGCCCCTCAGGTAAGTAGTGCGGATTCCTGCACCATTGAGCCCTCCCTGTCACGGGCAGAGAGGAGGTATAGGATGGGGACTTGAGCCACCAGCTGCTACCTGGCTACTTCTTCACAGTGTACACTGCTCATTTCAGGCAGGGACTTGTCACTGAGCCCCAGAAGTCACTCAGCCAGGCTGAGTCTCTCTGGGGATGAGGAAGACACAGGACAACAGAAGGACAGTGCTAAGATGTAGTTAGTGTGGTCCCTGCTGTTCACTTGGCCCTACCCTGACCTTGACTCCTTTCCGCAGGATGCGGCGCTATGCAGACGCCATCTTCAGCAACAGCTACCGGAAGGTGCTGGGCCAGCTGTCTGCCCGCAAGCTGCTGCAGGACATCATAAGCAGGCAGCAGGGGTAAGCATATGTTCCAGAAGCTTCTTCTCACTCACCTCTGTATCAGAGTTGGGAAGGCCTGATCCAGAAGGTGGGGTCTCTTCCCTGACACAGTAGTTATAATTTCTGTACTTTGCACAGCAGAAGCACCACAGATCAAGCCTCCACTTACTGTGTGCACATCTACTATGTGCCTCTCCCTATCCCTATCCTTACTGCTCCAGCAGTAAGAATACTGATGGTTGCAATTCCCATTTCATTGAGACTCTAGGCCAGAAACAAAGACTGTACATACAGAGAGCACTGTACTGTGCACACTGGAAACTTGTGCCAGGGCTGGCCGCTATTAGTCTCTTCTAGGCTCTTTGGGCCCTTCTGTCATTACCCCACTGCACAGACCCACATGTCATCTCTAAAGGATGCACAAGGATGTCAAGCAAAGATTCAAACAGCTGACTTTGTGACAGTGTTTATTTTGAAAAACCTTCAAACATAAAATGGTTACAGTACAGTCCCTAGCATTTTATCATTCTACTCTACACCAAGGGCCACAGAGAGATGTGTACACGTACACACCTGAACACATACACATTTAATATGATGGCGAGCCATTTCTATTTATTTATTTACTTATTTATTTACAGACAGGGTCTCAGGGAGTCTGGACTGACCTCAAACTCATCATTTAGCTAAGACTGACCTTCACCTTCTGATCCTCCTGCCTCTACCTCCCAAGTGCTGGGATTATAGACACATATCACTCACTATGCCTGGTTTCATGAGCAATTTTAGAGGACATTTCTGCAATTGTGTAAATGTACATGCTGTGGTTTTCACGATCATAGGTATGCATCCCTCAATGACACTGGATGTGAGTGTGTTGGGTGGAAGAGTCCACATCACATCAGGTCCTGGGGTAGTGAAGAAACACACCCCTAACTGTACATCTGCCCAACAGCAAACTCATTGTTTCTCTTTTCTGTTTCTAACCCATAGAGAGAGGAACCAGGAGCCAGGATTAAGGGCACGGCTCAGCCGGCAGGCAGACAGCATGTGGGCAGACCAAAAGCGGACAGCACTGGAAAGCATCTTGGTGGCCCTGCTGCAGAAGCACAGGTGTGTGTGTGCGTGTGCGTGTGTGTATGTGTGTGTGTATGTGAGAGAGAGAGAGAGAGAGAGAGAGAGAGAGAGAGAGAGAGAGAGAGAGAGAGAGACACAGAGCGGGGGGGATGGGGG
>NW_008357924.1:714916-726539 GCF_000622305.1 Nannospalax galili
GAGAGAGAGAGAGAGAGAGAGAGAGAGAGGGAGAGAGACAGAGAGAGAATAGCTAGAGACTTCAGAGGTTTCCTGCCTTCTGAGTTTCCTGGGGAAGAATTACCTTCTCGCCATAGGTATAGGGCTTCGTTTGCCAAGCAAAGGGAGAACACAGCTCCTCCACGCACACACACCAACACTGGAGGCAGGGGAGAAAATGTGTGATGGGGTCTGTATGTTGGCCACTGCATGTATCCAGTGGAACAAGAGGCCAGGCTCAGTGCTTGAAAACATGATTCTTGAATATGTCTCAGACCCTGTGTTTTAACAGGTGTCCAAAAGGATTGCATGTGGTGATGTGAAGGGTATACCCTGGATCTCTTGTGAAGTCTACAAATCGTTAATGCCCAAGACAGACTAGATTTCCTGTACCCTGTAGTTGGCCAGTGCGTACAGAGAGCACTGTCATCTGAGGGAGAGCTGGTCGTGATAGTCATTCCTCATCTTTCTGCCCCGCACTTTCCTACTGGAGTCAGGGAAGATGGGGAATGAGTTTTCTCCTTTGACAGAGGGAAAAAGTGAGGCCAAGAAGAGGTGGCAGCTGGCCCAAGCCAGGGACCTGCAAGCCCAAGCCTGCTTTGTATACCTGGGAACTTCTTCACACAAGACTCCAGTTTCCAAAGATTGGCTTGACTGTTCAGAGAGAAACAGCTGTATTTCACAGCCTGATTTTAAACTGAGCACAAGATTATTCCACTGCAACTCTGCACCAGCCTATTAAGCAAACCCAGTTCTCATTAAAGCTGTCCGTTTACTCCATCACCTTCCTACCAACTTCATCAGACACTCAGAGCCAGGGAGCTCATGAGCTTTTGTATGGGGAGATACAGGCAGTTGTAGGCCATAGGCAAATGATGAGGGGTAAGAACTAGACTGGTGATGAGCTGCAGACCTGACTCTGAGACTAACTCCTTGCCCATGGCAATAGGTAGACTCATTTCCTTCCCTGCAAGAGGAACAGGTGAATTCTGATCCCCTCTAGGGTCCCAAAGAATCTAGGAATATTGCCGCTAAAGGTTCCACACAGTGCATCTTACCAGGAGACAAGGTAATCTCCCCCCTGTAGCTTTTCTAACCAGGCTGCCCTGGGCAGAGCAGCTCCAAGGATGACCAATCCTGGGAAAGCCAGCTTTGTTCTGCAGGTTAACAGCTAGGCTTTCACAGAACCCAAAGGAAGAGGCCTGGACAAATACTAAGATACCACTAGGAGTTTGAGACAAGTGGGCGATGGTAGCTCATGCCTGTAATCCCAACATTTGAGAGGCTGAGACAGGACGATTAAGACCTCAAGGCTAGTCTGGGCTACTTAAGTTCCAGGCCAGTCTGAGCTACTGTATGAGAGCCTGTCTCAAAACAAGCAAGCAAGCAAGCAAGCAAACAAATAAACAGTGTGTAGAGGAGAGCAATCTATACCCACTCACTTCTGTTGTTTTTCCGCACAGGAAGCTGCCATTCCAGTTTAGCCATTCTGTCACCTCTGTAATATCCATCCAGTGGCTACCATGTGTCAGGCTCTGGGCTGGGGATCAAGTCATCAGGACAGGGATAGCCTCTAATCTCATGGAGTCCATACCACATAGAAGCAGTCATGATCCACATACGTTCTTGTGCATTCATTCAATTTGTGATCAACAGAAAAGGTTGTAGTGTGTGATGGATGTTTGGCTGGGAAGAAGCTGACCCTGTTGTAGGTTAGAAGTGGCCTCTTCAAAAGAGAAGTTACCAGTACAGGGTGTCAGTGGGGGCAGGTTAGGGCAGGTGTTAGACTGGTCTTCAATTTCTGGTGCCCACGAGTATCCTTCCTGCCACTGCTTGTTGCCTCTGGGTATCCAGACAGCCAGCTCCGGTCCTGGAGCCCCCACTATCCTGGTGACACATGCTTACTGTAGTATCTGGATTGAGTTTCTCTTCTTTCTGTGTAGGAATTCCCAAGGATGAAGCCTTCACTGGAGGCTTGGACCACCCGTACCCAAAACACAACTGGATCCAGTTACTCCCACTTCAGTTCTGATATACTTTTTCTTCTGTAAATACAATAAAATCCCCCCATTCTGATCTGCATTTCAGTGTTCCTTTATCTTCAGTCTAATTTTTTATGTGCTTTATATAATTACCTCTCCCAGGATAGTATGACAGGCCTAACAATAGGTGGAGCTGGGGAGTTGGCCCAGTTGGAAAAGTGCTTGCTGCACAATCATGAGGACCTAAGTTCAATTCCTGGCATCCCCGTAAAAACACAGGCATGGTAATGTATGCTTATGTAATCCTAGCAATGGGGAGGTTAAGACAGGTGGATGGATCCCTGAGGCTCACTGGTCAACTAGCCTAGCCTAATCTGTGAACTCCAGGTCCCAGTGAGAGACTCTGTCTCCGAACACAAGGTGAATGGCTACTGAGGAACCACACCCAAGGATGATCTCTGGTCTCTACACACAGACTCACACACCATCCCCCAACATGCACCAAGTAGCTAGCTTTACCAAAAACTCACAGAGGGCCAGATGGGCAGCTTTGCACACACAGTCTTTGCTGTTCCTCACACGGCCCCATGGTGAGGATGGGGATCCTCCTCATTTCACAGCCTAGGGACTGAGATCTAAAAAGGTTGACCGAATTGCCCACTGTGGCAGCTAGCAAGGGAAAGAACTGGGAAGCAATCCTAGCTGATGTAGCCAGAGCCAGGCTCTTAGCCACACACCACTACCTCCATTCAAGCCATCCTTCATTCACAGGGACTCAGCAGTCTAGGATAACACCATTGAGTCATTCAAAACACTCATTTATTTATACCATGGCACTGTTCTAGGCCCTGGGGAAGCAGAAGTGAGCAGAGTCCTGGCCTCATGGAGGAGGGTAATAAAAAACAGTGCCAAGAACAAAGGAAAAGACTCATGGGGTGGGAAGGGGTGCTAGGATGCATAATTTTTGTTCAGTGTGCGTATGCAAAGGCACCAATGTTGACAGTGGAGTAAAGACCTGAAGGGAGACAGGGAAATGACTCCGGGAATGTAAGGCACCACAATGACTAAAATTGAGGCTATCAGAAAATGTACAATTGGGGGCTGGAGAGATGGCTCAGCGGTTAAGAACACTGGCTGTTCTTGCAGAAGACCTGGGTTCGAATCCCAGCACCCACATGGCAGCTAACAACTGTCCGTAACTCCAGTTCCAGGGGATCCGACAGCCTCTTCTGTTCTCCGTGGGCACTGCATGACATGGGTGCACTTACCTACATGCAGGCATACACTTAAAAATAATAAATATTTTTTTAAAAAAAGAAAAAGTGCTGGGCGTGGTGGCGCACTGGGGAGGCAGAGGCAGGCGGATCTCTGTGAGTTCAAGGCCAGCCTAGTCTACATAGTGAGTTCCAGGACAGCTGGGGCTACAGGGAGACCCTGTCTCAAGAAGACTGAAAAAAAAAAAAAAAAGAAAATGTACAATTGCCTATGCGGTTATTATATTGCCTTTAGGCAGCACTAATAAGAGATAATTCTTTTATGAAGTTTTGCCACTAAGTGTAGGTCACTAGGTCAGTGACTATCCAACTTTTTCTGATGAATCATTCTCTCTGGGTCAAATATCCACACATGCCCCCCAACCTCAACATGCCTTCTACCAGAGCTGTGAGCTGTCTGATATGATGAAAATTTTGATTTGGGTAGTGACCATATCAATGCAGTTATGCGTACTTAAGATTTATTAGACTAGAAATATAGCTCAGTTAGTAGAGTGTTGCCAAGTACGCACAAAGTTCTGGGTTTGATCCTCAGAACGGTATAAACCAGGCATAATGGCACATGCCTATAATTCCAACATTCAGGTGGTGAAGACAGGAGGATCAGAAGTTCAAGATCGCCCTTGGTTACATAATGAATTCCAAGCTTGTCTGGGCTACATAAGACCCTGACTCAAAAAAAAAAAAGGTGTTTTATTATAAGTAAATTAAGCTTTAAAAGATGACAAGTGTGAAGCCGGATGATGGAAAGTCCGATTAAAAGTACAAAAATAACCACAGCATTTTAAGATGGATGGCGGGAATCCCACCCCTTGGTTTTTCCAGCACAGTTCACTGCCAGCAGGGAAGGGAAGCACTTGACCTCAGTCCTGAGAAGCCTGTGGCCAGGTCTCCTGTCTCCCAGCACCAGGGCCCTGAAAGACCACCTACTCCCCCGAGAACCTGAGCAAGGAATTCGAAGCGTGGGAAACACACTGCAGGAGGCCACTTGATGGCTGGGGAGGAAACAATGGGAAACAAAAGCCCTTCCAGAGGAGAAGACTGGCCACTGAGGGCAGGCAGTCCACTTCAACAGAGGTGGAGAGGCGGGAGGCCAGGAACCTGCCAAGGTCTGGGACAAAGGAGGAGCCCAGCTGAATGGCACCAGCAGCCCCTCCTGGCTCCCTCCTGGCTCCACCTGCTCATCTCTTTCCTTGCCCTGCCCCAACAAAAGCAAAAACCCAAGGCTCTCTCAACTTTCAATTAGTTTTTCAAATGAAATAATGACCGCTGGGACCCGCTGGTGCTTGTGGATTTCGAGGTGAATGCAATTACAGAGGGCAAAACCATCGCAGCAACCCTGGGCTTTATCTCCAATAATAGAGACACTAATGGCAGCTTAAAAGACTTAACCCCTCCCCATAGAAGCACCATGAGCTGCCCACTCCCGTGGGGGTCTGTCTTAAGAATGAGGGCTATTTTTTTCCCACTAAAGAAGTGCTCTAATCAATGGAGGACTTGTCCCTTTCATGTTTGTATTAACTTGGAATTTGAGGAGAGGCTCCCTTCCATTGCTCCTCACAGCAACTCTCCAGAGGAAGCAGAGCTCACTGGCTGGCTGCCCACCAAGGTCAGATGACGGGTCCCAGGTCACATAACTGGGAGGTAGCAGAGCTGGAGACTGATGGGTGTGGGAGTTGGGAGTGCTTTTGTATGGCTGTAAGAAGCCAGGCCTCTCAGGATTGTGAGCTGGGAAATCAATCAAGTGACTTAAAGTATTACTGCAGGTAGATCTGGTACAAACTGCTCACTGGTCTCCTGCTACCACCAGTCAGGAATCATCAGGCCAATGCAGGTACTCTTAATTTAAACCCCGAGAAGGTATCATTAAGCCTAAAATGCATTCCAGGGCTGTGCCTAGTTGAACATGCCTGTAATCCTAGTACTAGGGAAACAGAGGTATGAGGCTCATGAGTTCCAGGTCAGCAAGGGCTACATAATGGGACCTTATCTCAAAAAAAAAAAAAAAAAAGATCTCTAGGGCTCACTGGCCAGCAGCCTAGCCCACTTGGCCAGCTTGGTTGCTGAGGAACAATACCTGAGGATTTCCTCTGGCCCTCCCCCATGCCCGCCCCAACTTACCAACCCATCATAGCCCCACCTAGGCCACCCTAAACAAACCGAAGCACATTAGCCTATGGTTAGACAAAATCATTTGACAACAAGTTTATTGTATAAGAAAGTGTTGACTTATCTCATATAATTTATTAAACACTGTGATTTGGGCCTGATAGCATCTGATCTGTATAATGCCCTCTGTGGCATTATCTCCATTTTTAATGATGGGAAACCAAGACCAAGAAAGGTGTATACGGTACCAGGCATGGTGGTACAGGCCTATAAGCCCAGTGTGCAGGAAGCTGAGGCAGGAGGATTGTAAGTGTAAGGCTAATCTGTGCTACATAGTAAGTTCTGGGTGAGGCTGAGCTAGGTAGTAAAATTCTGTCTTTAAACAAACAAACAAACAAACAAACAAACAAACAAACACACAAACCAAACAAAACAAAGTGAAAGTGCTTGCCATGCAAGCCTGACCTGAGTTTGATTCCTGGAACAGAAATGGTGGAAGGAGAGAAGGGACTCCTGAATGTGTCCTCTGACCTACATACCTGGGTGTGGCAAGGCATGTGCCCACATAAACATAACAAAATAAATAAATGTGCTTAAAAATATCTTTCAAAACTGGGCGTGGTGGCACATGCCTTTAATCCCAGCAGAGGCAGGAGGATCTCTGTGAGATGAAGGACAGCCTGGTTTATGTAGCTAGTTCCAGGCCACCTGTGGCTATAGGGGGACCCTGTCTCAAAAAGACCAAAAAAACAAAAACAAAAACAAAAACCAACAACAACAAAAAACCCACTTAAAAAAAATAATAAATTTTTTTTTAAATTACTTTATGTGTATGCATGTATTGCCTACATGTAGATAAATGCACCCATGTCACGCAATGACTGCGGAGGTCAGAAGAGGCTGTTGGATCCCCTGGAACTGGAGTTACGGACAGTTGTTAGCTGCCATGTGGGTGCTGGGATTCGAACCCTGGTCTTCTGCAAGAACAGTCAATGTTCTTAACTGCTGAGCCATCTCTCCAGCCCCAATTTTATTTTTATTTTATATGTATGAGTGTTTTGAGGGCATGTTTGTAAGTCTGCACTCATGTATGCAATGCCCGTGGACACCAGAAGAGGACACTGGGTACCCTGGAACTGGAGTTAAAGACAGTTAGCTGACATGTGGGTGCTGGGAACCCTACCTGGGTCCTCTGTGAGCACAACCAGTGCTCTTAACCACTGAGCCATCTCTCCAGCTCCATTTTTCAAAGTTTTTTTTTGTCTTTTTGAGACAGGGTCTCTCTGTAGCCCCAGCTGTCCTGGTACTCACAATGTAGACCAGGCTGGCCTTGAACTCACAGAGATCCACCTGTCTCTGCCTCCTAAGTGCTGGGATTAAAGGTGTGTGCCACCACACCTGGCTCAGTTTTCAAAGATTTAAACAGATCTAACAAAAGGTGCAAATGGAGTTAGCCAATTAAGAGAATTCAAGATAGTTCTGTTTGTCTCTAAAACTGATGTACTTTGCACTCCTTTGTGAGGGTCCAGCCCAGGCACTGGTATAGTGATTTGATTTCCTGCCCGAGGAGAGAGGAATGCTGCCAGCTCCTGCCTTCCAGACCTGCCTTCCTTCCAGGCTGGCCTGGAAATCGTATTCTTCCTACTTGAGCACCCTGAGTGCTGGATTACAAATGGGGGCCACCATGCCTGGCAACATATTGTTTCAATAGCACTAAAAATGATGAGCCAAATTACAGTCACATACATTTAAAAACATTTTTACTGTTATTATTATTGTGTGTGAGAACAGGTGCACACATACCACAGGGTGTATGGGGGTTGGTTCTCTCTTTCCGCCTTGTTGAGGTGTGGTCTTTCTTGTTTCTGCTGTGCTGTTCTCCAGGTCAGCTGGTCCACCAGCTTCCAAGAGATTCTCTTGTCTCTTCCTCCCATCTTAATGTAGGTTGCTGGAATTACATATGTGTACCACTGCCATCTAATTCTGAAAAGTGCTTTACCTACTGGGCCATCTGGCCAGCCTGTGGCATCTATTTTGAGAAACGTGTCATTTGATGATCTTATCATTATATGAACATCACAGTGTTCTTAAACCTCTATTGCACTCTGCTGCACACCTAGGCTATGTGGGACTATTATTAACTATATGTAACTGTGAGTCAATCAAGAAAGATGTATAGCACCAAGCCAAGTGCTATAGATGCACTGAACTCCTTTAGTCCTGAGGTATGGCTTACATAAAGTTAAGCCACTTGCCCAGAGTCCCTCATCCTAGTTAACTGGTAACAACAGGTTTGATTAACACCGAAGTCTATACACTTAACCACATTAATTACTATTATTTTTTGTATTGTGTTACTATGACCTGGACCACAATTTCAAAGGGAGCATTTTGAGATGAGTGTGTGTCCTTCTTAAGAATCTAAGATAGCCCAAGCGGTCAGTGCTACTGTTTACATTTGTGTACCTTCAGAATCCATGTTGAAGCTAAATCCCTAATGTCTAGCATTAAAAGGTCAGTTATGAACCTGAATGAATGGACTTTTATCTTTGTTCAAGGGCCTAAGGGAACTAGCTAGCTCGTTTTTGCCCTTCTGTACCTTCTGCCCTTAAGAACAACACCTTTGTCTCTTTATGTCACTAGGAACACTGGGATCAGGGCAGCACCATCTATGGGCAACAGTCTCTGTTTCTAGATACCAAATCTGCTAGTGCCCCCAACTTAGACTTCCTGGTTCCCAGAACTACAAGAAATTAAAAAAAAAAAAAAAAAATTATGTGTATGAGTTTTGCCTTCATATATGTATATGTTCACATGTGTGTGCCTGGTGCCAAGGAGGCCAGAAGAGGGTGTTTGATCCCTTGGAACTGGAGCTACAGATGGTTGTGAGCTATCACACAGGTATAGGACCTGAACCTGGGTCCTCTGCAAGAGGAGTAAGTGTTGTTAACCATTGAACCATCTTTCCAGCCCAGAATAATTTTTTTTACTATTTATAAATTACATAGTTTGTGGTATTTTAGCTGGAATATAAAGAAAATGGGCTTTTCCAGGCCACTTGCAGTTCTATAAGAAAGGGCTAAGAGGGGGCTAGAGATGATGGCTCAGTGGTTAAGAGCACTGATTCTCTTGCAGAAGACCTGGGTTTGATTCTCAGCACCCACATGGCAGCTAAAAAACCATCTGTAACTCCAGTTCCTGGGAATCCAACGTCTTCTGACCTCCATGGGCACTGTACATGATGGGTGGTGCACTTACAAACATGCAGGCAGTACACTCATACACAAAAAACAAAATAATTAAAAATGAAAAAAGAAAGAAAATGGGAGCTGGAGAGATGGCTCAGCGGTTAAGAGCACTGACTGTTCTTGCAGAAGGCCTGGGTTCAAATCCCAGCACCCACATGGCAGCTAATGACTGTCCATAACTCCAGTTCCAGGGGATCTGACAACCTCTCTGTCCTCCGTGGGCACTGCACGACACAGGTGCACTTACCTACATGTAGGCATAACACTCATACACATCAAAAATAAAAATAATAAAAATATTTAAAGAAAAGGAAATGAAAAAAATAAAGGGGGGCTGAGATGGGCCAACAGAAGGTCACTGAACCACTTTGTCAATTTTGACAACAACGAAGCCCAGCTAAGTCTGCACATTATGTTCACAAGGCTCTTCTCAACACTTAAGAACAAACTCTCCATCAGACCTTAAGTCCTATTATTCTCTTTATTCCAAAGCAGATGAATTACAGATTTCAATTTTTTTGGACATAACAAAGGGCTAATCTGGGCTATTCACAACATCCTGCCAAGCATCATAACAAAGAAACAGATGATCTGGGCCCACATGTACCTGCTCTATGCAGCAGGAATGGAAAAACAAGCAAAAGTATAATCACATCTCAAAGTTCTTACTTTTTAAATAACAGATTTCTGTGTTTTGTTTTCTCCCCCTCATTCCTCTTTCCATACTATGAATTCTTCCTGCCTCCATGCTTCAACACTCACTTCAGTTTCCAGGATTTCCATCCTTCTGGAACTAATGTGCTGTTCTAGAAGAAAATGAAAACAAACACAATCACTGAAGATCTCAATTTATCATTGTGGTTCCTAACTGGGACAACAGAAGAGACCAAGTTACTCTCCTGCTGGAAGATCTCATTTACAAAGGAGACCCCACATCTACTGGCTCCATTAAAAGGGGAGACCCCACATCTACTGGCTCCATTAAAAGGGGAGACCTACATGTACTGGCTCCATTTACAAGGGGAGACCCCGTATCTACTGGCTCCATTTTTGTACACCCCATCTTGGTTGAGAAAATAGTAAGCTCATGACTTGAAAACAATGACACAAACCTGATGGTAACTAAGGAAAGAGCAGGTGAGAACACAGGGAGGTGAGGAAATTCCAGGCACACCCCTCACGGCACAGGCCAGAAAGACAGGGCAAACTTTAACCAGAACAGAGGCATTTAAAGAATTCTCATCTTCAGTCTCCTAGACTCCACATCTACTAACCAACACGTGGCCTACGCAGCTTAAACTTGACATCCTGTATTATATTCCTGCCAGTAGCCAGACTTAGCATCTAATCGTAACAGAATAATTCTTGAAAATGGGACTCGGCTCACAAACACTCTGTGTGTGTATGTGTGTGTTTTAAGTTTTGTTTGGTGTTGTTTGCTTTTGAGACAAGGTCTTGCTATGTAGCCCAGGTTGACCCCAGACTTGTAATCTTCCTGAGTGCTGGGATGATAGTGCACCACCATGCTTGGTTCTCAGAAAACCTTTGAGGGAATGAGACCTGTCACTCGATGCTCCCCTCTTTCCCAAGACTCTAAGCGCTGGGGAAGCACGAGAAAGGAAGCTGATAATTCAGAGTGCAACCAGGAGGTGACAGCAGGAAGTTAAGTGGCTCTGGCAAGCAGAGGTGGGTGTCAACATACAGCATCCTCAGTGGACAGTGATACCCCATGGGGAGCACCATGGTGATCATACCAGTCTTACAGAATGGCAGGTTCCAAACTATTAATAAAGCTGTCCCTAGGGGATATACACAGGCATGGATGAGTCCTGAGGACAATAGTGTGCCAATGCTCCAAGGTTGACAATGTCCGTGAAGAAAGGATAGCATGACTATGAAATGAGACACCAGTGCCCCCCACTGTAGGCCTTGGCCAAGAAGCTGTACCCTACATTATGCCTGCTCAATCAAAGTCTGCCCTCTGGTCACCTAAACACTGGGTCCCAAGCTCCCTAAGTTCCAAATGATCAAACAATAGGACTTGGTGGTAGTGGGGACTATACTTTTTTAAAAAATCAAGGAAAAAAAGTCAAGAGTAAAGGGTAAAAGAAGCTGACGTACAGCAGAAAGGCCTGGTTCTGACAGCAGATCTTAGTCAGAGCAACTGTAATTTAGGGCAAAACCAAACGAGCAAGGGGTTAGGGAGAGGGACACAACCTACAAAAGGGCACAGGGGACTCCTGGAGTGTGAGAAGAGCCTATCTTGCTGAGGTAGTACTTACATGACCACATACTTTTTTAAAAAATTAATTTTATTTCATGGCCGAGTGTGGTGGCGAAGTGCACACCTGTAGTCCCAGCACTTAGGAGGCAGAGGCAGGCGGATCTCTGTTGAGTTCAAGGCCAGCTTGGTCTACATAGTGAGTTCCAGGACAGCTTGGGCTACAGGGAGACGCTGTCTCAAAAAGACAAAAATAAATAAATAAATAAATAAATAAAAATTCATGTGTATGAGTGTTTTGCCTGCATACACATAAGTGCACCTGTGTCGTGCAATGCCCAAGGAGGTCAGAAGAGGGTTTTGGATCCCCTGAAACTGGAGTTACAGATGACTGTCAGCTGCCATGTGGGTGCTGGGAATTGAACCCGAGTCCTCTACAAGAGCAGCCAGTGCTCTTAACTGCTGAGCTATTTCTCCAGCCCCAACTACATACTTTTTATTAATTAATTAATAGACAGAGTCTCATATAGCCTAGGATGACCCTGAACTTTGATCCTCCTGCTTGCACCTTCCAGGTTCTAGGATTATAGGTGTAAGTCATCGTGCCTGGCACATTGCACCAAAGAAGTTCTAAATCCTATGCTGTTGCTGATCTTTCCTATTTTCTTATTTTCTATTATTTATTTATTTACTTATTTATTTATTCATTTATTTACTTATTTACTTATTTATTTATTTATTTATTTATTTATTTATTTATTTATTTATTTG
>NW_008357924.1:726709-750021 GCF_000622305.1 Nannospalax galili
TGCCTCCCAAGTGCTGGGACTAAAGGCATGCGCCACCACGCCTGGTCTTTCCTATTTTCAAAGGATTAAAAATTAGGTGTGCTGGACTTGTTTTGTTTCTTTGGAAGGGAAAGCCATTTCCAAGTCAAGAGGTAAGAGGAGATGTCACTTGGAAATTCAAATACCTCTCCTACTTGTGGGAATAGGGCAGTGTCAGACAACTATGTCCCACAGGCCCAATCCAGATCACCTTGTTTGGGAAGACAATGCTATTGGATGGCTGTCACACCCACTTGTTTGCATGGTCCGTGGCTTTCACATGATAGTGGTGGAGGGAGCTAAGTAGTTGTGACAGACCATCCAGTCTAAGCCTAAAACAAGCATGGACTCTTCAAAGAAACCTTGTCTAAAGAAGCGGATCCATGAAGCAGCATTCTGTCCTGCCCTCCACGCACTACCTCTGCTCCATCCCCACCCTCACAAGAGCACTTGGAAGGAGGTGAGTGCTACTAAATCACCAGTCTGCAACACCCTGAGCTCTAGGCACCTGATTTTGCTGTTGGCTTTGGGTCTATCATTCATAATTGAATCTCACCAAATCACACAATTTGGCCAAACAAAAATTAGTGTTATGGAAAGGCCTAGAAACAGTGACAAGGTGTGCCAGGATTTGCCATGGGACCATCACTTAATGAATTCAAGTGGTTTGGATGGAGCCTGTTAAGAAGTCCAAAATTGGACTTGTCTTATTGTCAACTCTGCTCTCCTACAAAGGGGCTATTGCATATAAAGAGCACCCCATGGGAAAATTACTCCACCAGCTGGGTTGACTCAGGATAGTCCAGTCACAACCTCACTCAGCAAGTTGTAAAATGGCCTCAAAATTTGCTTTGGCATAGGGAGTGGTTGGGAGGAATGAGTGGGCTAAAAACTGGACAGTTACTGACATGCATGAAGTGGGCAATATGGGAAAGGGAGCCTGCTTCTGGGATGAGCTACCCTTCATCTTTACCGTAGTGTCCTATATTTTGCCAATCTACTGCTCTGCTCTGCAGCGATCCTGCCAAAGGAAAGAGGTTTGAGAATCAAGAAAGGACAGTGAGAGAGAAAGTAAGCAGAGGACAGATACAGCAAAACCCAACCAGAGCTTCCATTAGGGCCGCTCCTTTTCCCAGGCAGCGCTTGCTGCAGCACTTGTAAAAATGCTTCTGAATGGGGAACCACTGATCTGGGGATTTTAATCAGCTATGAACTACGATCTCTCTCCAGAAAGGGCACACAATTTAGAATTCCAGATTAGGAATTCCTGCTAAGTGAAGTTTACAGGAAATGGTTTTAACTCCACTCTCTCCTCGATTTATTAGTCTTCCAGAAAATAAGAAGTTAGCAGAGCACAGTCTTTTGGTTCCTTGGGAACCCAGATGGGTCACTGCAAGGGAACAGTGTTCTGCTTTGGAAAAACAACCAAACCACTGGCCTTTCTAGATGCAATGCACAGTGGAGAAGCAAAGGCTGCTGGCACTGAGGGGAGCTCTGGTGGGACCAAGATTACCACAGGGAAGCCAAGGAGGATGTTTGCGCCAGGACCCCAGGGAAGCACTCCAGAAGCTCACAACGGAGACTCAGGTGGAGATGAAACCTCTGCCACTCCCAGCCTTGGTAGTCTTCCTGAGAATGCCCCTCTTTGATCAAACAAACCTAAATGACAGCTAAGTTTGAGGGCATCCTACTGAGTTACAGTCTGTCAGCAAAAGTCCCAGAGGCGAGAAAGCAGGGCACGTCTGAAAATGATTTCTTTCAAAGGTGAAAGCAATTCTGACCTTTTCTTATTGACCTTTGTGTGGCTGAAATCAGTCAGGTTCTAATAAAGTGAAATCAATGAGAAACACCTATGTGACATTTAAATTTGCCTCCAATTCTGTTCTGAACGTCAAGCTGCCACCACATCAAGGTCTGAGCATTTGTCTGACTCTCAAGCTATTTCCTAGGCAGTAGTGTGGGCTCTTAGTAGATGCTCTCTCCTGGGAGCTGCTGGCAAACCTACACAGTTGCTGAGGGGCAGAACACAGACCTATAAATGGGTGGAGGAGCTTTGGCAACATCCAGGGCTCCAGAAGTACCACTCTCATGGGAATGGGAGGAAGGCAGGGCAAGAGAGGATTTTTACAATAATGAACAAGTTAACAACTTTCTACCACATATGTAGTCCATTTTAGTCTACATAATGCAATTATTTCCCCCTCATTCTAATGTGTAAGACACAAATCATTGTGACTTAAAAACATGTACACTAATTGGTCACTAAAGCTGCTTTCTTATTTATTTAAGTCTTATTGCTTCTATAACAGGCTGGATGAAGGTTTTAGACTTCCCACAAGGATGTGAATCATGCTGCCACATATCCTTGGTTTCAGAGCTGGGCTGGCACTGCCAAGACACAAACATCTCTTATCCCACCCTGTAGCTCATTCCATCCCCAGCCTTACCTCTTGACTGCCTGCTGGGCCAGCATCCGATTTCCAGCCAGAAATGTTACACTGCCCAGCACAGCCAGGTACTTCAGAGTCTGGAACATGTTGAGCTGAGTCCAGTAGACATACATGAGCCCCAGCATTGCTACAAGAAGTATCAAGACATCCAATTAAATGAAGCAGTGACAGTGTCCTGGGGGAAGGGGATTAGGAACAGGGCCTGCTGGGTCATAAAAAGGTCTCTATTTTCATTTTTGTTTAATTCTTTTATCTCAATGCCAGAAATCAGATGACTCAATATACTTGCCTCTGAGTCTTGTCCACCAAAACATCTAGAGGTAAAAGATCTGACCTCAGCTACTTTACCCTGATCCACAGTTCTGCTCCCGTCTACTCTCTGCTTCCTTCATGTGTTTATTTTGTTTTTACTTTATAATATTTGGGACTATTTTATGTTCCAAATTATTTTCTTCTCTTTTAAAAAAAATTTATTTTCATTTTATGTGTGTGTGTTTGCCTGCATGTATGTGAGTACAGCACGCGTGTGCAGTGCCCATGGAGGCCAGAAGATGTTAGATCTCCTGAAACTGGAGTTATAGACCATTATTAGCCTCCATGTAGGTGCTGGGAACCGAACCCAGGTCCTCTGCAAGAGCAGCCAGTGCTCTTAACTGCTAAGCTGTCTCTCCACTCTCATGTTTCAAATTCTTAATGAAAGTATTCAGGGTGAAATTAAATGAGTAATTTATTCTCCCTCTCCTCTCCTCTCCTCTCCTCTCCTCTCCTCTCCTCCCCTTCTCTCTCTCTCTCTCTCTCTCTCTCTCTCTCTCTCCTTTTGAGAAATGGTCTCCCTGTAGCCCCAACTGGCCCAGAACTTGCTAGGTAGGCCAGGCTGGCCTCAGTCTCACAGAGATCCATCTGCCTCTGTCTCCCAAGTGCGGTGATTAAAGGTTTAGTAATTTCCTTTTCACTGGAACCATATTAAAGGTGACTTGTCACTGTGGTTGGGAAGCAAGTAACAAGGCCTATGGGAAAAGGCTCAGTAGAAAGAGCTCAGTCTGAGCACTTAGAGCCTTAGGTTTTGGTCTAAGCTCTACCCTTACCAGCTGCTTAGTTTCTGAGTCCAAATTCTCTCACCTGTCAAATGGTTCATACTTCCTGCCCTAATCACCCCCAGCAAGGTTGAATAAAGAGAAATAAACAAGGAAATGCACACAAAAGCACATTAGCAAGAAAGCTGTGGCTCTAAACACATTTCTATTCAGGTTGTGCTCACAGT
Organism: Nannospalax galili; assembly: GCF_000622305.1. NCBI lineage: Eukaryota > Metazoa > Chordata > Mammalia > Rodentia > Spalacidae > Nannospalax > Nannospalax galili. Next base: position 730,439 of record NW_008357924.1, read on the forward strand.
CTGACCCAGGAGGGCTATCACTCAAGTCCAGTAACTAAGCGGGTGAGAAAGGTCATCCTGCCAGTTCTGCCCAGAGGATGACAGATGAACTACCACAGGGGCACTTAAGCATTTTTGAGGTCATGGGCCACTGTGAGAATCTGATCACAGTTACAGTCTCTCTTTCCCCAGAAAAATCCAGACACACATCTGCCTGGAATGTCAAAGAAATTCTTCTGTGGACCCCTTGAGAAACTATGTACTATGGATGTAGAGATAATGACTTCTGCAAAAAGCAAAGGAATTAAAAATGTTGAAGTTCCCAGTGAGATGCAAAGGTTCAGAATGCCTAACTGATCTGTGAGTTTATTGTCTTGTCATGTTAAGACCGTTTAGGTCCTACGTTTTCAAAAGAACAACGCAGGACGGTGTGTCTTATCGGAAAAGGACTGTTTTCGATAAATGTCCAGACAGAGCCCCCAGCAAATGTGAAGATCGATGTGGTGGAGAAAGATAACCTTTGGAAACTGCATTAATGATCTTCATACAGGAAGACGGCTCAGTGTAAAGCTATGATAAGTGAGTAATCTCTGGAAATGAACTGGGCTATTAAATGAGGGTAAATGGCCTGCCAACAGCCTCCCAGTACAATGAGGCCCAATATAATGATAGCTGTTCTAAACTGATGAGCCAAACAGGTTTATCATCATATTAACTGTCCTAAAAGGCTAGTAGGAAGAGGGAAATGTTATGCTATTAAGCCATTACAGTTAATAGGTTGTGGGTCTACTTAATAGGGCTTTTGCATGAGCAGGCAAAATGTCAGAGGAGGTTAAATGGAATTAGCAGCATGGGACACTTACCAGCATGTCCCAAGTGAAAGATAATGGTGCTAGGAGCAAAAGTGAAGTTGGAGACATTGGCACCAATCCGGATCCACTGAATGATGGAGAAATAAATTGAGAGACATGAGAACTTGAAAGACTGGCAACACATACCATGCCAACACTAACCCAATGAAAGGCCCTAAGGCTTAAAAGTTCATGCATAATAGAAAGACGGAATTTTTCCAAGTGGCAGCTACCCTATTATAAGTTCTCAGGGAGCCGTGCATGGTGGCACATGCCTTTAGTCCCAGCACTTGGGAGGCAGAGACAGGCGGATTTATGTGAGTTCAAGGCCAGCCTGGTCTACATAGGAAGTTCCAGGCTAGCCTCACTGCAGGGAAACCCTGTCTCAAAAAGGCCAAAAGAAAATTTTAAAAATATGTAAGTTCTCAGGAAAAACTCTTCCCTCTGTCTTGTGCTCGAGTAACTCAAACCTGAACATTATTTTTAATGACGACAAAGTCTTTTAGTTTAAAACAGGTGAAATCTTGGAACTGAAAGGTCAGAAATTGCATTTTTGAGGAACTGACACTTCCACTAAGGTTTCTAAGAATTAGTACCATAAGCCTGCGGGCAGGCTGGTAGAGGCAGGCTTTCACTACAGGTGCTGTGCCTTCTGAAATTCTCAAACTCTGATCACTTAATACCAGGTCTGCTTTATGAAAGCTTGTGGCACGCTTTCTAGATGTAGATCAATCAATACTCCTTTTGTTAAAATCAACCAATTGATGTAAAACAGAGGTAAATTTCCAAAAGTAAGAGCTAATTTTTTTGGGGGGGTGTTAAATTTGCTGAACTTTTTCCAAAACAGGACCACACTAAACACACTACCCTTCTTGTTGCTCTCCTCCTTCAATAACACTGTGTTACAGCTGCGTACAGACCTACCAATCTATCAACAACCTGCACTTCACTCCATTGCAGGGGTGGATTAATAACACTGCTGTTAAGAGGACTTTATGTTCACTCCAGTTTTCTGCTCCCAGCAGAGCTGGAATTCACAGCTTGTTCTCCATTCTGATAGCTAACAGCACTGACCTTGCTTTTTTCACACTTGATCTCATCTGAACACTCCTCCACAGCATCTCAGACTATATACTCTTGTCACTGTTAGTAGCTACAAGGAACTTTCTCATGCTCCCTTGTTAATGGATGGGTTTATTTGGCTGCTCACCCAGAGTGGGGAATTTTGGTCATTCTGAAACTTTCTGACCATCAGTTTAAGATACAGCTGCTGGTCCCCTCCAGAGCTAGGCTCAGGACAGAGCACAAAGACCCTTTTGGAATGGCTATATCTGCCATGCCATGCCTAGAGCCAGACACACTGCCCATGCTAATTATGGTGACTCACCAGTGCAAAGAGCAGGAGCAAGGGTGAGAGGATGAGAGCTGTGAATGTATTGGACACCACCGTGGGGGGTCTCTTCTCAGGCTCTCGGAACAGGTGCTGCCAAGAAAAACACCAAAAAGACTTCAAAACGTGCCCTTCTCCCAGGAGGGGCTGCCATGCATACCAGAGACCAAAATGCCAATAATCATGAAGCGAAAATGCCTCCCAGAAGCTGAGCCTTTGGTAACAAGTGGTCACTTGGCCTTATGGCTCTTCTCAAAGATGGTTTCTGAACTTGGAGGCCACCCTTCCCAGGACACTACCATGGTCTCAGTCACTGTCTGGCCAACTTCTACCTCAAAGACTCACTGCCATTTAGATGTTGGAGAACAGAGTCTATCAAGGGGCATCTGGCTTGTGTCAAAGAGGAGGCCCAGGCCTAGAGATGGCCTGTGTGACACACTCAAGGAGGACTTCACAATGCTTCTGGGTTCCTAGATTGTATGTTACTATCCTGCTACATATGGCCAACTGGCAGTAACTCCAACTGACTTTAAAATTGAACAGGGCCTCACTACAGATGGTTCCAACTCAAACTCACTCCTTTATTCCTTCAACACAGCTCTAGGGATGGCCTGAACAAAACTTCTCCCTTGTTCTGATTTACTTCTAGAATGAGACCAGAAAGTCAAATAAGCAGTCCTGATATTTGTTTGACATTTTCTCCTGAGCAATCAGACACAAATTCTGAGCAGCTTACTTCAACAGCATGAGCTAGTGTGAAGAGCAATGACGTAAGAGTTCAGAGACTCTACTTAGGCCCAAATGGATACATTTGACTGTGAAACCAGTGGCAAGTCACTTTACTCTTTGCCTCCGCAGTTTCCAGCTACAGAGTTGGATCACTCTACTGTGCTTGTAAAAGATACTGTAGGAACAAATGAGCTACTCCTAACCTTTTAAAGATTTTTCCTTCAGTGTAGAGCTATGGCTTCTTTTCTACTTGCTGATGCTCAACTAACCCAGCTCTTGCTTGAAGCTCCTGGCCCTAAATTTTCACCTTGGCTCCTCTTTGCTGCCACTGCTTTTAAGGGATTCCTAACGCTATCAATAGTGGCTGCTGCCCGTAGCTCATCTAGCCCCCTTCATCATCATAGATAATCCTGTCATGTAACTGTATTTCACATTCCTATACAATGCCATAACAACATGGAAGGATTTAAAAAGAATCCTTCCACTCTACTCTTTAAGCCCTTATCCTGTATTTTACTACTTGGAACTCATGACTCTCCTATCCCAGCCTTGCCAGTGCTGCGATTATAAGCAGGGGACACCACACCTGACCACTGTCCACGATTTCAGCAGTGCAATGGGAGCAAGAAGCCGGTGTTTAACACTTCACATTTACTCATAAGTGGGTTTCCATGTTACTACTTTATAGCCAGGTCTTATGACTATTAAAGTAGTCCACTGAGTAGATTCATCTCATTTTCCTTAACCAGCACCCACACTGTTTAACAACTGTTGCATATATTTTTTATTTTTATTATCTGTCTTTTTGAGACAGAGTCTCCCTGCAGCCCAGGCTTACCTGAAACTCACTATGTAGACCAGGCTGGCCTTAATCTCATAGACATCTGCCTGCCTCTGCCTCCTGAGTGCTGGGATTAAAGGTGCGTGCTACCATGCTGGGCTTGTTGTGTTTATTTTATAAAGGGTTTCAGAGACATTTTAAAGCCTTTCTTTCTCTACCCATTTGGTCCTCACAGCATTCTATGGACTGACTGGGTAGAGCGTTCTCATTTTGTGTTGCAATGAAAGGAAAAAGGCCCAGGAGAGACAAGGATGAACCTGTTCTTCTAGGTGAGTTTTCCCACTTTAGTCCAATTTATGTAGAGACAGAGACTGACTTGATGATTTACAATTTACTGACATAGAGACAAGTTACACGGTGCTAGAGACTGCCCAGCAGTGGTTGGTGCTCTCTGGGACCTCCCATGGGGTGGGAGTGGGGCCTCTACGTTTGTATGTCCAGCTGGAGGATAGACTACTATTTGCCCTGCCCAATTCCCAGAGTGGCAAGGTTCAAACCATAAAAGTACCCACGCGAAAAGGCTGAAAGGCTAGAGCTACAGTCCAGGGATTTGCTGCCCTTCCTCTATCACTGGGCCCATCTCTCCTCCAGGCTTAGTGGATAACACCAATGGACTATACCTGAATTTCCTGTTTTGGGGTAAAAAGGTTCTGGGACAGGACAGTGGAAGGAGCTTCTTCTTCAGGGAACTTGATAATCACATCAGCCTGAAAAGCAAGAACAGTTTTTAGAGGCATAGGGCAGAGAGGAGGATGAGAAGTCTTCAGCAGCATGATTGTCCTCAACTCCTGTCTATGACCATGACTGAAAATGCTCACACAGTCCAGTCACTTCTGAGCCATTAGCTGACTAATGGAGGCAGTAAAAAAATCTCAAAAACAAGTCAAGTATTTGCTGAAAGTGCCTTTTAGAGCAAGGTTACCAATTCTCTACCAGTATGATAGAAAAAGCCCCATAGAACTGCTTAATACAAAATTCCAGCTGGTACTCTGACTGACACCAAAACTGTGTGGTGTCCCTGGGAAGTGTGATTTAATCTTTACAGATATAAAGAATGAGAAATGAAAATGCATTTTGGATAAAGGTGCCCTGAAGTCCAGGAGGAGTAAAAGAATCATGAACACAACAAGGAAACAGGCAGCTGTCCTTTGGTCCTACATGAGGCCTAGTCCCATGTGATGCTGTATCTGCCCTCTGCCACCCCAGCACTTCCTCCTCTTCTACCAGGCTCAAGCCTCAGAAGAACTGAATTACTCCTAACACATAAGCTGGGCTTCTCTGGAGGCTGTGCCACATGTACCCCAGATACTATTCCAAGCAGATACTATTCTGAATTCCTTGCTCCAAAGTCAAGATGTCTTTCAAGACGTTTTCTGGCATCAGAACTATCAAAAAAAAAAAAAGAAAAAAAGAAAAAAGTGAAGCTTATAGGGGAAGGGTACCACGTGAGCTGTAATATGCCACACAAGTGCTGGTCAGTTTATTAGCATTTTGCACATCTATAATCCACAGCCCTATGTCACCACGAACTGTCACCAGAATTCAAATCTCATTCCCCTTCAAGGCTTAAATAGATCTCAAAGGCCAGGACCGTATCTCTTCATTTACACATCCTCCACAGTGCCCTGAATCTCTTTCCAGTATAAATATTTATAAAAATTCATGGAATGTAAACTCATGAGAGCAAACTTAATTTAATTTGTTCAATCATTACTTATTACACATCTCCTATGTGCTGAGCCACAGTGCATGACTAACCGAACAGCAGGACGCAGGGCCCCAGAGCAAGGCTAGGAAGGAGAGACCTGTGCCCTCAAAAGCAGCTGTCTGTTCAAGCTGTAGTGCAGCTGCCCTCCCCTGACTCAGGTTGAGGGAGCATTCAGACACATACCACATTCCAGAGGATTGGGTTCTTCAAAGTGGCATCTCCAATGATTAGGTAGAGTGTGTAGATGCCAGAGGCAGAATCAAACTCGATCTTTCTTTCAGAGGTGTCCAGTTCAAACTTGTACACATTCTTGTTATCCGGCTCAGCAACAAACACCACCTCCTGGCCAGTCTTCTGGTTATGAAGTCGAACAAATGTCTAGATAGAACAGGAACTCAACTTTTCATTAGATCATTTAAAAAAATCCCTGTGGGGGCCAGGCGTGGTGGCGCACGGCTTTAATCCCAGCACTCGGGAGGTAGAGGCAGGCGGATCTCTGTGAGTTCAAGGCCAGTCTGGGCTTCCTAGTGAGTGCCAGGACAGGCGGGGCTGCTGGGGGGCCCCCGCTCCAAAAGACCAAAAAGAAAAAAAAAAAAAAATCCCTGCGGGGCCAACACTGCATCAGCCAAGCACTCGTGCTGCTGCTCTTTCATCAGTTAGCTCTGGATCAGACCTGCTCAGAAGAGGGGAAGAAGTGACCATCCCATCCTAGTTCTTACTTCAGAAACAACTTTTTGCTAGTGCAAAGAGAAAAACTGAACTTAGGTGTCCAGTCAATTCTTGATGCCTTGGAGGCTGAATGCCCAGTTTGTGATGATTTAAGCCCTTTACTATTGCTGCAATTTCTTCTTCCTGCCAGGCTTCAGCCACTTTGCTACCCAATTAACTTCTTCACCAGACAGTGAAAAGGGAAATGAGGTAGAACTGGAAGAGTCCCATCTTCAATTTCTTAGTGCCTCCAGCTAAGGGTTTAGCAGAGGAGGCTTGAGTATCGTAGCAAGGCAGAGTTCTAACGAACAGAGCAGCAGATCATACAGAACATGGCTCTGAAGAAGAGACCTGGCTCCATTTCTTAAGAGCTGAGCGGGTTACTTAACCTCCTTGTACCTTGATTTCTCCATCTTTAAGGCAGAAAGATTAACTTCTACATGGGGTACATTTATATGAAGATTTTGTAAAAATGTATGCAAAGCCTGTGGTGCAAAGCCTGGGAAATAGAGCCACTAACCAAACAATAGCTAACTAGCCTCACTAAAATGTTCTTAGGCCTAATCACTTCATCCCTTTTGTGGCACAGGAAACCGTTTCATGTCAATGTGTATTAGAACTGCAACAAAACTTAATATCCACTCACAGCTTTTCTTTCAAGGGTTTCAAAATAAAGAATTCAACAAGGCAGGTGGGTGGCTCCAACTTACAGATCACAAGGCAAGAGCATTAAATCAGTTGCCATGGTCACACAGCTAGTGCTGGACCTACACAAAAAAACATAGATCTCATTTGTGATTCTACACATCAAATGGTTAGGGGAAGGAAGGAGCCCACTGAGGTGGAGCATCCCGACTATACTAGCTTTGTCTAGAAGTGGGATTCAGGAGCCTGGATGCCTCATCTTCCTCCTAGAATAGTTAAGTGCAAGTGCTGCCATACTTAATGGCAAAATTCCACATCTACCTGAGAAGTCTTAGAGACACAGATTTCTAAAGGAATCAGAGAAGAGGGTCCAGTTAAAATTTCTTTAGATATCCCTGCCCAACCCTAATCCTCCCAATTCAGTCTTCTCATTTCTTCTCTTCATTTTCTTTCCTGGTGATATGTGGTTGGCAAATGTCTTTCTGGGAAAGAATGAGGAAAAGCTGAGGGATTAAAGTGTTTAAAGGTCAGTTAGCTTGAACAAAGGGCCCTGGCTAAGCTGCCTGAAGTTTGAAGTAGAAGGGAGAAAAGCAAGGAACTGCTAGGACTGTGGCCCTAAGGGCACAGGTACAGCAGCTGCAGCATGAGAAACAGAAGCAAGGTCTGCAAGTAAGTCCACTTGCATCTGTACTGGGAAAGCAGTAGGGGCTTTGTCCTGACCTGGTGAGGGGTGAGCTCAGCACCAGTGTTCACATCTACGAGCTGGAAGAACAAGGCGAAATTCTGGTGGCTGTCTGCGATGAATGTGCCCTTGGCTTTGGCTGGGTAGGTCACCCTAAAAGAGACATTATAGACTTAGTCTTCAGACAGGATCTAAGAACAGGCAAGGATATAACCTTCAGGTTATTGCCAAATCTTCCCTTCCCCAGCTTACTACTGCTGTGATGGATCAACTAACGTACAGAAGTGTCTCTGGTCTAGAGGCAAAGTGGATCAATAAAGTCAGGACTGAAAAAATTTTGTTTGGTTTTCTTTTTGGTGGTGCTGCAGACGGAATCCATCGCCTCAACAGGCTAAGCAAGGTCAACTAGAAAGTTTGACCAGACCACTAAGCAACATTCCCAGCCTCAAGTCAGGACTGAGAAAAGTAGAGAGAAAACTTTAATTAGGGTCTGGGGAAAATGCTCAATGCAGAGTTTGTATCTCCAAGCTTTTACTTCAATGATCTATGCTCTCAACCAAATCTACTCAGGTGCCTGGGAGCCCACATGCACCTCTATAGGGCTGGCAGAACTGCAGGGAAATAATTGTGGGTTGATGCTAACAGCATGTGAGGTCAGTAGACATGCTAGGAGAATGGGATGCAAAGGAAAAAAGGAAACACTGAACTTTTTTTTTTTAATCTTTATTTCTTATATTTATTTTTCTGCCCTGAAATTGGGTTTAAAAAGTCATTTTCCTTAAAAGGCAGACTTGATGAGGAAAACTGTTCTGTCCACGCCTCTCTCCTGGAACTTAAGGGAAAGGTGGCCAAGGGATTAATACGCTAAATGGTTACAGAGCTCACACCTGGCTTTGTTTCATACTCTGGGTTTATATTTATTCATGAAGACCAACTCTTCATTTCTACAGAGAACTAAACTCTGCAAAGCACCTTTTGTTTGTTTGTTCTTTTTGAGACAGGGTCTTCCTACAGCCCCAGCTGGGCTGAAACTTACAATGTAGACCAGGCTGGCCCTGAACTCAGAGATCCATCTGCCTCTGCCTCCCGGAGTGCTGGGATTAAAGGTGTGCGCAACCAAGCCTGGCTGCAAAAGCACTTTTATAGATATTATTTCAGTGCATTCTCAAATAACTGCTCTTATCTCCAATATCACTTCAGTATTAATCAAGTCAGAGACAGAAAGTTCAGCTCTACTTAAAGGAGTGAGGCTGACTTCCAGTCTCCAGCTTACATCCTCTACTTTCAAAACAGTCTCAGGGTTCATTTGCCTCTATAGCCATTCCATGTTGGAATCTGAACTAAAGCCAGAGATACAGATGAGCTCCTCCCCAAAAAAAGATCAAGGGGAGGCAGAAAAATGGGCTTTATTAGGCGATCTGGTCAGCTCTGATCAATTGTTAATGGTTACCTAAAAGAAGATTCTAGGGGCTGGAGAGACGGCTCAGCAGTTAAGAACACTGGCTACTCTTGCAGCTCTTACAGAGGACCTGGGTTTGATTCCCAGTACCCACATGGGGGCTAAAACTGTGCATAAATTCAGTTCGGGGGATCTGATGTGCTTGCATTGCACAACACAGGTACACTTACATTCATCCAGGCAATACACTCATACGCAAAAAAATGAACTATTTTTTAAAAAAAAGAAAGAAAAGATTCTGAAGCTGTGTCTTAGTTAAGCAGGAACAAGTGCTATGACTCATTAGCAATGTTTTCCAAGAATGAAGTGTGTGTGTAGTCTTAGTGCTAGTTCTAAGGCTTTCTAACTGATTTCAGACCCAGCAGGGGCCAGAGAAAGTTGCCATGAGGCCATACCAAAAGCAAATTCAGGACTTTGAAGAAAAGATTGCAAGAAAATAGCCAGGTGTGGCGCACACCTTTAATCCCAGCAGGTCAGCCTGGTCTACACAGTGAGTTCCAGGCCAGCTGGGGCTATAAGGAGACTCTGTCTCAAACAGATCAAAAAAAAAAAAAAAAAAAAAGGATTGCACTAAAATATAAATACATTGCTTTCTTCATTGAGAATATTTCCTTACTTAAACAATTGTCATCTGAGCTACATAATATGAATGTCACAGTTGGCTCAATCAAGACTTATAATCCTGAGTAAGTTCCTTATCTCAATGTAGAAGGTAAGAGAGTTGGCTCAAGAACTGACTTGTATAAATAACTACCAAATCTACTTAGATGCTCAGCAGAATCCTTAGAGCAGTATCAATGGGAGTATAGTGTCTTGAATTTGGGGCAGAGTGGGAGGACTACCACCACAGAAATGCCACCAGGAGGGACATGGTGCCTGCACATGCTCTTTTCAGCTCTGAAGATTGGGTGGGGTTCCCAGTGCCCATGTAGCATCCCACTTACCGGGTGGTTTTTGGTGCAATGCTCTGATCCTTATCCACAGTAGAAAGATCAACATTTGTGATTCCAACTTCAGTGGAGATCTTGACTCTAAGCTACAGCAAAACACAGACGATATCCATCAAGTCAACTGGTGGGGTATGAAAAGAGCTACTATGTGTATGAGAGACCTGAGTAACTCCATCTTGGATAAAACCTCCATAGGACTGACCCAGCCCTGGGCCCTGTTCCAAGAAAAACCACAATACTTGGAACAGACAGAGAACAACTCCCCTGCCAACAGTCAATTAACAAGGGACAGGAAGGAACCTAAACGTCCAGATATCTTTTCAGATTTCCTGAAGCCAGCAGTTTATGGTTTGGCACTGGGCTGCAACCAATCAGATGTTTGCCAGGCTGAAGACCCCTTACTCCCCTACTTGCTGACCTTGCTGAAATAAACCTATAAAAACCTCTGTCACCCAAAGCAAGGGGTCTCACATCTGAGATCCGCTGAGTCGATGACAGAGTGGACCCAAGCTTAAGCTTGCAACAATAAAAGAACCCTTGTGTGTTTGCATCAGTCAGCTCCTTGGTGGTCTTTGGGGTCTCGTGAACTGGGCACAACATGTACACCCAAAGTTCTCCTTTTTATCTTTTTTTTTTTTTGGTCTTTGAGATAGGGTCTCCCTGTAGCTCCGGCTGGCCTGGAACTCGCTATGTAGACCAGGCTGGCCTCAAACCCACAGAGATCTACTTGTCTCTGACTCCTAAGTGCTGGGATTAAAGGTGTGCACCGTCAAGCCTGGCTCATTTTTTTTTTTTTGGACACAGGATCTCACTATATAACCCTGGCTGGCCTTGAACTCATCGATATCTGTCTACCTCTACCTCCTGAGTGCTGGAATTAAAGGCATGTGCCACCATGCCCAGATTTCTGGTTTTCTTTGGTTTCTTTCTTTCTTTCTTTGGAGATACAGGCTCACATGGCCTAGGCTGGCCTTGAATTATGGAGCTGACGATGACCTTGAACTCCTGATTCTCCTGCCTTCATCTCCTGAATGCTAGGAGTAGTGTGCGACCACATCTTGTTTTATGTGGTGTTAGAGATTGAACCCAGGGTTTTATGCATGCTTGGCAAGCACTCTACCAGCTGAACTACCTAAACTTTCTAAACTACCTAAAATTTTCTTCTCTTAAAGGTGAATAAAGGTGAATTTTCCTCTCTTAAAGGCAGGAAAAGAATTCTAGGACAGGAGTCTTAAGGATCATAGCAAAAGTGATCCATCCAACTAAGTGGTATTCTCACCATTCCCACCCTGAGGCCTAAAAGGTACTTCCTTGATTCTTGTCCCTTCTTCCCTTTTTGGGCTATGGTTTGGTTTTATATACCGCCCCTCTAACCCCGTCTTTTTTGACACAGGGTCTCTCTGTGGAAGAACTCACTCACAGAACTCACTATGTAGTCCAGGCTGGCCTTGAACTCAGAGATCAGCCTGCCTCTGCCTCCCAAATGCTGGGATTAAAGGTATGCCCAGCTTGGTGGTATATATTTTAAAAGGAAAGAAAAAGGGGGAAGAATAACAAGAAAGTAGTAGATCTTTTGTAATGTGTCTTTTAAAATAAATATGGGAGAATTACTTATACAGCAATGTTTAAATAATTCATGCTTGTAAGTACTCCCATGGTGGAAAGATCTAATTATTCACAGTGGAAAGTACTAAGATTGACTTAGTATTTACTCTATGAAAGTCATTGGTTTTGTAAGATTATCTCATTTAATCTTTACAATAATTAGTAAGGTAGTAATGTTTCAGATGAGGAAACTAAAGGGTGGAGATATGTTGCACATTCATGCTTGGGTACTCAAAATCCACATGCCTAGGTACTTTGCGATCAGCCTCCTACCAATACTTTGTGCCAAGGAGTAACTCTGCCTACAAAGACCTAAGATCCTGTGGTAGTTCTCCGCGCTGCTCACCAAGTAGTTCTCATTCTTATACATGGAGGTAGAATTCTACTTACTGCCTTTGTTCCCTTGGAGTCACATTATGGGTACACAACTTGTTCTGGCCAATGAAATGTGAGCAGAAGTGAACCATATCATTTCTTGGTGGAAGCCTTAAGAATCTATGTGGCTCTCTTTAACATGGTCATAGACAATGTCCAGACATAGGCTTGCTCCTTCAGCCAGGCTTCTGGAATAAGGATGACAGGAAGCAGAGGCTCCAACTAACTCACTAAAGACACCTATCATAGGCAGAAAAGAAACCAGGGCTGCTTTAGCAAGTGAGATCTGGAGTTTGTTATAAAAGCAAACCAGACCATCTTGAGTCTTCCCTCATACACATTTTCAAAAAGAGGAGCTAGCTAATGCCAGGAAGTAAGAAAATTTAAAGTTAGGTTAAAATAAACGTAAATTTCCAAAAGAGACAGAAAACATGTGAAAAGTCTATTCACTAGAAAATTTTGAGTTAAAACCTAAGTTTGAGTGTGCAAATTATCCACACCCAATAAGCTTTTATGTGCAAACACATCTGTGAGCCTTCCAAATATATGATAGGCTTGAGTGTAACACTTAGGGGAAATTCTCATCAAATTCAATGGTTTACATAAGTCAGGCTCAAGTACAAAGAAGGCAGGCTGGGCAAGTAATAGAGAGCTTCAGTATTTTTCTAAAAGGCCACATCAAGGTGTGACTGCCTCAAACCAAGGGGAATAAAATTCAAAGGGATAAAAATAGCCATCAAATAATTATTTTTAACAGTCTTCTCTCCTGATTCAATAACTTTTGTGACAGTGGCTTCAATTATCTGGTTGAATAGGGCTTTTGGTTTTGCTTGAGTAAACTTTTGAATGTAGAAGATTTATTATTAGCAGCTGCTAAGACATTATTATCTACTTCTAAATACACAGTAACTTACTGGCAGAATTGTATTTGGCATCATCATCTGCCAATCAGATGGGGCAAATGGGTGGTTTTGGCAGTAGAAGGAGGGCAAGAGGGCCATAAAATGAAATAGGTGACCCATGGAAAGAACGAGGAGGCTTTACTCCGGCTCACTGAGCTCTCCAAATATATTCGCCTCTCACAATGTTCAAAACCAGAGCAAGCTTTGCTATATACGAAGCTCGGCCTAGAGAGCAGAGAGATACTCAGCATTTCTGTCTTTGTTTTTTTTTAAAAAAAGATATTTTTGCCAGGTGTGGTGGTGCACGCCTTTAATCCCAGCACTTGGGAGGCAGAGGCAGGCAGTTCTTTGTGAGTTCGAGGCCAGCCTGGTCTACATAGTGAGTTCCAGGACATCTGGGGCTACAGGGAGATCCTGTCTCAAAAAGACCAAAGAAGAAAAAAAAAGAAAAAAGAGATAAAAAGATATTTTATTTATTATTTTTATGTGTATGAGTGTATTGCCCGCATGTATATAAGTACACCTGTGTCATACAATGTCCACAGAGGACAGAAGAGGGTGTCGGATCCCCTGGAAATGGAGTTACGGACAGTTGTTAGCTGCCATATGGGTGCTGAGATTCAAACCCGGTCTTCCATAGGAACAGCCAGTGTTCTTAAGTGCTGAACCATCTCTCCAGCCCTCAATATTCAGCATTTCTATCTAATGACAAGCAACTAGAAGACTCAAGTAAAGAAGCTGCCTAAGAGCTGTGAGCAATGCATCTGACAAGAAAGTTTTCTTCACAATCCTCAAGTGAATGGAGCACCTAGGTGCAGGGGAAATATAGAGATGGTGATATACATGTCCTGTCCCACATGAAAGTCTCACATCTTGGCTGCTTTAATAGAGGGATGTACAAAAGGGCTTTGAAAGTGCAGAGGAGGGAACTGTAACCCAAGTCTGCCTGGGTATGGATAACTGGGGAGAGGGAAACAGTCCAAAGCAAGAAGGCTAAAAAGGAGGTTGGGAGGACTCAGGCAGTCTTCTAATTTTGGGAGAGGCAGGAAATGAATCCATGCTATAAAAATAATCTTAGTCGGACATGATGGCACACGCCTTTAAACCCGGCACTTGGGAGGCAGAGATAGGCAGATCTCTGTGACATCAAGACTAGACTGATCTACAACATAGTAAGTTCCAGGTCAGCTGGGGCTGCAGGGAGACCCTGCCTAAAAAGACAAAAAAAAAAAAAAAAAAATCACTGGGTGTGGTGGCACATGACTTTAGTCCCAGCACTTGGGAGGCAGAGGCAGGCAGATCACTGTGAGTTCAAGGCCAGCCTGGTCTACACAGTGAGTTCAGGTCGGCTGGGACTACAGGGAGACCCTGTCTCAAAAAGACAAAAAAAAAAGTCTTCAAGTTAACCACTTGGCAATCTTCTATCAACATTAACCAGATAATTCTTCCTTTATATGAATCTTTCTCTTAAGGATGAATTAATTTAATCTGTAAATGTGATCATGAAATTATCATTCTACCTAAATGTCCATAAATAGGAGACTAACTAAACAATGGCACATGCACTCTATAAATTACTATGGAGCAATTTAAAAGAACGAGGTAGGTAAACAGAGAGGAAGCTATTACCATCTTGTGACTACACAATCTAGTAGTGGAATTATATTTTGTGTCATTGCCTTGGGGTGAGTCTAGGTAGCAGGGTAAACTGAAGCAGGAGTGCTCAGGGGTGAGGACTGGTAGGACTTTCAGTTAACGGACTCCCAAGGGGGAAAGCTGGGAGCCTCTACTTTGTGCTAAAAACATATAACTACTTATCAAATGACCCCTTCTGTGCTGTCCACAACAAAGGACATGTTTATTGTGTTTTGCATCTTTTACTTTTTCTTTGGAAATCACTAATGACAGATTTCTCTAAGAAAAAGCACTGAGTAGAAGGGATAGGAGAAGACTCATGTTTCATTGTAGCTTTCTGGACTTTGTAAAAACGTAAACCACATGCATATTTTACTTATTTTTAAAATACGGGAATAATCTGGGCAATATGGAACATATAAAGTTTTTTTTTTTTTTTTTTTCGGTCTTTTTGAGACAGGGTCTCCCTGTAGCTCCAGCTGGCCTGGAGTCACTATGTAGACCAGGCTGGCCTTGAACTCACAGAGATCCGCCTGCCTCTGCCTCCTGAGTGCTGGGATTAAAGGTGTGCACCACCATGCCTGGCAAGTATTTTTTTTGATAGAAGGAAGAGTTTATTGGCCTTACAGTTCCAGAGGGATTAGAGTCCTTCATGGCGAGGAGGCATGGTAGCAGGAGGCACATGGGGCAGAAAGCTCAGCACTTACATATTCCAGCAGGTACAGGAAGCAATGAGAACTAGACTGAAGTGGGCAAGTTATATATTCTCAAAGTCCTCCTTCAGTGAAGTGCTTCCTCCAACAGGGGTCACACCTCTAAAGGTTCCATGACTCTCCCAAAACAGTGGGGGACATTCCTCATTCACATCATGACATTCCATTCCTTGGCTCCAGAGGCTCATGACCATATCATAATACATTTAGTTCAACTTTAACGGACCCATAATCTTTAACAGTCTGAATACTATTTGAAAGTCCAAAGTCCAAAGCCTCTTCTGATACTCAAGGCAATCTCTTAACTGTAAGCCTGGCTCCAGAGGCAGCCAGAACAGAAAGCTGAGTGCTCACGTCTTCAAGCAGGCACAGGAAGCAGGTACATATATTCTTTATATATGTTTTTGTATTTAAAAAAAGTGGTGGCACACACCTTTAGTCTTAACACTCAGGAGGCAGAAGCAAGTGGATCGCTATGAGTTCAAGGCCAGTCTGGTCTACATAGTGAGTTCCAGGCCAGCTGGGGCTATAGGGAGACCCTGTCTCAAAAAAGACACACACACAAAAAAAGTATCAAGCAAAAATTTCAGTGCCCAGTGAGATATCTCCCTATGAGATGTTGTTCAGGAAGGCCTCAGAGGCTCCCCAAACAACACAGGGCATTGTTATTACTTTTGGTTGTGCACCAGTACTAGACGGTAAAACCCTATTGCTGATAACATCCTACAGAACATAGAGAAATCAAGCTGGAATTGAACTGGAAGCTTCCTCCCTGCTGGCTAGCTTTCATAGCTGGAAGGTACTATAACAGGCAACTGAGGAGGAAAATTCATCAATGGTCTTAACCAGCAATAAACCTTGAGTGCTGTAATACCGACCTGTCAGGCAAGATGTGCCCACTAGTACAATAGTGGCATGACTAGTATGGGGAGGGGGTAACCAACCCCTTTCTGAGTGGATCTGAGGTCCACTCCACAGGAGGGAATTTATGCCCAGTACCACAGAACTCATCAAAAAGTCTGACTGTGGAGCTCACAGGCCCTAGGGAAGAACTTACAACTGTTGTCTTGGTAACTAGACATGGTATCAAGCTGCCTTCTAAATATTCCTAGTCATAGACAAGTGTTACTCTTAGCCTTGATAGAGAAGCTTCTTTTAGGTTGGGCGTGGTGGCACACACCTTGTAAGTTCAAGGCCAGCCTAATCTACATAGTAAGTTCCAGGCCAGCTGGGGCTATACAGAGACCCTGTCTCAAAAAGATAAAGATATATATATATATATATAGAGAGAGAGAGAGAGTAGATTAGTAGAAGGAACATTGCGTCCATGTTACTGAAAGCAATTTGTGGAATCGATGGAATCCCGATCAGAATCCCCATAACATTCTTCACAGACACAGAGAACAAATAATTCTATTCCTGGATAGTGAAAGCAAAAGAATAATGGTCGAGAGCTTCCTGTCTAAAAGATAAAGATATATATATATATATATATAGAGAGAGAGAGAGAGAAGCTTCTTTTTACAGCCAGCAGTGGTGAACACAGAGACTCATGGTTGCTCAAGGTGCTGAGACTAAGCAACTACTGAGTGTTCATCCCTAAACGAGGCACCTATATCACCCCTTCCAAGGCTCAGGGAACACTATGGAGTGGGTGGTGGAGGATGTAAGAGCTGGATGATGGGGAGGAGTGCTGTGAAATGCTATTGCTGGATATCACATGGCCATTGCAATCATGAACTCACACCAGCTGTGGCTGCCTATACAGGGCCCACAAGTTATGGGGCCCTACCCCTCCCTGGGGAACTATTGACTACAGATGGATGCTAGAGGAGAGGACTCATTGTCTTCAGTGGTGTAGCTACTGTTGAATCCCCCCATGTTCCAGTGGATAGCTCCAGACTCATGTTCATATAGAAGGCCCTGGTTAAACTCAGTGGTTCACAAAACAAAAAGACATAAAAGTGGGGTGGGGACCCATAGGGAGGAGGGGGTTTGACAAGGGCAGGAAGGGGAGAGGAGCAGGAGAGGGGATAAATGTAATCAGAATGCTTTATATACATGTATGAATTTGTCAGACAAACTTAATAAAAAAAGTATCACCCAGCTGGGCATGGTGGTGCACGCCTTTAATCTCAGCACTTGAGGCAGAGGCAGGCGGATCTCTGTGAGTTCCAGGCCTGCCTGGTCTACACAGTGAGTTCCAGGTCAGCTGGGGCTACAGGGAGACCTTGTCTCAAAAAGGCCAAAAAAAAGCATCACCCAATAAATATGTTCAAAATAATCATTCTTCTCAGTGATCGGACATAAACAGATGTTTAAAGATTGTACAAGGCTCATCAGTGTATCTTAACCATAGGAATAAGGAGCCAAGGAAGCCATCAACATCAGGTATAGACTCCTAACTAACTCTGGGTAGTGACTCAGCCACCTAGGCCTGTCAATCAGGGTTCCACTGTGTGTGTGTTCTGAAGAACAATGACACCATGAGCATTCCTAGACTATACAGACACATGGTGTGAACACAAGGGCAAACTGCAGTAAACTGAAGTAATTTTGGTTTGTTCTTCTATTCTAAAAGGCTGCCAAGTAACAGCTTATTTTGCTGCACAGAAACAGTATAGGGTTGTTAGTGAATAGAGACGGTTTAAAACAAATCCTTTGGTTCCTAAAATATCATTACCAATGGATCTCTGCAAACATTCAAATGCAAACTGAACAATAAAAACCATCACAACCTTTTTCAAGTCCTGTTTTAACAGTGCAGTGTAGCTGCTCCTCCCTTCAAACCAACACTGTAGGGTTAATTTTCACAACAGGAAAAGGGACCAGTTTCTCCACTTTAACTGCAGTTGAGCCTGCTTTACACAGGATCATTTGCTTGCACTGCATGCTACATACATCTCAGAAAATGTTTTAACATTGGGATATGCAGGCTTTCTTCTGGGAGTAATAACCCCGTTTAGATTATTGCTGTCAAAAATGATGGTGCATTAGGGGCAATTAACGTCAATGAAAACTTCCAAAACCTGTGCTTCTCCCAACAGCCAGTCCAATGTCAACGAGTGCTATCACAAGCTTCTACATCAAACCACTGTTAATGTACTCTGACCAAGGTCAGCATCTCCAAGGGGGAACAGGACTTGCTGACCTGCTCTCAGGTCCTAAGTATAACTATTACTGAAATTACACAGTAAAGCTGCATATATGGCAAAAATTAGAGCATATGCATGTATACACACACACACACACACACACACACACACACACACACAGAGCAAGCTCTAATGTGATAATGGGGGAAAGAAATTTTGCAATGCTTACTCTATCACTGGGAAGGACAACAAATGACCTCAATAAGGACTGATCACCATCGCATGAGCAACAGCTATTAGACATCTGTGCTATTTTGCTCTTCATTTTTCCAACAACCACAGAAACACTTGGACAAACACTAGATTTTATGTTACAAAAAGCAAAGCTGTTACAATAATCAAGACAGGAGGATGAAGGGAGGTACTCACTTCAGGCACGCTGTCTTCTTCCCTTCCCTGCCTTTCCCAGTTGAAACCTACCTTAATTTAAAAAAAATCAGTGTAAGAGAGCAGACCACCAGAGAGTTCTGGCCTCCTTCTGGCCTCCCTCTGGCAGAGGGCCAGAGAACACAGGGGACTGCCTGAGAGGCCCCGATCCTGCCTCCATGTGGTGGTGAGCTTCCCCTAATTGTGCCATATTCATCTGTGAGGCCCCTCCCAAGGCCTCAGATATGGCTTTGGTAGGCTAAGGCTGAGATCCTAGCAGACAACCTGCGAGGGTGGACGGCCTGAGAGCACCTGGATTCTGCCTCCACAGCATAAAGGAAGCCTGAGTGTATCTGACTGGAGCCTGAATTGGGCTTCTGTGGGTACTCCTGAATAGCTGATCTGAAGCCATCAGTTCCCTTCAAATTAAACCTGAGAGAACCTAAATCCTGTACAAACCAGCTTTACATAACCAATAAAAAAAGGATCTAGGCACCCAGATAATATTTCAACTTAATTCTCATATCAGAATCACAAACAGAAGAAATTCACATGCCAAAATCACAATGAAAGAATAATAAAATGGAAAGCCAAAACACTATGTCCCAGCCAAACTCCACCAATCCTGTAGAAGAGTTCTACAAGGAGAACCCCCTAGAGATAACCCAGGACACTGAATTTAAAAGGACAATCATAGCCGGGCGTGGTGGCGCACGCCTTTAATCCTAGCATTTGGGAGGCAGAGGCAGGTGGATCTTTGTTCAAGGCCAGCCTGGTCTACATAGTGAGTTCCAGGACAGCTGGGGCTACAAGGAGACCCTGGCTCAAAAAAAGACAAAAAATACCAAAACAAACAAACAAACAAACAAACAAACAAACAAACAAACAAA